>NW_028270165.1:76774952-77087893 GCF_037043375.1 Chiloscyllium plagiosum | reverse complement strand
TTGAATTAACACTTGCAATGTGTTTAATTGAATGAATGAGTGCAGATTAATTGATGAAAGAATGCAATTTATTTCAGTAGATATTTGAATGAATTTGGATTCATGAAATGCATGATTTAAGCTTATTTTAATGTATCAATGAAATACGTTTGTTTCGTTGAATGCTTCGTTGAAATATATTTCAATGAATGATTGCCTGCAATTTGTCTCATTGAATGCTTGCGTTAAGCTAAAGACATTGACTTTATGTAGTATGCTCTACTCATTGAATTAACAGGAGGAGTTTGTTTCTTTGCATGAACGAGTGCAGTTTGATTTTTTGAATGAATGAAAGAATGCAGTTTGTTTCAGTAGATAAATAAATAAATTTCGATTCATTGAATATATGAATTACGTTTCTTTAAACGAATCAATGAAATACGTTTGAATCATTGAAAGAAGTTTTGAAGTTAGATTCAATTAATGTATGCATTTTGTTTTATTGAACGAATGAGCTAAGCTTGATACATTGAAAGAATGAAAGCTGTACATTCTTGAGACATTGAAAGCTGTACTCATTGAATTAAGAGATGGAGTTTCTTTCATTGCATGAACGAGTGCAGTTTGATTCATTGAATGAATGAAAGAATGCAGTTTGTTTCAGTAGATAAATAAGTGAATTTGGATTCCTTGAATGTATGAATTACTATTGTTTAAATGAATCAATGAAAAACGTTTGGATCATTGAAAAGTTTTGAAGTTAGATTCAATTAATATATGCAATTTGTTTCATTGAACGCATGAGTTAAGCTTGAGACATTGAAAAAATGAGAGAAGCTGTCCTCATTGAATTAACACTTGCAATTTGTTTAATTGAATGAATGAGTGCAGTTTAATTGATGAAAGAATGCAAATTATTTCAGTAGATATTTGAATGAATTTGGATGCATGAAATGCATGAATTAAGCTTATTTCAATGAATCAATGGAAAACGTTTGTTTCATTGAATGCATCGTTGAAATGTTAATCAAGGAATGAATGCCTGCAGTGTGTCTCAGTGAATGCTTGCGTTAAGCTAGAGACATTGACTTAATGTAGTACGCTCTACTCATTGAATTCATACGTGCAGTTTCATTCCATCAGAGAAAGAGCGCTGTTTGATTCACTGAATGGATGAATAGAGCTTCAATCACTAAATTAATGAGTGCTGGTTTCTTCCTAAAATGTATGAGTTACTTTTAGTTTCATTGCATCAATGTAACACGTCTGAACGTATTGAATGCATGAATTCAGTTTGATTCCATAATGAGTAAATGCAGTTTATTTCATTGAATTAAAGCGTTTATTTGGAGACATGGATTTAATGAGAGAAGCTCTACTCATTGAATTAACAGATGGAGTTTGTTTCATTGCATTGAATGAATGAAAGAATGCAGTTTGTTTCAGTAGATAAATAAGTGAATTTGGATTCATTGATTGTATGAATTACTATTGTTTAAATGAATCAATGAAAAACGTTTGGATCATTGAAAAGTTTTGAAGTTAGATTCAATTAATATATGCAATTTGTTTCATTGAACGAATGAGTTAAGCTTGAGACTTTGAAAGAATGAGAGAATCTCTTCTCATTGAATTAACACTTGCAATGTGTTTAATTGAATGAATGAGTGCAGATTAATTGATGAAAGAATGCAATTTATTTCAGTAGATAGTTGAATGAATTTGGATTCTTGAAATGCATGATTTAAGCTTATTTTAATGTATCAATGAAATACGTTTGTTTCGTTGAATGCTTCGTTGAAATGTAATTCAATGAATGAATGCCTGCAATTTGTCTCATTGAATGCTTGCGTTAAGCTAAAGACATTGACTTTATGTAGTATGCTCTACTCATTGAATTAACAGGAGGAGTTTGTTTCTTTGCATGAACGAGTGCAGTTTGATTTTTTGAATGAATGAAAGAATGCAGTTTGTTTCAGTAGATAAATAAATAAATTTCGATTCATTGAGTATATGAATTACGTTTCTTTAAACGAATCAATGAAATACGTTTGAATCATTGAAAGAAGTTTTGAAGTTAGATTCAATTAATGTATGCATTTTGTTTTATTGAACGAATGAGTTAAGCTTGATACATTGAAAGAATGAAAGCTGTACATTCTTGAGACATTGAAAGCTGTACTCATTGAATTAAGAGATGGAGTTTCTTTCATTGCATGAACGAGTGCAGTTTGATTCATTGAATGAATGAAAGAATGCAGTTTGTTTCAGTAGATAAATAAGTGAATTTGGATTCCTTGAATGTATGAATTACTATTGTTTAAATGAATCAATGAAAAACGTTTGGATCATTGAAAAGTTTTGAAGTTAGATTCAATTAATATATGCAATTTGTTTCATTGAACGCATGAGTTAAGCTTGAGACATTGAAAAAATGAGAGAAGCTGTCCTCATTGAATTAACACTTGCAATTTGTTTAATTGAATGAATGAGTGCAGTTTAATTGATGAAAGAATGCAAATTATTTCAGTAGATATTTGAATGAATTTGGATGCATGAAATGCATGAATTAAGCTTATTTCAATGAATCAATGGAAAACGTTTGTTTCATTGAATGCATCGTTGAAATGTTAATCAAGGAATGAATGCCTGCAGTGTGTCTCAGTGAATGCTTGCGTTAAGCTAGAGACATTGACTTAATGTAGTACGCTCTACTCATTGAATTCATACGTGCAGTTTCATTCCATCAGAGAAAGAGCGCTGTTTGATTCACTGAATGGATGAATAGAGCTTCAATCACTAAATTAATGAGTGCTGGTTTCTTCCTAAAATGTATGAGTTACTTTTAGTTTCATTGCATCAATGTAACACTTCTGACGTATTGAATGCATGAATTCAGTTTTATTCCATGAGTAAACGCAGTTTATTTTATTGAATGAAAGCGTTAATTTGGAGACATGGATTTAATGAGAGAAGCTCTACTCATTGAATTAACAGATGGAGTTTGTTTCATTGCATTGAATGAATGAAAGAATGCAGTTTGTTTCAGTAGATAAATAAGTGAATTTGGATTCATTGATTGTATGAATTACTATTGTTTAAATGAATCAATGAAAAACGTTTGGATCATTGAAAAGTTTTGAAGTTAGATTCAATTAATATATGCAATTTGTTTCATTGAACGAATGAGTTAAGCTTGAGACTTTGAAAGAATGAGAGAATCTCTTCTCATTGAATTAACACTTGCAATGTGTTTAATTGAATGAATGAGTGCAGATTAATTGATGAAAGAATGCAATTTATTTCAGTAGATATTTGAATGAATTTGGATTCATGAAATGCATGATTTAAGCTTATTTTAATGTATCAATGAAATACGTTTGTTTCGTTGAATGCTTCGTTGAAATATATTTCAATGAATGATTGCCTGCAATTTGTCTCATTGAATGCTTGCGTTAAGCTAAAGACATTGACTTTATGTAGTATGCTCTACTCATTGAATTAACAGGAGGAGTTTGTTTCTTTGCATGAACGAGTGCAGTTTGATTTTTTGAATGAATGAAAGAATGCAGTTTGTTTCAGTAGATAAATAAATAAATTTCGATTCATTGAATATATGAATTACGTTTCTTTAAACGAATCAATGAAATACGTTTGAATCATTGAAAGAAGTTTTGAAGTTAGATTCAATTAATGTATGCATTTTGTTTTATTGAACGAATGAGCTAAGCTTGATACATTGAAAGAATGAAAGCTGTACATTCTTGAGACATTGAAAGCTGTACTCATTGAATTAAGAGATGGAGTTTCTTTCATTGCATGAACGAGTGCAGTTTGATTCATTGAATGAATGAAAGAATGCAGTTTGTTTCAGTAGATAAATAAGTGAATTTGGATTCCTTGAATGTATGAATTACTATTGTTTAAATGAATCAATGAAAAACGTTTGGATCATTGAAAAGTTTTGAAGTTAGATTCAATTAATATATGCAATTTGTTTCATTGAACGCATGAGTTAAGCTTGAGACATTGAAAAAATGAGAGAAGCTGTCCTCATTGAATTAACACTTGCAATTTGTTTAATTGAATGAATGAGTGCAGTTTAATTGATGAAAGAATGCAAATTATTTCAGTAGATATTTGAATGAATTTGGATGCATGAAATGCATGAATTAAGCTTATTTCAATGAATCAATGGAAAACGTTTGTTTCATTGAATGCATCGTTGAAATGTTAATCAAGGAATGAATGCCTGCAGTGTGTCTCAGTGAATGCTTGCGTTAAGCTAGAGACATTGACTTAATGTAGTACGCTCTACTCATTGAATTCATACGTGCAGTTTCATTCCATCAGAGAAAGAGCGCTGTTTGATTCACTGAATGGATGAATAGAGCTTCAATCACTAAATTAATGAGTGCTGGTTTCTTCCTAAAATGTATGAGTTACTTTTAGTTTCATTGCATCAATGTAACACGTCTGAACGTATTGAATGCATGAATTCAGTTTGATTCCATAATGAGTAAATGCAGTTTATTTCATTGAATTAAAGCGTTTATTTGGAGACATGGATTTAATGAGAGAAGCTCTACTCATTGAATTAACAGATGGAGTTTGTTTCATTGCATTGAATGAATGAAAGAATGCAGTTTGTTTCAGTAGATAAATAAGTGAATTTGGATTCATTGATTGTATGAATTACTATTGTTTAAATGAATCAATGAAAAACGTTTGGATCATTGAAAAGTTTTGAAGTTAGATTCAATTAATATATGCAATTTGTTTCATTGAACGAATGAGTTAAGCTTGAGACTTTGAAAGAATGAGAGAATCTCTTCTCATTGAATTAACACTTGCAATGTGTTTAATTGAATGAATGAGTGCAGATTAATTGATGAAAGAATGCAATTTATTTCAGTAGATAGTTGAATGAATTTGGATTCTTGAAATGCATGATTTAAGCTTATTTTAATGTATCAATGAAATACGTTTGTTTCGTTGAATGCTTCGTTGAAATGTAATTCAATGAATGAATGCCTGCAATTTGTCTCATTGAATGCTTGCGTTAAGCTAAAGACATTGACTTTATGTAGTATGCTCTACTCATTGAATTAACAGGAGGAGTTTGTTTCTTTGCATGAACGAGTGCAGTTTGATTTTTTGAATGAATGAAAGAATGCAGTTTGTTTCAGTAGATAAATAAATAAATTTCGATTCATTGAGTATATGAATTACGTTTCTTTAAACGAATCAATGAAATACGTTTGAATCATTGAAAGAAGTTTTGAAGTTAGATTCAATTAATGTATGCATTTTGTTTTATTGAACGAATGAGTTAAGCTTGATACATTGAAAGAATGAAAGCTGTACATTCTTGAGACATTGAAAGCTGTACTCATTGAATTAAGAGATGGAGTTTCTTTCATTGCATGAACGAGTGCAGTTTGATTCATTGAATGAATGAAAGAATGCAGTTTGTTTCAGTAGATAAATAAGTGAATTTGGATTCCTTGAATGTATGAATTACTATTGTTTAAATGAATCAATGAAAAACGTTTGGATCATTGAAAAGTTTTGAAGTTAGATTCAATTAATATATGCAATTTGTTTCATTGAACGCATGAGTTAAGCTTGAGACATTGAAAAAATGAGAGAAGCTGTCCTCATTGAATTAACACTTGCAATTTGTTTAATTGAATGAATGAGTGCAGTTTAATTGATGAAAGAATGCAAATTATTTCAGTAGATATTTGAATGAATTTGGATGCATGAAATGCATGAATTAAGCTTATTTCAATGAATCAATGGAAAACGTTTGTTTCATTGAATGCATCGTTGAAATGTTAATCAAGGAATGAATGCCTGCAGTGTGTCTCAGTGAATGCTTGCGTTAAGCTAGAGACATTGACTTAATGTAGTACGCTCTACTCATTGAATTCATACGTGCAGTTTCATTCCATCAGAGAAAGAGCGCTGTTTGATTCACTGAATGGATGAATAGAGCTTCAATCACTAAATTAATGAGTGCTGGTTTCTTCCTAAAATGTATGAGTTACTTTTAGTTTCATTGCATCAATGTAACACTTCTGACGTATTGAATGCATGAATTCAGTTTTATTCCATGAGTAAACGCAGTTTATTTTATTGAATGAAAGCGTTAATTTGGAGACATGGATTTAATGAGAGAAGCTCTACTCATTGAATTAACAGATGGAGTTTGTTTCATTGCATTGAATGAATGAAAGAATGCAGTTTGTTTCAGTAGATAAATAAGTGAATTTGGATTCATTGATTGTATGAATTACTATTGTTTAAATGAATCAATGAAAAACGTTTGGATCATTGAAAAGTTTTGAAGTTAGATTCAATTAATATATGCAATTTGTTTCATTGAACGAATGAGTTAAGCTTGAGACTTTGAAAGAATGAGAGAATCTCTTCTCATTGAATTAACACTTGCAATGTGTTTAATTGAATGAATGAGTGCAGATTAATTGATGAAAGAATGCAATTTATTTCAGTAGATATTTGAATGAATTTGGATTCATGAAATGCATGATTTAAGCTTATTTTAATGTATCAATGAAATACGTTTGTTTCGTTGAATGCTTCGTTGAAATATATTTCAATGAATGATTGCCTGCAATTTGTCTCATTGAATGCTTGCGTTAAGCTAAAGACATTGACTTTATGTAGTATGCTCTACTCATTGAATTAACAGGAGGAGTTTGTTTCTTTGCATGAACGAGTGCAGTTTGATTTTTTGAATGAATGAAAGAATGCAGTTTGTTTCAGTAGATAAATAAATAAATTTCGATTCATTGAATATATGAATTACGTTTCTTTAAACGAATCAATGAAATACGTTTGAATCATTGAAAGAAGTTTTGAAGTTAGATTCAATTAATGTATGCATTTTGTTTTATTGAACGAATGAGCTAAGCTTGATACATTGAAAGAATGAAAGCTGTACATTCTTGAGACATTGAAAGCTGTACTCATTGAATTAAGAGATGGAGTTTCTTTCATTGCATGAACGAGTGCAGTTTGATTCATTGAATGAATGAAAGAATGCAGTTTGTTTCAGTAGATAAATAAGTGAATTTGGATTCCTTGAATGTATGAATTACTATTGTTTAAATGAATCAATGAAAAACGTTTGGATCATTGAAAAGTTTTGAAGTTAGATTCAATTAATATATGCAATTTGTTTCATTGAACGCATGAGTTAAGCTTGAGACATTGAAAAAATGAGAGAAGCTGTCCTCATTGAATTAACACTTGCAATTTGTTTAATTGAATGAATGAGTGCAGTTTAATTGATGAAAGAATGCAAATTATTTCAGTAGATATTTGAATGAATTTGGATGCATGAAATGCATGAATTAAGCTTATTTCAATGAATCAATGGAAAACGTTTGTTTCATTGAATGCATCGTTGAAATGTTAATCAAGGAATGAATGCCTGCAGTGTGTCTCAGTGAATGCTTGCGTTAAGCTAGAGACATTGACTTAATGTAGTACGCTCTACTCATTGAATTCATACGTGCAGTTTCATTCCATCAGAGAAAGAGCGCTGTTTGATTCACTGAATGGATGAATAGAGCTTCAATCACTAAATTAATGAGTGCTGGTTTCTTCCTAAAATGTATGAGTTACTTTTAGTTTAATTGCATCAATGTAACACGTCTGAACGTATTGAATGCATGAATTCAGTTTGATTCCATAATGAGTAAATGCAGTTTATTTCATTGAATTAAAGCGTTTATTTGGAGACATGGATTTAATGAGAGAAGCTCTACTCATTGAATTAACAGATGGAGTTTGTTTCATTGCATTGAATGAATGAAAGAATGCAGTTTGTTTCAGTAGATAAATAAGTGAATTTGGATTCATTGATTGTATGAATTACTATTGTTTAAATGAATCAATGAAAAACGTTTGGATCATTGAAAAGTTTTGAAGTTAGATTCAATTAATATATGCAATTTGTTTCATTGAACGAATGAGTTAAGCTTGAGACTTTGAAAGAATGAGAGAATCTCTTCTCATTGAATTAACACTTGCAATGTGTTTAATTGAATGAATGAGTGCAGATTAATTGATGAAAGAATGCAATTTATTTCAGTAGATAGTTGAATGAATTTGGATTCTTGAAATGCATGATTTAAGCTTATTTTAATGTATCAATGAAATACGTTTGTTTCGTTGAATGCTTCGTTGAAATGTAATTCAATGAATGAATGCCTGCAATTTGTCTCATTGAATGCTTGCGTTAAGCTAAAGACATTGACTTTATGTAGTATGCTCTACTCATTGAATTAACAGGAGGAGTTTGTTTCTTTGCATGAACGAGTGCAGTTTGATTTTTTGAATGAATGAAAGAATGCAGTTTGTTTCAGTAGATAAATAAATAAATTTCGATTCATTGAATATATGAATTACGTTTCTTTAAACGAATCAATGAAATACGTTTGAATCATTGAAAGAAGTTTTGAAGTTAGATTCAATTAATGTATGCATTTTGTTTTATTGAACGAATGAGCTAAGCTTGATACATTGAAAGAATGAAAGCTGTACATTCTTGAGACATTGAAAGCTGTACTCATTGAATTAAGAGATGGAGTTTCTTTCATTGCATGAACGAGTGCAGTTTGATTCATTGAATGAATGAAAGAATGCAGTTTGTTTCAGTAGATAAATAAGTGAATTTGGATTCCTTGAATGTATGAATTACTATTGTTTAAATGAATCAATGAAAAACGTTTGGATCATTGAAAAGTTTTGAAGTTAGATTCAATTAATATATGCAATTTGTTTCATTGAACGCATGAGTTAAGCTTGAGACATTGAAAAAATGAGAGAAGCTGTCCTCATTGAATTAACACTTGCAATTTGTTTAATTGAATGAATGAGTGCAGTTTAATTGATGAAAGAATGCAAATTATTTCAGTAGATATTTGAATGAATTTGGATGCATGAAATGCATGAATTAAGCTTATTTCAATGAATCAATGGAAAACGTTTGTTTCATTGAATGCATCGTTGAAATGTTAATCAAGGAATGAATGCCTGCAGTGTGTCTCAGTGAATGCTTGCGTTAAGCTAGAGACATTGACTTAATGTAGTACGCTCTACTCATTGAATTCATACGTGCAGTTTCATTCCATCAGAGAAAGAGCGCTGTTTGATTCACTGAATGGATGAATAGAGCTTCAATCACTAAATTAATGAGTGCTGGTTTCTTCCTAAAATGTATGAGTTACTTTTAGTTTCATTGCATCAATGTAACACTTCTGACGTATTGAATGCATGAATTCAGTTTGATTCCATGAGTAAACGCAGTTTATTTTATTGAATGAAAGCGTTAATTTGGAGACATGGATTTAATGAGAGAAGCTCTACTCATTGAATTAACAGATGGAGTTTGTTTCATTGCATTGAATGAATGAAAGAATGCAGTTTGTTTCAGTAGATAAATAAGTGAATTTGGATTCATTGATTGTATGAATTACTATTGTTTAAATGAATCAATGAAAAACGTTTGGATCATTGAAAAGTTTTGAAGTTAGATTCAATTAATATATGCAATTTGTTTCATTGAACGAATGAGTTAAGCTTGAGACATTGAAAAAATGAGAGAATCTGTTCTCATTGAATTAACACTTGCAATGTGTTTAATTGAATGAATGAGTGCAGATTAATTGATGAAAGAATGCAATTTATTTCAGTAGATATTTGAATGAATTTGGATTCTTGAAATGCATGATTTAAGCTTATTTTAATGTATCAATGAAATACGTTTGTTTCGTTGAATGCTTCGTTGAAATGTAATTCAATGAATGAATGCCTGCAATTTGTCTCATTGAATGCTTGCGTTAAGCTAAAGACATTGACTTTATGTAGTATGCTCTACTGATTGAATTAACAGGAGGAGTTTGTTTCTTTGCATGAACGAGTGCAGTTTGATTTTTTGAATGAATGAAAGAATGCAGTTTGTTTCAGTAGATAAATAAATAAATTTCGATTCATTGAATATATGAATTACGTTTCTTTAAACGAATCAATGAAATACGTTTGAATCATTGAAAGAAGTTTTGAAGTTAGATTCAATTAATGTATGCAGTTTGTTTTATTGAACGAATGAGTTAAGCTTGATACATTGAAAGAATGAAAGCTGTACATTCTTGAGACATTGAAAGCTGTACTCATTGAATTAAGAGATGGAGTTTCTTTCATTGCATGAACGAGTGCAGTTTGATTCATTGAATGAATGAAAGAATGCAGTTTGTTTCAGTAGATAAATAAGTGAATTTGGATTCCTTGAATGTATGAATTACTATTGTTTAAATGAATCAATGAAAAACGTTTGGATCATTGAAAAGTTTTGAAGTTAGATTCAATTAATATATGCAATTTGTTTCATTGAACGCATGAGTTAAGCTTGAGACATTGAAAAAATGAGAGAAGCTGTACTCATTGAATTAACACTTGCAATTTGTTTAATTGAATGAATGAGTGCAGTTTAATTGATGAAAGAATGCAAATTATTTCAGTAGATATTTGAATGAATTTGGATGCATGAAATGCATGAATTAAGCTTATTTCAATGAATCAATGGAAAACGTTTGTTTCATTGAATGCATCGTTGAAATGTTAATCAAGGAATGAATGCCTGCAGTGTGTCTCAGTGAATGCTTGCGTTAAGCTAGAGACATTGACTTAATGTAGTACGCTCTACTCATTGAATTCATACGTGCAGTTTCATTCCATCAGAGAAAGAGCGCTGTTTGATTCACTGAATGGATGAATAGAGCTTCAATCACTAAATTAATGAGTGCTGGTTTCTTCCTAAAATGTATGAGTTACTTTTAGTTTCATTGCATCAATGTAACACGTCTGAACGTATTGAATGCATGAATTCAGTTTGATTCCATAATGAGTAAATGCAGTTTATTTCATTGAATTAAAGCGTTTATTTGGAGACATGGATTTAATGAGAGAAGCTCTACTCATTGAATTAACAGATGGAGTTTGTTTCATTGCATTGAATGAATGAAAGAATGCAGTTTGTTTCAGTAGATAAATAAGTGAATTTGGATTCATTGATTGTATGAATTACTATTGTTTAAATGAATCAATGAAAAACGTTTGGATCATTGAAAAGTTTTGAAGTTAGATTCAATTAATATATGCAATTTGTTTCATTGAACGAATGAGTTAAGCTTGAGACTTTGAAAGAATGAGAGAATCTCTTCTCATTGAATTAACACTTGCAATGTGTTTAATTGAATGAATGAGTGCAGATTAATTGATGAAAGAATGCAATTTATTTCAGTAGATATTTGAATGAATTTGGATTCTTGAAATGCATGATTTAAGCTTATTTTAATGTATCAATGAAATACGTTTGTTTCGTTGAATGCTTCGTTGAAATGTAATTCAATGAATGAATGCCTGCAATTTGTCTCATTGAATGCTTGCGTTAAGCTAAAGACATTGACTTTATGTAGTATGCTCTACTCATTGAATTAACAGGAGGAGTTTGTTTCTTTGCATGAACGAGTGCAGTTTGATTTTTTGAATGAATGAAAGAATGCAGTTTGTTTCAGTAGATAAATAAATAAATTTCGATTCATTGAATATATGAATTACGTTTCTTTAAACGAATCAATGAAATACGTTTGAATCATTGAAAGAAGTTTTGAAGTTAGATTCAATTAATGTATGCATTTTGTTTTATTGAACGAATGAGTTAAGCTTGATACATTGAAAGAATGAAAGCTGTACATTCTTGAGACATTGAAAGCTGAACTCATTGAATTAAGAGATGGAGTTTCTTTCATTGCATGAACGAGTGCAGTTTGATTCATTGAATGAATGAAAGAATGCAGTTTGTTTCAGTAGATAAATAAGTGAATTTGGATTCCTTGAATGTATGAATTACTATTGTTTAAATGAATCAATGAAAAACGTTTGGATCATTGAAAAGTTTTGAAGTTAGATTCAATTAATATATGCAATTTGTTTCATTGAACGCATGAGTTAAGCTTGAGACATTGAAAAAATGAGAGAAGCTGTCCTCATTGAATTAACACTTGCAATTTGTTTAATTGAATGAATGAGTGCAGTTTAATTGATGAAAGAATGCAAATTATTTCAGTAGATATTTGAATGAATTTGGATGCATGAAATGCATGAATTAAGCTTATTTCAATGAATCAATGGAAAACGTTTGTTTCATTGAATGCATCGTTGAAATGTTAATCAAGGAATGAATGCCTGCAGTGTGTCTCAGTGAATGCTTGCGTTAAGCTAGAGACATTGACTTAATGTAGTACGCTCTACTCATTGAATTCATACGTGCAGTTTCATTCCATCAGAGAAAGAGCGCTGTTTGATTCACTGAATGGATGAATAGAGCTTCAATCACTAAATTAATGAGTGCTGGTTTCTTCCTAAAATGTATGAGTTACTTTTAGTTTCATTGCATCAATGTAACACTTCTGACGTATTGAATGCATGAATTCAGTTTTATTCCATGAGTAAACGCAGTTTATTTTATTGAATGAAAGCGTTAATTTGGAGACATGGATTTAATGAGAGAAGCTCTACTCATTGAATTAACAGATGGAGTTTGTTTCATTGCATTGAATGAATGAAAGAATGCAGTTTGTTTCAGTAGATAAATAAGTGAATTTGGATTCATTGATTGTATGAATTACTATTGTTTAAATGAATCAATGAAAAACGTTTGGATCATTGAAAAGTTTTGAAGTTAGATTCAATTAATATATGCAATTTGTTTCATTGAACGAATGAGTTAAGCTTGAGACTTTGAAAGAATGAGAGAAGCTGATCTCATTGAATTAACACTTGCAATGTGTTTAATTGAATGAATGAGTGCAGATTAATTGATGAAAGAATGCAATTTATTTCAGTAGATATTTGAATGAATTTGGATTCATGAAATGCATGATTTAAGCTTATTTTAATGTATCAATGAAATACGTTTGTTTCGTTGAATGCTTCGTTGAAATATATTTCAATGAATGATTGCCTGCAATTTGTCTCATTGAATGCTTGCGTTAAGCTAAAGACATTGACTTTATGTAGTATGCTCTACTCATTGAATTAACAGGAGGAGTTTGTTTCTTTGCATGAACGAGTGCAGTTTGATTTTTTGAATGAATGAAAGAATGCAGTTTGTTTCAGTAGATAAATAAATAAATTTCGATTCATTGAATATATGAATTACGTTTCTTTAAACGAATCAATGAAATACGTTTGAATCATTGAAAGAAGTTTTGAAGTTAGATTCAATTAATGTATGCATTTTGTTTTATTGAACGAATGAGCTAAGCTTGATACATTGAAAGAATGAAAGCTGTACATTCTTGAGACATTGAAAGCTGTACTCATTGAATTAAGAGATGGAGTTTCTTTCATTGCATGAACGAGTGCAGTTTGATTCATTGAATGAATGAAAGAATGCAGTTTGTTTCAGTAGATAAATAAGTGAATTTGGATTCCTTGAATGTATGAATTACTATTGTTTAAATGAATCAATGAAAAACGTTTGGATCATTGAAAAGTTTTGAAGTTAGATTCAATTAATATATGCAATTTGTTTCATTGAACGCATGAGTTAAGCTTGAGACATTGAAAAAATGAGAGAAGCTGTCCTCATTGAATTAACACTTGCAATTTGTTTAATTGAATGAATGAGTGCAGTTTAATTGATGAAAGAATGCAAATTATTTCAGTAGATATTTGAATGAATTTGGATGCATGAAATGCATGAATTAAGCTTATTTCAATGAATCAATGGAAAACGTTTGTTTCATTGAATGCATCGTTGAAATGTTAATCAAGGAATGAATGCCTGCAGTGTGTCTCAGTGAATGCTTGCGTTAAGCTAGAGACATTGACTTAATGTAGTACGCTCTACTCATTGAATTCATACGTGCAGTTTCATTCCATCAGAGAAAGAGCGCTGTTTGATTCACTGAATGGATGAATAGAGCTTCAATCACTAAATTAATGAGTGCTGGTTTCTTCCTAAAATGTATGAGTTACTTTTAGTTTCATTGCATCAATGTAACACGTCTGAACGTATTGAATGCATGAATTCAGTTTGATTCCATAATGAGTAAATGCAGTTTATTTCATTGAATTAAAGCGTTTATTTGGAGACATGGATTTAATGAGAGAAGCTCTACTCATTGAATTAACAGATGGAGTTTGTTTCATTGCATTGAATGAATGAAAGAATGCAGTTTGTTTCAGTAGATAAATAAGTGAATTTGGATTCATTGATTGTATGAATTACTATTGTTTAAATGAATCAATGAAAAACGTTTGGATCATTGAAAAGTTTTGAAGTTAGATTCAATTAATATATGCAATTTGTTTCATTGAACGAATGAGTTAAGCTTGAGACTTTGAAAGAATGAGAGAATCTCTTCTCATTGAATTAACACTTGCAATGTGTTTAATTGAATGAATGAGTGCAGATTAATTGATGAAAGAATGCAATTTATTTCAGTAGATAGTTGAATGAATTTGGATTCTTGAAATGCATGATTTAAGCTTATTTTAATGTATCAATGAAATACGTTTGTTTCGTTGAATGCTTCGTTGAAATGTAATTCAATGAATGAATGCCTGCAATTTGTCTCATTGAATGCTTGCGTTAAGCTAAAGACATTGACTTTATGTAGTATGCTCTACTCATTGAATTAACAGGAGGAGTTTGTTTCTTTGCATGAACGAGTGCAGTTTGATTTTTTGAATGAATGAAAGAATGCAGTTTGTTTCAGTAGATAAATAAATAAATTTCGATTCATTGAATATATGAATTACGTTTCTTTAAACGAATCAATGAAATACGTTTGAATCATTGAAAGAAGTTTTGAAGTTAGATTCAATTAATGTATGCATTTTGTTTTATTGAACGAATGAGCTAAGCTTGATACATTGAAAGAATGAAAGCTGTACATTCTTGAGACATTGAAAGCTGTACTCATTGAATTAAGAGATGGAGTTTCTTTCATTGCATGAACGAGTGCAGTTTGATTCATTGAATGAATGAAAGAATGCAGTTTGTTTCAGTAGATAAATAAGTGAATTTGGATTCCTTGAATGTATGAATTACTATTGTTTAAATGAATCAATGAAAAACGTTTGGATCATTGAAAAGTTTTGAAGTTAGATTCAATTAATATATGCAATTTGTTTCATTGAACGCATGAGTTAAGCTTGAGACATTGAAAAAATGAGAGAAGCTGTCCTCATTGAATTAACACTTGCAATTTGTTTAATTGAATGAATGAGTGCAGTTTAATTGATGAAAGAATGCAAATTATTTCAGTAGATATTTGAATGAATTTGGATGCATGAAATGCATGAATTAAGCTTATTTCAATGAATCAATGGAAAACGTTTGTTTCATTGAATGCATCGTTGAAATGTTAATCAAGGAATGAATGCCTGCAGTGTGTCTCAGTGAATGCTTGCGTTAAGCTAGAGACATTGACTTAATGTAGTACGCTCTACTCATTGAATTCATACGTGCAGTTTCATTCCATCAGAGAAAGAGCGCTGTTTGATTCACTGAATGGATGAATAGAGCTTCAATCACTAAATTAATGAGTGCTGGTTTCTTCCTAAAATGTATGAGTTACTTTTAGTTTCATTGCATCAATGTAACACTTCTGACGTATTGAATGCATGAATTCAGTTTGATTCCATGAGTAAACGCAGTTTATTTTATTGAATGAAAGCGTTAATTTGGAGACATGGATTTAATGAGAGAAGCTCTACTCATTGAATTAACAGATGGAGTTTGTTTCATTGCATTGAATGAATGAAAGAATGCAGTTTGTTTCAGTAGATAAATAAGTGAATTTGGATTCATTGATTGTATGAATTACTATTGTTTAAATGAATCAATGAAAAACGTTTGGATCATTGAAAAGTTTTGAAGTTAGATTCAATTAATATATGCAATTTGTTTCATTGAACGAATGAGTTAAGCTTGAGACATTGAAAAAATGAGAGAATCTGTTCTCATTGAATTAACACTTGCAATGTGTTTAATTGAATGAATGAGTGCAGATTAATTGATGAAAGAATGCAATTTATTTCAGTAGATATTTGAATGAATTTGGATTCTTGAAATGCATGATTTAAGCTTATTTTAATGTATCAATGAAATACGTTTGTTTCGTTGAATGCTTCGTTGAAATGTAATTCAATGAATGAATGCCTGCAATTTGTCTCATTGAATGCTTGCGTTAAGCTAAAGACATTGACTTTATGTAGTATGCTCTACTGATTGAATTAACAGGAGGAGTTTGTTTCTTTGCATGAACGAGTGCAGTTTGATTTTTTGAATGAATGAAAGAATGCAGTTTGTTTCAGTAGATAAATAAATAAATTTCGATTCATTGAATATATGAATTACGTTTCTTTAAACGAATCAATGAAATACGTTTGAATCATTGAAAGAAGTTTTGAAGTTAGATTCAATTAATGTATGCATTTTGTTTTATTGAACGAATGAGCTAAGCTTGATACATTGAAAGAATGAAAGCTGTACATTCTTGAGACATTGAAAGCTGTACTCATTGAATTAAGAGATGGAGTTTCTTTCATTGCATGAACGAGTGCAGTTTGATTCATTGAATGAATGAAAGAATGCAGTTTGTTTCAGTAGATAAATAAGTGAATTTGGATTCCTTGAATGTATGAATTACTATTGTTTAAATGAATCAATGAAAAACGTTTGGATCATTGAAAAGTTTTGAAGTTAGATTCAATTAATATATGCAATTTGTTTCATTGAACGCATGAGTTAAGCTTGAGACATTGAAAAAATGAGAGAAGCTGTCCTCATTGAATTAACACTTGCAATTTGTTTAATTGAATGAATGAGTGCAGTTTAATTGATGAAAGAATGCAAATTATTTCAGTAGATATTTGAATGAATTTGGATGCATGAAATGCATGAATTAAGCTTATTTCAATGAATCAATGGAAAACGTTTGTTTCATTGAATGCATCGTTGAAATGTTAATCAAGGAATGAATGCCTGCAGTGTGTCTCAGTGAATGCTTGCGTTAAGCTAGAGACATTGACTTAATGTAGTACGCTCTACTCATTGAATTCATACGTGCAGTTTCATTCCATCAGAGAAAGAGCGCTGTTTGATTCACTGAATGGATGAATAGAGCTTCAATCACTAAATTAATGAGTGCTGGTTTCTTCCTAAAATGTATGAGTTACTTTTAGTTTCATTGCATCAATGTAACACTTCTGACGTATTGAATGCATGAATTCAGTTTTATTCCATGAGTAAACGCAGTTTATTTTATTGAATGAAAGCGTTAATTTGGAGACATGGATTTAATGAGAGAAGCTCTACTCATTGAATTAACAGATGGAGTTTGTTTCATTGCATTGAATGAATGAAAGAATGCAGTTTGTTTCAGTAGATAAATAAGTGAATTTGGATTCATTGATTGTATGAATTACTATTGTTTAAATGAATCAATGAAAAACGTTTGGATCATTGAAAAGTTTTGAAGTTAGATTCAATTAATATATGCAATTTGTTTCATTGAACGAATGAGTTAAGCTTGAGACTTTGAAAGAATGAGAGAAGCTGATCTCATTGAATTAACACTTGCAATGTGTTTAATTGAATGAATGAGTGCAGATTAATTGATGAAAGAATGCAATTTATTTCAGTAGATATTTGAATGAATTTGGATTCATGAAATGCATGATTTAAGCTTATTTTAATGTATCAATGAAATACGTTTGTTTCGTTGAATGCTTCGTTGAAATATATTTCAATGAATGATTGCCTGCAATTTGTCTCATTGAATGCTTGCGTTAAGCTAAAGACATTGACTTTATGTAGTATGCTCTACTCATTGAATTAACAGGAGGAGTTTGTTTCTTTGCATGAACGAGTGCAGTTTGATTTTTTGAATGAATGAAAGAATGCAGTTTGTTTCAGTAGATAAATAAATAAATTTCGATTCATTGAATATATGAATTACGTTTCTTTAAACGAATCAATGAAATACGTTTGAATCATTGAAAGAAGTTTTGAAGTTAGATTCAATTAATGTATGCATTTTGTTTTATTGAACGAATGAGCTAAGCTTGATACATTGAAAGAATGAAAGCTGTACATTCTTGAGACATTGAAAGCTGTACTCATTGAATTAAGAGATGGAGTTTCTTTCATTGCATGAACGAGTGCAGTTTGATTCATTGAATGAATGAAAGAATGCAGTTTGTTTCAGTAGATAAATAAGTGAATTTGGATTCCTTGAATGTATGAATTACTATTGTTTAAATGAATCAATGAAAAACGTTTGGATCATTGAAAAGTTTTGAAGTTAGATTCAATTAATATATGCAATTTGTTTCATTGAACGCATGAGTTAAGCTTGAGACATTGAAAAAATGAGAGAAGCTGTCCTCATTGAATTAACACTTGCAATTTGTTTAATTGAATGAATGAGTGCAGTTTAATTGATGAAAGAATGCAAATTATTTCAGTAGATATTTGAATGAATTTGGATGCATGAAATGCATGAATTAAGCTTATTTCAATGAATCAATGGAAAACGTTTGTTTCATTGAATGCATCGTTGAAATGTTAATCAAGGAATGAATGCCTGCAGTGTGTCTCAGTGAATGCTTGCGTTAAGCTAGAGACATTGACTTAATGTAGTACGCTCTACTCATTGAATTCATACGTGCAGTTTCATTCCATCAGAGAAAGAGCGCTGTTTGATTCACTGAATGGATGAATAGAGCTTCAATCACTAAATTAATGAGTGCTGGTTTCTTCCTAAAATGTATGAGTTACTTTTAGTTTCATTGCATCAATGTAACACGTCTGAACGTATTGAATGCATGAATTCAGTTTGATTCCATAATGAGTAAATGCAGTTTATTTCATTGAATTAAAGCGTTTATTTGGAGACATGGATTTAATGAGAGAAGCTCTACTCATTGAATTAACAGATGGAGTTTGTTTCATTGCATTGAATGAATGAAAGAATGCAGTTTGTTTCAGTAGATAAATAAGTGAATTTGGATTCATTGATTGTATGAATTACTATTGTTTAAATGAATCAATGAAAAACGTTTGGATCATTGAAAAGTTTTGAAGTTAGATTCAATTAATATATGCAATTTGTTTCATTGAACGAATGAGTTAAGCTTGAGACTTTGAAAGAATGAGAGAATCTCTTCTCATTGAATTAACACTTGCAATGTGTTTAATTGAATGAATGAGTGCAGATTAATTGATGAAAGAATGCAATTTATTTCAGTAGATAGTTGAATGAATTTGGATTCTTGAAATGCATGATTTAAGCTTATTTTAATGTATCAATGAAATACGTTTGTTTCGTTGAATGCTTCGTTGAAATGTAATTCAATGAATGAATGCCTGCAATTTGTCTCATTGAATGCTTGCGTTAAGCTAAAGACATTGACTTTATGTAGTATGCTCTACTCATTGAATTAACAGGAGGAGTTTGTTTCTTTGCATGAACGAGTGCAGTTTGATTTTTTGAATGAATGAAAGAATGCAGTTTGTTTCAGTAGATAAATAAATAAATTTCGATTCATTGAATATATGAATTACGTTTCTTTAAACGAATCAATGAAATACGTTTGAATCATTGAAAGAAGTTTTGAAGTTAGATTCAATTAATGTATGCATTTTGTTTTATTGAACGAATGAGCTAAGCTTGATACATTGAAAGAATGAAAGCTGTACATTCTTGAGACATTGAAAGCTGTACTCATTGAATTAAGAGATGGAGTTTCTTTCATTGCATGAACGAGTGCAGTTTGATTCATTGAATGAATGAAAGAATGCAGTTTGTTTCAGTAGATAAATAAGTGAATTTGGATTCCTTGAATGTATGAATTACTATTGTTTAAATGAATCAATGAAA
The DNA here is from genome assembly GCF_037043375.1 of Chiloscyllium plagiosum. Taxonomy (NCBI): domain Eukaryota; kingdom Metazoa; phylum Chordata; class Chondrichthyes; order Orectolobiformes; family Hemiscylliidae; genus Chiloscyllium; species Chiloscyllium plagiosum. Next base: position 77,067,923 of record NW_028270165.1, on the reverse strand, counting down.
AACGTTTGGATCATTGAAAAGTTTTGAAGTTAGATTCAATTAATATATGCAATTTGTTTCATTGAACGCATGAGTTAAGCTTGAGACATTGAAAAAATGAGAGAAGCTGTCCTCATTGAATTAACACTTGCAATTTGTTTAATTGAATGAATGAGTGCAGTTTAATTGATGAAAGAATGCAAATTATTTCAGTAGATATTTGAATGAATTTGGATGCATGAAATGCATGAATTAAGCTTATTTCAATGAATCAATGGAAAACGTTTGTTTCATTGAATGCATCGTTGAAATGTTAATCAAGGAATGAATGCCTGCAGTGTGTCTCAGTGAATGCTTGCGTTAAGCTAGAGACATTGACTTAATGTAGTACGCTCTACTCATTGAATTCATACGTGCAGTTTCATTCCATCAGAGAAAGAGCGCTGTTTGATTCACTGAATGGATGAATAGAGCTTCAATCACTAAATTAATGAGTGCTGGTTTCTTCCTAAAATGTATGAGTTACTTTTAGTTTCATTGCATCAATGTAACACTTCTGACGTATTGAATGCATGAATTCAGTTTGATTCCATGAGTAAACGCAGTTTATTTTATTGAATGAAAGCGTTAATTTGGAGACATGGATTTAATGAGAGAAGCTCTACTCATTGAATTAACAGATGGAGTTTGTTTCATTGCATTGAATGAATGAAAGAATGCAGTTTGTTTCAGTAGATAAATAAGTGAATTTGGATTCATTGATTGTATGAATTACTATTGTTTAAATGAATCAATGAAAAACGTTTGGATCATTGAAAAGTTTTGAAGTTAGATTCAATTAATATATGCAATTTGTTTCATTGAACGAATGAGTTAAGCTTGAGACATTGAAAAAATGAGAGAATCTCTTCTCATTGAATTAACACTTGCAATGTGTTTAATTGAATGAATGAGTGCAGATTAATTGATGAAAGAATGCAATTTATTTCAGTAGATATTTGAATGAATTTGGATTCTTGAAATGCATGATTTAAGCTTATTTTAATGTATCAATGAAATACGTTTGTTTCGTTGAATGCTTCGTTGAAATGTAATTCAATGAATGAATGCCTGCAATTTGTCTCATTGAATGCTTGCGTTAAGCTAAAGACATTGACTTTATGTAGTATGCTCTACTGATTGAATTAACAGGAGGAGTTTGTTTCTTTGCATGAACGAGTGCAGTTTGATTTTTTGAATGAATGAAAGAATGCAGTTTGTTTCAGTAGATAAATAAATAAATTTCGATTCATTGAATATATGAATTACGTTTCTTCAAACGAATCAATGAAATACGTTTGAATCATTGAAAGAAGTTTTGAAGTTAGATTCAATTAATGTATGCAGTTTGTTTTATTGAACGAATGAGTTAAGCTTGATACATTGAAAGAATGAAAGCTGTACATTCTTGAGACATTGAAAGCTGTACTCATTGAATTAAGAGATGGAGTTTCTTTCATTGCATGAACGAGTGCAGTTTGATTCATTGAATGAATGAAAGAATGCAGTTTGTTTCAGTAGATAAATAAGTGAATTTGGATTCCTTGAATGTATGAATTACTATTGTTTAAATGAATCAATGAAAAACGTTTGGATCATTGAAAAGTTTTGAAGTTAGATTCAATTAATATATGCAATTTGTTTCATTGAACGCATGAGTTAAGCTTGAGGCATTGAAAAAATGAGAGAAGCTGTACTCATTGAATTAACACTTGCAATTTGTTTAATTGAATGAATGAGTGCAGTTTAATTGATGAAAGAATGCAAATTATTTCAGTAGATATTTGAATGAATTTGGATGCATGAAATGCATGAATTAAGCTTATTTCAATGAATCAATGGAAAACGTTTGTTTCATTGAATGCATCGTTGAAATGTTAATCAAGGAATGAATGCCTGCAGTGTGTCTCAGTGAATGCTTGCGTTAAGCTAGAGACATTGACTTAATGTAGTACGCTCTACTCATTGAATTCATACGTGCAGTTTCATTCCATCAGAGAAAGAGCGCTGTTTGATTCACTGAATGGATGAATAGAGCTTCAATCACTAAATTAATGAGTGCTGGTTTCTTCCTAAAATGTATGAGTTACTTTTAGTTTCATTGCATCAATGTAACACGTCTGAACGTATTGAATGCATGAATTCAGTTTGATTCCATAATGAGTAAATGCAGTTTATTTCATTGAATTAAAGCGTTTATTTGGAGACATGGATTTAATGAGAGAAGCTCTACTCATTGAATTAACAGATGGAGTTTGTTTCATTGCATTGAATGAATGAAAGAATGCAGTTTGTTTCAGTAGATAAATAAGTGAATTTGGATTCATTGATTGTATGAATTACTATTGTTTAAATGAATCAATGAAAAACGTTTGGATCATTGAAAAGTTTTGAAGTTAGATTCAATTAATATATGCAATTTGTTTCATTGAACGAATGAGTTAAGCTTGAGACTTTGAAAGAATGAGAGAATCTCTTCTCATTGAATTAACACTTGCAATGTGTTTAATTGAATGAATGAGTGCAGATTAATTGATGAAAGAATGCAATTTATTTCAGTAGATATTTGAATGAATTTGGATTCTTGAAATGCATGATTTAAGCTTATTTTAATGTATCAATGAAATACGTTTGTTTCGTTGAATGCTTCGTTGAAATGTAATTCAATGAATGAATGCCTGCAATTTGTCTCATTGAATGCTTGCGTTAAGCTAAAGACATTGACTTTATGTAGTATGCTCTACTGATTGAATTAACAGGAGGAGTTTGTTTCTTTGCATGAACGAGTGCAGTTTGATTTTTTGAATGAATGAAAGAATGCAGTTTGTTTCAGTAGATAAATAAATAAATTTCGATTCATTGAATATATGAATTACGTTTCTTTAAACGAATCAATGAAATACGTTTGAATCATTGAAAGAAGTTTTGAAGTTAGATTCAATTAATGTATGCATTTTGTTTTATTGAACGAATGAGTTAAGCTTGATACATTGAAAGAATGAAAGCTGTACATTCTTGAGACATTGAAAGCTGTACTCATTGAATTAAGAGATGGAGTTTCTTTCATTGCATGAACGAGTGCAGTTTGATTCATTGAATGAATGAAAGAATGCAGTTTGTTTCAGTAGATAAATAAGTGAATTTGGATTCCTTGAATGTATGAATTACTATTGTTTAAATGAATCAATGAAAAACGTTTGGATCATTGAAAAGTTTTGAAGTTAGATTCAATTAATATATGCAATTTGTTTCATTGAACGCATGAGTTAAGCTTGAGACATTGAAAAAATGAGAGAAGCTGTCCTCATTGAATTAACACTTGCAATTTGTTTAATTGAATGAATGAGTGCAGTTTAATTGATGAAAGAATGCAATTTATTTCAGTAGATATTTGAATGAATTTGGATGCATGAAATGCATGAATTAAGCTTATTTCAATGAATCAATGGAAAACGTTTGTTTCATTGAATGCATCGTTGAAATGTTAATCAAGGAATGAATGCCTGCAGTGTGTCTCAGTGAATGCTTGCGTTAAGCTAGAGACATTGACTTAATGTAGTACGCTCTACTCATTGAATTCATACGTGCAGTTTCATTCCATCAGAGAAAGAGCGCTGTTTGATTCACTGAATGGATGAATAGAGCTTCAATCACTAAATTAATGAGTGCTGGTTTCTTCCTAAAATGTATGAGTTACTTTTAGTTTCATTGCATCAATGTAACACTTCTGACGTATTGAATGCATGAATTCAGTTTTATTCCATGAGTAAACGCAGTTTATTTTATTGAATGAAAGCGTTAATTTGGAGACATGGATTTAATGAGAGAAGCTCTACTCATTGAATTAACAGATGGAGTTTGTTTCATTGCATTGAATGAATGAAAGAATGCAGTTTGTTTCAGTAGATAAATAAGTGAATTTGGATTCATTGATTGTATGAATTACTATTGTTTAAATGAATCAATGAAAAACGTTTGGATCATTGAAAAGTTTTGAAGTTAGATTCAATTAATATATGCAATTTGTTTCATTGAACGAATGAGTTAAGCTTGAGACTTTGAAAGAATGAGAGAATCTCTTCTCATTGAATTAACACTTGCAATGTGTTTAATTGAATGAATGAGTGCAGATTAATTGATGAAAGAATGCAATTTATTTCAGTAGATATTTGAATGAATTTGGATTCTTGAAATGCATGATTTAAGCTTATTTTAATGTATCAATGAAATACGTTTGTTTCGTTGAATGCTTCGTTGAAATGTAATTCAATGAATGAATGCCTGCAATTTGTCTCATTGAATGCTTGCGTTAAGCTAAAGACATTGACTTTATGTAGTATGCTCTACTCATTGAATTAACAGGAGGAGTTTGTTTCTTTGCATGAACGAGTGCAGTTTGATTTTTTGAATGAATGAAAGAATGCAGTTTGTTTCAGTAGATAAATAAATAAATTTCGATTCATTGAATATATGAATTACGTTTCTTTAAACGAATCAATGAAATACGTTTGAATCATTGAAAGAAGTTTTGAAGTTAGATTCAATTAATGTATGCATTTTGTTTTATTGAACGAATGAGTTAAGCTTGATACATTGAAAGAATGAAAGCTGTACATTCTTGAGACATTGAAAGCTGTACTCATTGAATTAAGAGATGGAGTTTCTTTCATTGCATGAACGAGTGCAGTTTGATTCATTGAATGAATGAAAGAATGCAGTTTGTTTCAGTAGATAAAGAAGTGAATTTGGATTCCTTGAATGTATGAATTACTATTGTTTAAATGAATCAATGAAAAACGTTTGGATCATTGAAAAGTTTTGAAGTTAGATTCAATTAATATATGCAATTTGTTTCATTGAACGCATGAGTTAAGCTTGAGACATTGAAAAAATGAGAGAAGCTGTACTCATTGAATTAACACTTGCAATTTGTTTAATTGAATGAATGAGTGCAGTTTAATTGATGAAAGAATGCAAATTATTTCAGTAGATATTTGAATGAATTTGGATGCATGAAATGCATGAATTAAGCTTATTTCAATGAATCAATGGAAAACGTTTGTTTCATTGAATGCATCGTTGAAATGTTAATCAAGGAATGAATGCCTGCAGTGTGTCTCAGTGAATGCTTGCGTTAAGCTAGAGACATTGACTTTATGTAGTACGCTCTACTCATTGAATTCATACGTGCAGTTTCATTCCATCAGAGAAAGAGCGCTGTTTGATTCACTGAATGGATGAATAGAGCTTCAATCACTAAATTAATGAGTGCTGGTTTCTTCCTAAAATGTATGAGTTACTTTAAGTTTCATTGCATCAATGTAACACTTCTGACGTATTGAATGCATGAATTCAGTTTGATTCCATGAGTAAACGCAGTTTATTTTATTGAATGAAAGCGTTAATTTGGAGACATGGATTTAATGAGAGAAGCTCTACTCATTGAATTAACAGATGGAGTTTGTTTCATTGCATTGAATGAATGAAAGAATGCAGTTTGTTTCAGTAGATAAATAAGTGAATTTGGATTCATTGATTGTATGAATTACTATTGTTTAAATGAATCAATGAAAAACGTTTGGATCATTGAAAAGTTTTGAAGTTAGATTCAATTAATATATGCAATTTGTTTCATTGAACGAATGAGTTAAGCTTGAGACTTTGAAAGAATGAGAGAATCTCTTCTCATTGAATTAACACTTGCAATGTGTTTAATTGAATGAATGAGTGCAGATTAATTGATGAAAGAATGCAATTTATTTCAGTAGATATTTGAATGAATTTGGATTCTTGAAATGCATGATTTAAGCTTATTTTAATGTATCAATGAAATACGTTTGTTTCGTTGAATGCTTCGTTGAAATGTAATTCAATGAATGAATGCCTGCAATTTGTCTCATTGAATGCTTGCGTTAAGCTAAAGACATTGACTTTATGTAGTATGCTCTACTCATTGAATTAACAGGAGGAGTTTGTTTCTTTGCATGAACGAGTGCAGTTTGATTTTTTGAATGAATGAAAGAATGCAGTTTGTTTCAGTAGATAAATAAATAAATTTCGATTCATTGAATATATGAATTACGTTTCTTTAAACGAATCAATGAAATACGTTTGAATCATTGAAAGAAGTTTTGAAGTTAGATTCAATTAATGTATGCATTTTGTTTTATTGAACGAATGAGTTAAGCTTGATACATTGAAAGAATGAAAGCTGTACATTCTTGAGACATTGAAAGCTGTACTCATTGAATTAAGAGATGGAGTTTCTTTCATTGCATGAACGAGTGCAGTTTGATTCATTGAATGAATGAAAGAATGCAGTTTGTTTCAGTAGATAAATAAGTGAATTTGGATTCCTTGAATGTATGAATTACTATTGTTTAAATGAATCAATGAAAAACGTTTGGATCATTGAAAAGTTTTGAAGTTAGATTCAATTAATATATGCAATTTGTTTCATTGAACGCATGAGTTAAGCTTGAGACATTGAAAAAATGAGAGAAGCTGTACTCATTGAATTAACACTTGCAATTTGTTTAATTGAATGAATGAGTGCAGTTTAATTGATGAAAGAATGCAAATTATTTCAGTAGATATTTGAATGAATTTGGATGCATGAAATGCATGAATTAAGCTTATTTCAATGAATCAATGGAAAACGTTTGTTTCATTGAATGCATCGTTGAAATGTTAATCAAGGAATGAATGCCTGCAGTGTGTCTCAGTGAATGCTTGCGTTAAGCTAGAGACATTGACTTAATGTAGTACGCTCTACTCATTGAATTCATACGTGCAGTTTCATTCCATCAGAGAAAGAGCGCTGTTTGATTCACTGAATGGATGAATAGAGCTTCAATCACTAAATTAATGAGTGCTGGTTTCTTCCTAAAATGTATGAGTTACTTTAAGTTTCATTGCATCAATGTAACACTTCTGACGTATTGAATGCATGAATTCAGTTTGATTCCATGAGTAAACGCAGTTTATTTTATTGAATGAAAGCGTTAATTTGGAGACATGGATTTAATGAGAGAAGCTCTACTCATTGAATTAACAGTTTGATTCATTGAATGAATGAAAGAATGCAGTTTGTTTCAGTAGATAAATAAGTGAATTTGGATTCATTGATTGTATGAATTACTATTGTTTAAATGAATCAATGAAAAACGTTTGGATCATTGAAAAGTTTTGAAGTTAGATTCAATTAATATTTGCAATTTGTTTCATTGAACGAATGAGTTAAGCTTGAGACATTGAAAGAATGAGAGAAGCTGATCTCATTGAATTAACACTTGCAATGTGTTTAATTGAATGAATGAGTGCAGAATAATTGATGAAAGAATGCAATTTATTTCAGTAGATATTTGAATGAATTTGGATTCATGAAATGCATGATTTAAGCTTATTTTAATGTATCAATGAAATACGTTTGTTTCATTGAATGCTTCGTTGAAATATATTTCAATGAATGAATGCCTGCAATTTGTCTCATTGAATGCTTGCGTTAAGCTAAAGACATTGACTTTATGTAGTATGCTCCACTCATTGAATTAACAGGAGGAGTTTGTTTCTTTGCATGAACGAGTGCAGTTTGATTTTTTGAATGAATGAAAGAATGCAGTTTGTTTCAGTAGATAATTAAATAAATTTCGATTCATTGAATATATGAATTACGTTTCTTTAAACGAATCAATGAAATACGTTTGAATCATTGAAAGTAGTTTTGAAGTTAGATTCAATTAATGTATGCATTGTGTTTTATTGAACGAATGAGTTAAGCTTGATACATTGAAAGAATGAAAGCTGTACATTCTTGATACATTGAAAGCTGTACTCATTGAATTAAGAGATGGAGTTTGTTTCATTGCATGAACGAGTGCAGTTTGATTCATTGAATGAATGAAAGAATGCAGTTTGTTTCAGTAGATAAATAAGTGAATTTGGATTCATTGAATGTATGAATTACTATTGTTTAAATGAATCAATGAAAAACGTTTGGATCATTGAAAAGTTTTGAAGTTAGATTCAATTAATATATGCAATTTGTTTCATTGAACGAATGAGTTAAGCTTGAGACATTGAAAGAATGAGAGAATCTGTTCTCATTGAATTAACACTTGCAATGTGTTTAATTGAATGAATGAGTGCAGATTAATTGATGAAAGAATGCAATTTATTTCAGTAGATATTTGAATGAATTTGGATTCATGAAATGCATGATTTAAGCTTATTTTAATGTATCAATGAAATACGTTTCTTTCGTTGAATGAATGAATGCCTGCAATTTGTCTCATTGAATGCTTGCGTTAAGCTAAAGACATTGACTATATGTAGTCTGCTCTACTCATTGAATTAACAGGAGGACTTTGTTTCTTTGCATGAACGAGTGCAGTTTGATTTTTTGATTGAATGAAAGAATGTATTTTGTTTCAGTAGATAAATAAATAAATTTCGATTCATTGAATATATGAATTACGTTTCTTTAAACGAATCAATGAAATACGTTTGAATCATTGAAAGAAGTTTTGAAGTTAGATTCAATTAATGTATGCATTTTGTTTTATTGAACGAATGAGTTAAGCTTGATACATTGAAAGAATGAAAGCTGTACATTCTTGATACATTGAAAGCTGTACTCATTGAATTAAGAGATGGAGTTTGTTTCATTGCATGAACGAGTGCAGTTTGATTCATTGAATGATTGAAAGAAGGCAGTTTGTTTCAGTAGATAAATAAGTGAATTTGGATTCATTAATTGTATGAATTACTATTGTTTAAATGAATCAATGAAAAACGTTTGGATCATTGAAAAGTTTTGAAGTTAGATTCAATTAATATATGCAATTTGTTTCATTGAACGAATGAGTTAAGCTTGAGACATTGAAAAAATGAGAGAAGCTGTACTCATTGAATTAACACTTGCAATTTGTTTAATTGAATGAATGAGTGCAGTTTAATTGATGAAAGAATGCAAATTTTTTCAGTAGATATTTGAATGAATTTGGATTCATGAAATGCATGATTTAAGCTTATTTTAATGTATCAATGAAATACGTTTGTTTCATTGAATGCTTCGTTGAAATATATTTCAATGAATGAATGCCTGCAATTTGTCTCATTGAATGCTTGCGTTAAGCTAAAGACATTGACTTTATGTAGTATGCTCTACTCATTGAATTAACAGGAGGAGTTTGTTTCTTTGCATGAACGAGTGCAGTTTGATTTTTTGAATGAATGAAAGAATGCAGTTTGTTTCAGTAGATAATTAAATAAATTTCGATTCATTGAATATATGAATTACGTTTCTTTAAACGAATCAATGAAATACGTTTGAATCATTGAAAGTAGTTTTGAAGTTAGATTCAATTAATGTATGCATTGTGTTTTATTGAACGAATGAGTTAAGCTTGATACATTGAAAGAATGAAAGCTGTACATTCTTGATACATTGAAAGCTGTACTCATTGAATTAAGAGATGGAGTTTGTTTCATTGCATGAACGAGTGCAGTTTGATTCATTGAATGAATGAAAGAATGCAGTTTGTTTCAGTAGATAAATAAGTGAATTTGGATTCATTGAATGTATGAATAACAATTGTTTAAATGAATCAATGAAAAACGTTTGGATCATTGAAAAGTTTTGAAGTTAGATTCAATTAATATATGCAATTTGTTTCATTGAACGAATGAGTTAAGCTTGAGACATTGAAAAAATGAGAGAAGCTGTACTCATTGAATTAACAGATGGAGTTTGTTTCATTGCATTGAATGAATGAAAGAATGCAGTTTGTTTCAGTAGATAAATAAGTGAATTTGGATTCATTGATTGTATGAATTACTATTGTTTAAATGAATCAATGAAAAACGTTTGGATCATTGAAAAGTTTTGAAGTTAGATTCAATTAATATATGCAATTTGTTTCATTGAACGAATGAGTTAAGCTTGAGACTTTGAAAGAATGAGAGAATCTCTTCTCATTGAATTAACGCTTGCAATGTGTTTAATTGAATGAATGAGTGCAGATTAATTGATGAAAGAATGCAATTTATTTCAGTAGATATTTGAATGAATTTGGATTCTTGAAATGCATGATTTAAGCTTATTTTAATGTATCAATGAAATACGTTTGTTTCGTTGAATGCTTCGTTGAAATGTAATTCAATGAATGAATGCCTGCAATTTGTCTCATTGAATGCTTGCGTTAAGCTAAAGACATTGACTTTATGTAGTATGCTCTACGCATTGAATTAACAGGAGGAGTTTGTTTCTTTGCATGAACGAGTGCAGTTTGATTTTTTGAATGAATGAAAGAATGCAGTTTGTTTCAGTAGATAAATAAATAAATTTCGATTCATTGAATATATGAATTACGTTTCTTTAAACGAATCAATGAAATACGTTTGAATCATTGAAAGTAGTTTTGAAGTTAGATTCAATTAATGTATGCATTTTGTTTTATTGAACGAATGAGTTAAGCTTGATACATTGAAAGAATGAAAGCTGTACATTCTTGAGACATTGAAAGCTGTACTCATTGAATTAAGAGATGGAGTTTCTTTCATTGCATGAACGAGTGCAGTTTGATTCATTGAATGAATGAAAGAATGCAGTTTGTTTCAGTAGATAAATAAGTGAATTTGGATTCCTTGAATGTATGAATTACTATTGTTTAAATGAATCAATGAAAAACGTTTGGATCATTGAAAAGTTTTGAAGTTAGATTCAATTAATATATGCAATTTGTTTCATTGAACGCATGAGTTAAGCTTGAGACATTGAAAAAATGAGAGAAGCTGTACTCATTGAATTAACACTTGCAATTTGTTTAATTGAATGAATGAGTGCAGTTTAATTGATGAAAGAATGCAAATTATTTCAGTAGATATTTGAATGAATTTGGATGCATGAAATGCATGAATTAAGCTTATTTCAATGAATCAATGGAAAACGTTTGTTTCATTGAATGCATCGTTGAAATGTTAATCAAGGAATGAATGCCTGCAGTGTGTCTCAGTGAATGCTTGCGTTAAGCTAGAGACATTGACTTAATGTAGTACGCTCTACTCATTGAATTCATACGTGCAGTTTCATTCCATCAGAGAAAGAGCGCTGTTTGATTCACTGAATGGATGAATAGAGCTTCAATCACTAAATTAATGAGTGCTGGTTTCTTCCTAAAATGTATGAGTTACTTTTAGTTTCATTGCATCAATGTAACACTTCTGACGTATTGAATGCATGAATTCAGTTTGATTCCATGAGTAAACGCAGTTTATTTTATTGAATGAAAGCGTTAATTTGGAGACATGGATTTAATGAGAGAAGCTCTACTCATTGAATTAACAGTTTGATTCATTGAATGAATGAAAGAATGCAGTTTGTTTCAGTAGATAAATAAGTGAATTTGGATTCATTGATTGTATGAATTACTATTGTTTAAATGAATCAATGAAAAACGTTTGGATCATTGAAAAGTTTTGAAGTTAGATTCAATTAATATTTGCAATTTGTTTCATTGAACGAATGAGTTAAGCTTGAGACATTGAAAGAATGAGAGAAGCTGATCTCATTGAATTAACACTTGCAATGTGTTTAATTGAATGAATGAGTGCAGAATAATTGATGAAAGAATGCAATTTATTTCAGTAGATATTTGAATGAATTTGGATTCATGAAATGCATGATTTAAGCTTATTTTAATGTATCAATGAAATACGTTTGTTTCGTTGAATGCTTCGTTGAAATATATTTCAATGAATGATTGCCTGCAATTTGTCTCATTGAATGCTTGCGTTAAGCTAAAGACATTGACTTTATGTAGTATGCTCCACTCATTGAATTAACAGGAGGAGTTTGTTTCTTTGCATGAACGAGTGCAGTTTGATTTTTTGAATGAATGAAAGAATGCAGTTTGTTTCAGTAGATAATTAAATAAATTTCGATTCATTGAATATATGAATTACGTTTCTTTAAACGAATCAATGAAATACGTTTGAATCATTGAAAGTAGTTTTGAAGTTAGATTCAATTAATGTATGCATTGTGTTTTATTGAACGAATGAGTTAAGCTTGATACATTGAAAGAATGAAAGCTGTACATTCTTGATACATTGAAAGCTGTACTCATTGAATTAAGAGATGGAGTTTGTTTCATTGCATGAACGAGTGCAGTTTGATTCATTGAATGAATGAAAGAATGCAGTTTGTTTCAGTAGATAAATAAGTGAATTTGGATTCCTTGAATGTATGAATTACTATTGTTTAAATGAATCAATGAAAAACGTTTGGATCATTGAAAAGTTTTGAAGTTAGATTCAATTAATATATGCAATTTGTTTCATTGAACGAATGAGTTAAGCTTGAGACATTGAAAAAATGAGAGAAGCTGTACTCATTGAATTAACACTTGCAATTTGTTTAATTGAATGAATGAGTGCAGTTTAATTGATGAAAGAATGCAAATTATTTCAGTAGATATTTGAATGAATTTGGATGCATGAAATGCATGAATTAAGCTTATTTCAATGAATCAATGGAAAACGTTTGTTTCATTGAATGCATCGTTGAAATGTTAATCAAGGAATGAATGCCTGCAGTGTGTCTCAGTGAATGCTTGCGTTAAGCTAGAGACATTGACTTAATGTATTACGCTCTACTCATTGAATTCATACGTGCAGTTTCATTCCATCAGAGAAAGAGCGCTGTTTGATTCACTGAATGGATGAATAGAGCTTCAATCACTAAATTAATGAGTGCTGGTTTCTTCCTAAAATGTATGAGTTACTTTTAGTTTCATTGCATCAATGTAACACGTCTGAACGTATTGAATGCATGAATTCAGTTTGATTCCATGAGTAAACGCAGTTTATTTTATTGAATGAAAGCGTTAATTTGGAGACATGGATTTAATGAGAGAAGCTCTACTCATTGAATTAACAGTTTGATTCATTGAATGAATGAAAGAATGCAGTTTGTTTCAGTAGATAAATAAGTGAATTTGGATTCATTGATTGTATGAATTACTATTGTTTAAATGAATCAATGAAAAACGTTTGGATCATTGAAAAGTTTTGATGTTAGATTCAATTAATATATGCAATTTGTTTCATTGAACGAATGAGTTAAGCTTGAGACATTGAAAGAATGAGAGAATCTGTTCTCATTGAATTAACACTTGCAATGTGTTTAATTGAATGAATGAGTGCAGATTAATTGATGAAAGAATGCAAATTATTTCAGTAGATATTTGAATGAATTTGGATTCATGAAATGCATGATTTAAGCTTATTTTAATGTATCAATGAAATACGTTTCTTTCGTTGAATGCTTCGTTGAAATGTAATTCAATGAATGAATGCCTGCAATTTGTCTCATTGAATGCTTGCGTCAAGCTAAAGACATTGACTTTATGTAGTCTGCTCTACTCATTGAATTAACAGGAGGAGTTTGTTTCTTTGCATGAACGAGTGCAGTTTGATTTTTTGAATGAATGAAAGAATGCAGTTTTGTTTCAGTAGATAAATAAATAAATTTCGATTCATTGAATATATGAATTACGTTTCTTTAAACGAATCAATGAAATACGTTTGAATCATTGAAAGAAGTTTTGAAGCTAGATTCAATTAATGTATGCATTGTGTTTTATTGAACGAATGAGTTAAGCTTGATACATTGAAAGAATGAAAGCTGTACATTCTTGATACATTGAAAGCTGTACTCATTGAATTAAGAGATGGAGTTTGTTTCATTGCATGAACGAGTGCAGTTTGATTCATTGAATGAATGATAGAATGCAGTTTGTTTCAGTAGATAAATAAGTGAATTTGGATTCATTGATTGTATGAATTACTATTGTTTAAATGAATCAATGAAAAACGTTTGGATCATTGAAAAGTTTTGAAGTTAGATTCAATTAATATATGCAATTTGTTTCATTGAACGAATGAGTTAAGCTTGAGACTTTGAAAGAATGAGAGAATCTCTTCTCATTGAATTAACACTTGCAATGTGTTTAATTGAATGAATGAGTGCAGATTAATTGATGAAAGAATGCAATTTATTTCAGTAGATATTTGAATGAATTTGGATTCATGAAATGCATGATTTAAGCTTATTTTAATGTATCAATGAAATACGTTTCTTTCGTTGAATGAATGAATGCCTGCAATTTGTCTCATTGAATGCTTGCGTTAAGCTAAAGACATTGACTATATGTAGTCTGCTCTACTCATTGAATTAACAGGAGGAGTTTGTTTCTTTGCATGAACGAGTGCAGTTTGATTTTTTGAATGAATGAAAGAATGCAGTTTGTTTCAGTAGATAAATAAATAAATTTCGATTCATTGAATATATGAATTACGTTTCTTTAAACGAATCAATGAAATACGTTTGAATCATTGAAAGAAGTTTTGAAGTTAGATTCAATTAATGTATGCATTTTGTTTTATTGAACGAATGAGTTAAGCTTGATACATTGAAAGAATGAAAGCTGTACATTCTTGAGACATTGAAAGCTGTACTCATTGAATTAAGAGATGGAGTTTCTTTCATTGCATGAACGAGTGCAGTTTGATTCATTGAATGAATGAAAGAATGCAGTTTGTTTCAGTAGATAAATAAGTGAATTTGGATTCCTTGAATGTATGAATTACTATTGTTTAAATGAATCAATGAAAAACGTTTGGATCATTGAAAAGTTTTGAAGTTAGATTCAATTAATATATGCAATTTGTTTCATTGAACGCATGAGTTAAGCTTGAGACATTGAAAAAATGAGAGAAGCTGTACTCATTGAATTAACACTTGCAATTTGTTTAATTGAATGAATGAGTGCAGTTTAATTGATGAAAGAATGCAAATTATTTCAGTAGATATTTGAATGAATTTGGATGCATGAAATGCATGAATTAAGCTTATTTCAATGAATCAATGGAAAACGTTTGTTTCATTGAATGCATCGTTGAAATGTTAATCAAGGAATGAATGCCTGCAGTGTGTCTCAGTGAATGCTTGCGTTAAGCTAGAGACATTGACTTAATGTAGTACGCTCTACTCATTGAATTCATACGTGCAGTTTCATTCCATCAGAGAAAGAGCGCTGTTTGATTCACTGAATGGATGAATAGAGCTTCAATCACTAAATTAATGAGTGCTGGTTTCTTCCTAAAATGTATGAGTTACTTTTAGTTTCATTGCATCAATGTAACACTTCTGACGTATTGAATGCATGAATTCAGTTTGATTCCATGAGTAAACGCAGTTTATTTTATTGAATGAAAGCGTTAATTTGGAGACATGGATTTAATGAGAGAAGCTCTACTCATTGAATTAACAGTTTGATTCATTGAATGAATGAAAGAATGCAGTTTGTTTCAGTAGATAAATAAGTGAATTTGGATTCATTGATTGTATGAATTACTATTGTTTAAATGAATCAATGAAAAACGTTTGGATCATTGAAAAGTTTTGAAGTTAGATTCAATTAATATATGCAATTTGTTTCATTGAACGAATGAGTTAAGCTTGAGACATTGAAAGAATGAGAGAAGCTGATCTCATTGAATTAACACTTGCAATGTGTTTAATTGAATGAATGAGTGCAGAATAATTGATGAAAGAATGCAATTTATTTCAGTAGATATTTGAATGAATTTGGATTCATGAAATGCATGATTTAAGCTTATTTTAATGTATCAATGAAATACGTTTGTTTCATTGAATGCTTCGTTGAAATATATTTCAATGAATGAATGCCTGCAATTTGTCTCATTGAATGCTTGCGTTAAGCTAAAGACATTGACTTTATGTAGTATGCTCCACTCATTGAATTAACAGGAGGAGTTTGTTTCTTTGCATGAACGAGTGCAGTTTGATTTTTTGATTGAATGAAAGAATTTAGTTTGTTTCAGTAGATAAATAAATAAATTTCGATTCATTGAATATATGAATTACGTTTCTTTAAACGAATCAATGAAATACGTTTGAATCATTGAAAGAAGTTTTGAAGTTAGATTCAATTAATGTATGCATTTTGTTTTATTGAACGAATGAGTTAAGCTTGATACATTGAAAGAATGAAAGCTGTACATTCTTGATACATTGAAAGCTGTACTCATTGAATTAAGAGATGGAGTTTGTTTCATTGCATGAACGAGTGCAGTTTGATTCATTGAATGAATGAAAGAAGGCAGTTTGTTTCAGTAGATAAATAAGTGAATTTGGATTCATTAATTGTATGAATTACTATTGTTTAAATGAATCAATGAAAAACGTTTGGATCATTGAAAAGTTTTGAAGTTAGATTCAATTAATATATGCAATTTGTTTCATTGAACGAATGAGTTAAGCTTGAGACATTGAAAAAATGAGAGAAGCTGTACTCATTGAATTAACACTTGCAATTTGTTTAATTGAATGAATGAGTGCAGTTTAATTGATGAAAGAATGCAAATTATTTCAGTAGATATTTGAATGAATTTGGATGCATGAAATGCATGAATTAAGCTTATTTCAATGAATCAATGGAAAACGTTTGTTTCATTGAATGCATCGTTGAAATGTTAATCAAGGAATGAATGCCTGCAGTGTGTCTCAGTGAATGCTTGCGTTAAGCTAGAGACATTGACTTAATGTATTACGCTCTACTCATTGAATTCATACGTGCAGTTTCATTCCATCAGAGAAAGAGCGCTGTTTGATTCACTGAATGGATGAATAGAGCTTCAATCACTAAATTAATGAGTGCTGGTTTCTTCCTAAAATGTATGAGTTACTTTTAGTTTCATTGCATCAATGTAACACGTCTGAACGTATTGAATGCATGAATTCAGTTTGATTCCATGAGTAAACGCAGTTTATTTTATTGAATGAAAGCGTTAATTTGGAGACATGGATTTAATGAGAGAAGCTCTACTCATTGAATTAGCAGTTTGATTCATTGAATGAATGAAAGAATGCAGTTTGTTTCAGTAGATAAATAAGTGAATTTGGATTCATTGATTGTATGAATTACTATTGTTTAAATGAATCAATGAAAAACGTTTGGATCATTGAAAAGTTTTGAAGTTAGATTCAATTAATATTTGCAATTTGTTTCATTGAACGAATGAGTTAAGCTTGAGACATTGAAAGAATGAGAGAAGCTGATCTCATTGAATTAACACTTGCAATGTGTTTAATTGAATGAATGAGTGCAGAATAATTGATGAAAGAATGCAATTTATTTCAGTAGATATTTGAATGAATTTGGATTCATGAAATGCATGATTTAAGCTTATTTTAATGTATCAATGAAATACGTTTGTTTCATTGAATGCTTCGTTGAAATATATTTCAATGAATGAATGCCTGCAATTTGTCTCATTGAATGCTTGCGTTAAGCTAAAGACATTGACTTTATGTAGTATGCTCCACTCATTGAATTAACAGGAGGAGTTTGTTTCTTTGCATGAACGAGTGCAGTTTGATTTTTTGAATGAATGAAAGAATGCAGTTTGTTTCAGTAGATAATTAAATAAATTTCGATTCATTGAATATATGAATTACGTTTCTTTAAACGAATCAATGAAATACGTTTGAATCATTGAAAGTAGTTTTGAAGTTAGATTCAATTAATGTATGCATTGTGTTTTATTGAACGAATGAGTTAAGCTTGATACATTGAAAGAATGAAAGCTGTACATTCTTGATACATTGAAAGCTGTACTCATTGAATTAAGAGATGGAGTTTGTTTCATTGCATGAACGAGTGCAGTTTGATTCATTGAATGAATGAAAGAATGCAGTTTTTTTCAGTAGATAAATAAGTGAATTTGGATTCATTGAATGTATGAATAACAATTGTTTAAATGAATCAATGAAAAACGTTTGGATCATTGAAAAGTTTTGAAGTTAGATTCAATTAATATATGCAATTTGTTTCATTGAACGAATGAGTTAAGCTTGAGACATTGAAAAAATGAGAGAAGCTGTACTCATTGAATTAACAGATGGAGTTTGTTTCATTGCATTTAATGAATGAAAGAATGCAGTTTGTTTCAGTAGATAAATAAGTGAATTTGGATTCATTGATTGTATCAATTACTATTGTTTAAATGAATCAATGAAAAACGTTTGGATCATTGAAAAGTTTTGAAGTTAGATTCAATTAATATATGCAATTTGTTTCATTGAACGAATGAGTTAAGCTTGAGACTTTGAAAGAATGAGAGAATCTCTTCTCATTGAATTAACGCTTGCAATGTGTTTAATTGAATGAATGAGTGCAGATTAATTGATGAAAGAATGCAATATATTTCAGTAGATATTTGAATGAATTTGGATTCTTGAAATGCATGATTTAAGCTTATTTTAATGTATCAATGAAATACGTTTGTTTCGTTGAATGCTTCGTTGAAATGTAATTCAATGAATGAATGCCTGCAATTTGTCTCATTGAATGCTTGCGTTAAGCTAAAGACATTGACTTTATGTAGTATGCTCTACTCATTGAATTAACAGGAGGAGTTTGTTTCTTTGCATGAACGAGTGCAGTTTGATTTTTTGAATGAATGAAAGAATGCAGTTTGTTTCAGTAGATAAATAATTAAATTTCGATTCATTGAATATATGAATTACGTTTCTTTAAACGAATCAATGAAATACGTTTGAATCATTGAAAGAAGTTTTGAAGTTAGATTCAATTAATGTATGCATTTTGTTTTATTGAACGAATGAGTTAAGCTTGATACATTGAAAGAATGAAAGCTGTACATTCTTGAGACATTGAAAGCTGTACTCATTGAATTAAGAGATGGAGTTTCTTTCATTGCATGAACGAGTGCAGTTTGATTCATTGAATGAATGAAAGAATGCAGTTTGTTTCAGTAGATAAATAAGTGAATTTGGATTCCTTGAATGTATGAATTACTATTGTTTAAATGAATCAATGAAAAACGTTTGGATCATTGAAAAGTTTTGAAGTTAGATTCAATTAATATATGCAATTTGTTTCATTGAACGAATGAGTTAAGCTTGAGACATTGAAAAAATGAGAGAAGCTGTACTCATTGAATTAACACTTGCAATTTGTTTAATTGAATGAATGAGTGCAGTTTAATTGATGAAAGAATGCAAATTATTTCAGTAGATATTTGAATGAATTTGGATGCATGAAATGCATGAATTAAGCTTATTTCAATGAATCAATGGAAAACGTTTGTTTCATTGAATGCATCGTTGAAATGTTAATCAAGGAATGAATGCCTGCAGTGTGTCTCAGTGAATGCTTGCGTTAAGCTAGAGACATTGACTTAATGTAGTACGCTCTACTCATTGAATTCATACGTGCAGTTTCATTCCATCAGAGAAAGAGCGCTGTTTGATTCACTGAATGGATGAATAGAGCTTCAATCACTAAATTAATGAGTGCTGGTTTCTTCCTAAAATGTATGAGTTACTTTAAGTTTCATTGCATCAATGTAACACTTCTGACGTATTGAATGCATGAATTCAGTTTGATTCCATGAGTAAACGCAGTTTATTTTATTGAATGAAAGCGTTAATTTGGAGACATGGATTTAATGAGAGAAGCTCTACTCATTGAATTAACAGTTTGATTCATTGAATGAATGAAAGAATGCAGTTTGTTTCAGTAGATAAATAAGTGAATTTGGATTCATTGATTGTATGAATTACTATTGTTTAAATGAATCAATGAAAAACGTTTGGATCATTGAAAAGTTTTGAAGTTAGATTCAATTAATATTTGCAATTTGTTTCATTGAACGAATGAGTTAAGCTTGAGACATTGAAAGAATGAGAGAAGCTGATCTCATTGAATTAACACTTGCAATGTGTTTAATTGAATGAATGAGTGCAGATTAATTGATGAAAGAATGCAATTTATTTCAGTAGATATTTGAATGAATTTGGATTCATGAAATGCATGATTTAAGCTTATTTTAATGTATCAATGAAATACGTTTGTTTCGTTGAATGCTTCGTTGAAATATATTTCAATGAATGATTGCCTGCAATTTGTCTCATTGAATGCTTGCGTTAAGCTAAAGACATTGACTTTATGTAGTATGCTCCACTCATTGAATTAACAGGAGGAGTTTGTTTCTTTGCATGAACGAGTGCAGTTTGATTTTTTGAATGAATGAAAGAATGCAGTTTGTTTCAGTAGATAATCAAATAAATTTCGATTCATTGAATATATGAATTACGTTTCTTTAAACGAATCAATGAAATACGTTTGAATCATTGAAAGTAGTTTTGAAGTTAGATTCAATTAATGTATGCATTGTGTTTTATTGAACGAATGAGTTAAGCTTGATACATTGAAAGAATGAAAGCTGTACATTCTTGATACATTGAAAGCTGTACTCATTGAATTAAGAGATGGAGTTTGTTTCATTGCATGAACGAGTGCAGTTTGATTCATTGAATGAATGAAAGAATGCAGTTTGTTTCAGTAGATAAATAAGTGAATTTGGATTCCTTGAATGTATGAATTACTATTGTTTAAATGAATCAATGAAAAACGTTTGGATCATTGAAAAGTTTTGAAGTTAGATTCAATTAATATATGCAATTTGTTTCATTGAACGAATGAGTTAAGCTTGAGACATTGAAAAAATGAGAGAAGCTGTACTCATTGAATTAACACTTGCAATTTGTTTAATTGAATGAATGAGTGCAGTTTAATTGATGAAAGAATGCAAATTATTTCAGTAGATATTTGAATGAATTTGGATGCATGAAATGCATGAATTAAGCTTATTTCAATGAATCAATGGAAAACGTTTGTTTCATTGAATGCATCGTTGAAATGTTAATCAAGGAATGAATGCCTGCAGTGTGTCTCAGTGAATGCTTGCGTTAAGCTAGAGACATTGACTTAATGTATTACGCTCTACTCATTGAATTCATACGTGCAGTTTCATTCCATCAGAGAAAGAGCGCTGTTTGATTCACTGAATGGATGAATAGAGCTTCAATCACTAAATTAATGAGTGCTGGTTTCTTCCTAAAATGTATGAGTTACTTTAAGTTTCATTGCATCAATGTAACACTTCTGACGTATTGAATGCATGAATTCAGTTTGATTCCATGAGTAAACGCAGTTTATTTTATTGAATGAAAGCGTTAATTTGGAGACATGGATTTAATGAGAGAAGCTCTACTCATTGAATTAACAGTTTGATTCATTGAATGAATGAAAGAATGCAGTTTGTTTCAGTAGATAAATAAGTGAATTTGGATTCATTGATTGTATGAATTACTATTGTTTAAATGAATCAATGAAAAACGTTTGGATCATTGAAAAGTTTTGAAGTTAGATTCAATTAATATTTGCAATTTGTTTCATTGAACGAATGAGTTAAGCTTGAGACATTGAAAGAATGAGAGAAGCTGATCTCATTGAATTAACACTTGCAATGTGTTTAATTGAATGAATGAGTGCAGAATAATTGATGAAAGAATGCAATTTATTTCAGTAGATATTTGAATGAATTTGGATTCATGAAATGCATGATTTAAGCTTATTTTAATGTATCAATGAAATACGTTTGTTTCGTTGAATGCTTCGTTGAAATATATTTCAATGAATGATTGCCTGCAATTTGTCTCATTGAATGCTTGCGTTAAGCTAAAGACATTGACTTTATGTAGTATGCTCCACTCATTGAATTAACAGGAGGAGTTTGTTTCTTTGCATGAACGAGTGCAGTTTGATTTTTTGAATGAATGAAAGAATGCAGTTTGTTTCAGTAGATAATCAAATAAATTTCGATTCATTGAATATATGAATTACGTTTCTTTAAACGAATCAATGAAATACGTTTGAATCATTGAAAGTAGTTTTGAAGTTAGATTCAATTAATGTATGCATTGTGTTTTATTGAACGAATGAGTTAAGCTTGATACATTGAAAGAATGAAAGCTGTACATTCTTGATACATTGAAAGCTGTACTCATTGAATTAAGAGATGGAGTTTGTTTCATAACATGAACGAGTGCAGTTTGATTCATTGAATGAATGAAAGAATGCAGTTTGTTTCAGTAGATAAATAAGTGAATTTGGATTCCTTGAATGTATGAATTACTATTGTTTAAATGAATCAATGAAAAACGTTTGGATCATTGAAAAGTTTTGAAGTTAGATTCAATTAATATATGCAATTTGTTTCATTGAACGAATGAGTTAAGCTTGAGACATTGAAAGAATGAGAGAATCTGTTCTCATTGAATTAACACTTGCAATGTGTTTAATTGAATGAATGAGTGCAGATTAATTGATGAAAGAATGCAATTTATTTCAGTAGATATTTGAATGAATTTGGATTCATGAAATGCATGATTTAAGCTTATTTTAATGTATCAATGAAATACGTTTCTTTCGTTGAATGCTTCGTTGAAATGTAATTCAATGAATGAATGCCTGCAATTTGTCTCATTGAATGCTTGCGTTAAGCTAAAGACATTGACTATATGTAGTCTGCTCTACTCATTGAATTAACAGGAGGAGTTTGTTTCTTTGCATGAACGAGTGCAGTTTGATTTTTTGATTGAATGAAAGAATGTAGTTTGTTTCAGTAGATAAATAAATAAATTTCGATTCATTGAATATATGAATTACGTTTCTTTAAACGAATCAATGAAATACGTTTGAATCATTGAAAGAAGTTTTGAAGTTAGATTCAATTAATGTATGCATTTTGTTTTATTGAACGAATGAGTTAAGCTTGATACATTGAAAGAATGAAAGCTGTACATTCTTGATACATTGAAAGCTGTACTCATTGAATTAAGAGATGGAGTTTGTTTCATTGCATGAACGAGTGCAGTTTGATTCATTGAATGATTGAAAGAAGGCAGTTTGTTTCAGTAGATAAATAAGTGAATTTGGATTCATTAATTGTATGAATTACTATTGTTTAAATGAATCAATGAAAAACGTTTGGATCATTGAAAAGTTTTGAAGTTAGATTCAATTAATATATGCAATTTGTTTCATTGAACGAATGAGTTAAGCTTGAGACATTGAAAAAATGAGAGAAGCTGTACTCATTGAATTAACACTTGCAATTTGTTTAATTGAATGAATGAGTGCAGTTTAATTGATGAAAGAATGCAAATTATTTCAGTAGATATTTGAATGAATTTGGATGCATGAAATGCATGAATTAAGCTTATTTCAATGAATCAATGGAAAACGTTTGTTTCATTGAATGCATCGTTGAAATGTTAATCAAGGAATGAATGCCTGCAGTGTGTCTCAGTGAATGCTTGCGTTAAGCTAGAGACATTGACTTAATGTATTACGCTCTACTCATTGAATTCATACGTGCAGTTTCATTCCATCAGAGAAAGAGCGCTGTTTGATTCACTGAATGGATGAATAGAGCTTCAATCACTAAATTAATGAGTGCTGGTTTCTTCCTAAAATGTACGAGTTACTTTTAGTTTCATTGCATCAAATGTAACACGTCTGAACGTATTGAATGCATGAATTCAGTTTGATTCCATGAGTAAACGCAGTTTATTTTATTGAATTAAAGCGTTAATTTGGAGACATGGATTTAATGAGAGAAGCTCTACTCATTGAATTAACAGTTTGATTCATTGAATGAATGAAAGAATGCAGTTTGTTTCAGTAGATAAATAAGTGAATTTGGATTCATTGATTGTATGAATTACTATTGTTTAAATGAATCAATGAAAAACGTTTGGATCATTGAAAAGTTTTGAAGTTAGATTCAATTAATATTTGCAATTTGTTTCATTGAACGAATGAGTTAAGCTTGAGACATTGAAAGAATGAGAGAAGCTGATCTCATTGAATTAACACTTGCAATGTGTTTAATTGAATGAATGAGTGCAGAATAATTGATGAAAGAATGCAATTTATTTCAGTAGATATTTGAATGAATTTGGATTCATGAAATGCATGATTTAAGCTTATTTTAATGTATCAATGAAATACGTTTGTTTCATTGAATGCTTCGTTGAAATAT
This sequence comes from Chiloscyllium plagiosum, assembly GCF_037043375.1. Taxonomy (NCBI): domain Eukaryota; kingdom Metazoa; phylum Chordata; class Chondrichthyes; order Orectolobiformes; family Hemiscylliidae; genus Chiloscyllium; species Chiloscyllium plagiosum. The sequence continues at coordinate 77,043,902 of NW_028270165.1, read as the reverse complement.
ATTTCAATGAATGAATGCCTGCAATTTGTCTCATTGAATGCTTGCGTTAAGCTAAAGACATTGACTTTATGTAGTATGCTCCACTCATTGAATTAACAGGAGGAGTTTGTTTCTTTGCATGAACGAGTGCAGTTTGATTTTTTGAATGAATGAAAGAATGCAGTTTGTTTCAGTAGATAATTAAATAAATTTCGATTCATTGAATATATGAATTACGTTTCTTTAAACGAATCAATGAAATACGTTTGAATCATTGAAAGTAGTTTTGAAGTTAGATTCAATTAATGTATGCATTGTGTTTTATTGAACGAATGAGTTAAGCTTGATACATTGAAAGAATGAAAGCTGTACATTCTTGATACATTGAAAGCTGTACTCATTGAATTAAGAGATGGAGTTTGTTTCATTGCATGAACGAGTGCAGTTTGATTCATTGAATGAATGAAAGAATGCAGTTTGTTTCAGTAGATAAATAAGTGAATTTGGATTCATTGATTGTATGAATTACTATTGTTTAAATGAATCAATGAAAAACGTTTGGATCATTGAAAAGTTTTGAAGTTAGATTCAATTAATATATGCAATTTGTTTCATTGAACGAATGAGTTAAGCTTGAGACATTGAAAGAATGAGAGAATCTGTTCTCATTGAATTAACACTTGCAATGTGTTTAATTGAATGAATGAGTGCAGATTAATTGATGAAAGAATGCAATTTATTTCAGTAGATATTTGAATGAATTTGGATTCATGAAATGCATGATTTAAGCTTATTTTAATGTATCAATGAAATACGTTTCTTTCGTTGAATGCTTCGTTGAAATGTAATTCAATGAATGAATGCCTGCAATTTGTCTCATTGAATGCTTGCGTTAAGCTAAAGACATTGACTATATGTAGTCTGCTCTACTCATTGAATTAACAGGAGGAGTTTGTTTCTTTGCATGAACGAGTGCAGTTTGATTTTTTGATTGAATGAAAGAATGTAGTTTGTTTCAGTAGATAAATAAATAAATTTCGATTCATTGAATATATGAATTACGTTTCTTTAAACGAATCAATGAAATACGTTTGAATCATTGAAAGAAGTTTTGAAGTTAGATTCAATTAATGTATGCATTTTGTTTTATTGAACGAATGAGTTAAGCTTGATACATTGAAAGAATGAAAGCTGTACATTCTTGATACATTGAAAGCTGTACTCATTGAATTAAGAGATGGAGTTTGTTTCATTGCATGAACGAGTGCAGTTTGATTCATTGAATGATTGAAAGAAGGCAGTTTGTTTCAGTAGATAAATAAGTGAATTTGGATTCATTAATTGTATGAATTACTATTGTTTAAATGAATCAATGAAAAACGTTTGGATCATTGAAAAGTTTTGAAGTTAGATTCAATTAATATATGCAATTTGTTTCATTGAACGAATGAGTTAAGCTTGAGACATTGAAAAAATGAGAGAAGCTGTACTCATTGAATTAACACTTGCAATTTGTTTAATTGAATGAATGAGTGCAGTTTAATTGATGAAAGAATGCAAATTATTTCAGTAGATATTTGAATGAATTTGGATTCATGAAATGCATGATTTAAGCTTATTTTAATGTATCAATGAAATACGTTTGTTTCATTGAATGCTTCGTTGAAATATATTTCAATGAATGAATGCCTGCAATTTGTCACATTGAATGCTTGCGTTAAGCTAAAGACATTGACTTTATGTAGTATGCTCTACTCATTGAATTAACAGGAGGAGTTTGTTTCTTTGCATGAACGAGTGCAGTTTGATTTTTTGAATGAATGAAAGAATGCAGTTTGTTTCAGTAGATAATCAAATAAATTTCGATTCATTGAATATATGAATTACGTTTCTTTAAACGAATCAATGAAATACGTTTGAATCATTGAAAGTAGTTTTGAAGTTAGATTCAATTAATGTATGCATTGTGTTTTATTGAACGAATGAGTTAAGCTTGATACATTGAAAGAATGAAAGCTGTACATTCTTGATACATTGAAAGCTGTACTCATTGAATTAAGAGATGGAGTTTGTTTCATTGCATGAACGAGTGCAGTTTGATTCATTGAATGAATGAAAGAATGCAGTTTGTTTCAGTAGATAAATAAGTGAATTTGGATTCCTTGAATGTATGAATTACTATTGTTTAAATGAATCAATGAAAAACGTTTGGATCATTGAAAAGTTTTGAAGTTAGATTCAATTAATATATGCAATTTGTTTCATTGAACGAATGAGTTAAGCTTGAGACATTGAAAAAATGAGAGAAGCTGTACTCATTGAATTAACACTTGCAATTTGTTTAATTGAATGAATGAGTGCAGTTTAATTGATGAAAGAATGCAAATTATTTCAGTAGATATTTGAATGAATTTGGATGCATGAAATGCATGAATAAAGCTTATTTCAATGAATCAATGGAAAACGTTTGTTTCATTGAATGCATCGTTGAAATGTTAATCAAGGAATGAATGCCTGCAGTGTGTCTCAGTGAATGCTTGCGTTAAGCTAGAGACATTGACTTAATGTATTACGCTCTACTCATTGAATTCATACGTGCAGTTTCATTCCATCAGAGAAAGAGCGCTGTTTGATTCACTGAATGGATGAATAGAGCTTCAATCACTAAATTAATGAGTGCTGGTTTCTTCCTAAAATGTATGAGTTACTTTTAGTTTCATTGCATCAATGTAACACGTCTGAACGTATTGAATGCATGAATTCAGTTTGATTCCATGAGTAAACGCAGTTTATTTTATTGAATGAAAGCGTTAATTTGGAGACATGGATTTAATGAGAGAAGCTCTACTCATTGAATTAACAGTTTGATTCATTGAATGAATGAAAGAATGCAGTTTGTTTCAGTAGATAAATAAGTGAATTTGGATTCATTGATTGTATGAATTACTATTGTTTAAATGAATCAATGAAAAACGTTTGGATCATTGAAAAGTTTTGAAGTTAGATTCAATTAATATTTGCAATTTGTTTCATTGAACGAATGAGTTAAGCTTGAGACATTGAAAGAATGAGAGAAGCTGATCTCATTGAATTAACACTTGCAATGTGTTTAATTGAATGAATGAGTGCAGAATAATTGATGAAAGAATGCAATTTATTTCAGTAGATATTTGAATGAATTTGGATTCATGAAATGCATGATTTAAGCTTATTTTAATGTATCAATGAAATACGTTTGTTTCATTGAATGCTTCGTTGAAATATATTTCAATGAATGAATGCCTGCAATTTGTCTCATTGAATGCTTGCGTTAAGCTAAAGACATTGACTTTATGTAGTATGCTCCACTCATTGAATTAACAGGAGGAGTTTGTTTCTTTGCATGAACGAGTGCAGTTTGATTTTTTGAATGAATGAAAGAATGCAGTTTGTTTCAGTAGATAATTAAATAAATTTCGATTCATTGAATATATGAATTACGTTTCTTTAAACGAATCAATGAAATACGTTTGAATCATTGAAAGTAGTTTTGAAGTTAGATTCAATTAATGTATGCATTGTGTTTTATTGAACGAATGAGTTAAGCTTGATACATTGAAAGAATGAAAGCTGTACATTCTTGATACATTGAAAGCTGTACTCATTGAATTAAGAGATGGAGTTTGTTTCATTGCATGAACGAGTGCAGTTTGATTCATTGAATGAATGAAAGAATGCAGTTTGTTTCAGTAGATAAATAAGTGAATTTGGATTCATTGATTGTATGAATTACTATTGTTTAAATGAATCAATGAAAAACGTTTGGATCATTGAAAAGTTTTGAAGTTAGATTCAATTAATATATGCAATTTGTTTCATTGAACGAATGAGTTAAGCTTGAGACATTGAAAGAATGAGAGAATCTGTTCTCATTGAATTAACACTTGCAATGTGTTTAATTGAATGAATGAGTGCAGATTAATTGATGAAAGAATGCAATTTATTTCAGTAGATATTTGAATGAATTTGGATTCATGAAATGCATGATTTAAGCTTATTTTAATGTATCAATGAAATACGTTTCTTTCGTTGAATGCTTCGTTGAAATGTAATTCAATGAATGAATGCCTGCAATTTGTCTCATTGAATGCTTGCGTTAAGCTAAAGACATTGACTATATGTAGTCTGCTCTACTCATTGAATTAACAGGAGGAGTTTGTTTCTTTGCATGAACGAGTGCAGTTTGATTTTTTGATTGAATGAAAGAATGTAGTTTGTTTCAGTAGATAAATAAATAAATTTCGATTCATTGAATATATGAATTACGTTTCTTTAAACGAATCAATTGAAATATATTTCAACGAAGCATTCAATGAAACAAACGTATTTCATTGATACATTAAAATAAGCTTAAATCATGCATTTCATGAATCCAAATTCATTCAAATATCTACTGAAATAAATTGCATTCTTTCATCAATTATTCTGCACTCATTCATTCAATTAAACACATTGCAAGTGTTAATTCAATGAGATCAGCTTCTCTCATTCTTTCAAAGTCTCAAGCTTAACTCATTCGTTCAATGAAACAAATTGCAAATATTAATTGAATCTAACTTCAAAACTTTTCAATGATCCAAACGTTTTTCATTGATTCATTTAAACAATAGTAATTCATACAATCAATGAATCCAAATTCACTTATTTATCTACTGAAACAAACTGCATTCTTTCATTCATTCAATGAATCAAACTGTTAATTCAATGAGTAGAGCTTCTCTCATTAAATCCATGTCTCCAAATTAACGCTTTCATTCAATAAAATAAACTGCGTTTACTCATGGAATCAAACTGAATTCATGCATTCAATACGTCAGAAGTGTTACATTGATGCAATGAAACTAAAAGTAACTCATACATTTTAGGAAGAAACCAGCACTCATTAATTTAGTGATTGAAGCTCTATTCATCCATTCAGTGAATCAAACAGCGCTCTTTCTCTGATGGAATGAAACTGCACGTATGAATTCAATGATTGCCTGCAATTTGTCTCATTGAATGCTTGCGTTAAGCTAAAGACATTGACTTTATGTAGTATGCTCCACTCATTGAATTAACAGGAGGAGTTTGTTTCTTTGCATGAACGAGTGCAGTTTGATTTTTTGATTGAATGAAAGAATGTAGTTTGTTTCAGTAGATGAATAAATAAATTTCGATTCATTGAATATATGAATTACGTTTCTTTAAACGAATCAATGAAATACGTTTGAATCATTGAAAGAAGTTTTGAAGTTAGATTCAATTAATGTATGCATTTTGTTTTATTGAACGAATGAGTTAAGCTTGATACATTGAAAGAATGAAAGCTGTACATTCTTGATACATTGAAAGCTGTACTCATTGAATTAAGAGATGGAGTTTGTTTCATTGCATGAACGAGTGCAGTTTGATTCTTTGAATGATTGAAAGAAGGCAGTTTGTTTCAGTAGATAAATAAGTGAATTTGGATTCATTAATTGTATGAATTACTATTGTTTAAATGAATCAATGAAAAACGTTTGGATCATTGAAAAGTTTTGAAGTTAGATTCAATTAATATATGCAATTTGTTTCATTGAACGAATGAGTTAAGCTTGAGACATTGAAAAAATGAGAGAAGCTGTACTCATTGAATTAACACTTGCAATTTGTTTAATTGAATGAATGAGTGCAGTTTAATTGATGAAAGAATGCAAATTATTTCAGTAGATATTTGAATGAATTTGGATTCATGAAATGCATGATTTAAGCTTATTTTAATGTATCAATGAAATACGTTTGTTTCATTGAATGCTTCGTTGAAATATATTTCAATGAATGAATGCCTGCAATTTGTCTCATTGAATGCTTGCGTTAAGCTAAAGACATTGACTTTATGTAGTATGCTCTACTCATTGAATTAACAGGAGGAGTTTGTTTCTTTGCATGAACGAGTGCAGTTTGATTTTTTGAATGAATGAAAGAATGCAGTTTGTTTCAGTAGATAATCAAATAAATTTCGATTCATTGAATATATGAATTACGTTTCTTTAAACGAATCAATGAAATACGTTTGAATCATTGAAAGTAGTTTTGAAGTTAGATTCAATTAATGTATGCATTGTGTTTTATTGAACGAATGAGTTAAGCTTGATACATTGAAAGAATGAAAGCTGTACATTCTTGATACATTGAAAGCTGTACTCATTGAATTAAGAGATGGAGTTTGTTTCATTGCATGAACGAGTGCAGTTTGATTCATTGAATGAATGAAAGAATGCAGTTTTTTTCAGTAGATAAATAAGTGAATTTGGATTCATTGAATGTATGAATAACAATTGTTTAAATGAATCAATGAAAAACGTTTGGATCATTGAAAAGTTTTGAAGTTAGATTCAATTAATATATGCAATTTGTTTCATTGAACGAATGAGTTAAGCTTGAGACATTGAAAAAATGAGAGAAGCTGTACTCATTGAATTAACAGATGGAGTTTGTTTGATTGCATTGAATGAATGAAAGAATGCAGTTTGTTTCAGTAGATAAATAAGTGAATTTGGATTCATTGATTGTATGAATTACTATTGTTTAAATGAATCAATGAAAAACGTTTGGATCATTGAAAAGTTTTGAAGTTAGATTCAATTAATATATGCAATTTGTTTCATTGAACGAATGAGTTAAGCTTGAGACTTTGAAAGAATGAGAGAATCTCTTCTCATTGAATTAACGCTTGCAATGTGTTTAATTGAATGAATGAGTGCAGATTAATTGATGAAAGAATGCAATTTATTTCAGTAGATATTTGAATGAATTTGGATTCTTGAAATGCATGATTTAAGCTTATTTTAATGTATCAATGAAATACGTTTGTTTCGTTGAATGCTTCGTTGAAATGTAATTCAATGAATGAATGCCTGCAATTTGTCACATTGAATGCTTGCGTTAAGCTAAAGACATTGACTTTATGTAGTATGCTCTACTCATTGAATTAAGAGATGGAGTTTCTTTCATTGCATGAACGAGTGCAGTTTGATTCATTGAATGAATGAGAGAATGTAGTTTGTTTCAGTAGATAAATAAGTGAATTTGGATTCCTTGAATGTATGAATTACTATTGTTTAAATGAATCAATGAAAAACGTTTGGATCATTGAAAAGTTTTGAAGTTAGATTCAATTAATATATGCAATTTGTTTCATTGAACGCATGAGTTAAGCTTGAGACATTGAAAAAATGAGAGAAGCTGTACTCATTGAATTAACACTTGCAATTTGTTTAATTGAATGAATGAGTGCAGTTTAATTGATGAAAGAATGCAAATTATTTCAGTAGATATTTGAATGAATTTGGATGCATGAAATGCATGTATTAAGCTTATTTCAATGAATCAATGGAAAACGTTTGTTTCATTGAATGCATCGTTGAAATGTTAATCAAGGAATGAATGCCTGCAGTGTGTCTCAGTGAATGCTTGCGTTAAGCTAGAGACATTGACTTAATGTAGTACGCTCTACTCATTGAATTCATACGTGCAGTTTCATTCCATCAGAGAAAGAGCGCTGTTTGATTCACTGAATGGATGAATAGAGCTTCAATCACTAAATTAATGAGTGCTGGTTTCTTCCTAAAATGTATGAGTTACTTTTAGTTTCATTGCATCAATGTAACACTTCTGACGTATTGAATGCATGAATTCAGTTTGATTCCATGAGTAAACGCAGTTTATTTTATTGAATGAAAGCGTTAATTTGGAGACATGGATTTAATGAGAGAAGCTCTACTCATTGAATTAACAGATGGAGTTTGTTTCATTGCATTGAATGAATGAAAGAATGCAGTTTGTTTCAGTAGATAAATAAGTGAATTTGGATTCATTGATTGTATGAATTACTATTGTTTAAATGAATCAATGAAAAACGTTTGGATCATTGAAAAGTTTTGAAGTTAGATTCAATTAATATATGCAATTTGTTTCATTGAACGAATGAGTTAAGCTTGAGACATTGAAAAAATGAGAGAATCTGTTCTCATTGAATTAACACTTGCAATGTGTTTAATTGAATGAATGAGTGCAGATTAATTGATGAAAGAATGCAATTTATTTCAGTAGATATTTGAATGAATTTGGATTCTTGAAATGCATGATTTAAGCTTATTTTAATGTATCAATGAAATACGTTTCTTTCGTTGAATGCTTCGTTGAAATGTAATTCAATGAATGAATGCCTGCAATTTGTCTCATTGAATGCTTGCGTTAAGCTAAAGACATTGACTTTATGTAGTATGCTCTACTGATTGAATTAACAGGAGGAGTTTGTTTCTTTGCATGAACGAGTGCAGTTTGATTTTTTGAATGAATGAAAGAATGCAGTTTGTTTCAGTAGATAAATAAATAAATTTCGATTCATTGAATATATGAATTACGTTTCTTTAAACGAATCAATGAAATACGTTTGAATCATTGAAAGAAGTTTTGAAGTTAGATTCAATTAATGTATGCATTTTGTTTTATTGAACGAATGAGTTAAGCTTGATACATTGAAAGAATGAAAGCTGTACATTCTTGAGACATTGAAAGCTGTACTCATTGAATTAAGAGATGGAGTTTCTTTCATTGCATGAACGAGTGCAGTTTGATTCATTGAATGAATGAAAGAATGCAGTTTGTTTCAGTAGATAAATAAGTGAATTTGGATTCCTTGAATGTATGAATTACTATTGTTTAAATGAATCAATGAAAAACGTTTGGATCATTGAAAAGTTTTGAAGTTAGATTCAATTAATATATGCAATTTGTTTCATTGAACGCATGAGTTAAGCTTGAGACATTGAAAAAATGAGAGAAGCTGTACTCATTGAATTAACACTTGCAATTTGTTTAATTGAATGAATGAGTGCAGTTTAATTGATGAAAGAATGCAAATTATTTCAGTAGATATTTGAATGAATTTGGATGCATGAAATGCATGAATTAAGCTTATTTCAATGAATCAATGGAAAACGTTTGTTTCATTGAATGCATCGTTGAAATGTTAATCAAGGAATGAATGCCTGCAGTGTGTCTCAGTGAATGCTTGCGTTAAGCTAGAGACATTGACTTAATGTAGTACGCTCTACTCATTGAATTCATACGTGCAGTTTCATTCCATCAGAGAAAGAGCGCTGTTTGATTCACTGAATGGATGAATAGAGCTTCAATCACTAAATTAATGAGTGCTGGTTTCTTCCTAAAATGTATGAGTTACTTTTAGTTTCATTGCATCAATGTAACACGTCTGAACGTATTGAATGCATGAATTCAGTTTGATTCCATAATGAGTAAATGCAGTTTATTTCATTGAATTAAAGCGTTTATTTGGAGACATGGATTTAATGAGAGAAGCTCTACTCATTGAATTAACAGATGGAGTTTGTTTCATTGCATTGAATGAATGAAAGAATGCAGTTTGTTTCAGTAGATAAATAAGTGAATTTGGATTCATTGATTGTATGAATTACTATTGTTTAAATGAATCAATGAAAAACGTTTGGATCATTGAAAAGTTTTGAAGTTAGATTCAATTAATATATGCAATTTGTTTCATTGAACGAATGAGTTAAGCTTGAGACTTTGAAAGAATGAGAGAATCTCTTCTCATTGAATTAACACTTGCAATGTGTTTAATTGAATGAAAGAGTGCAGATTAATTGATGAAAGAATGCAATTTATTTCAGTAGATATTTGAATGAATTTGGATTCTTGAAATGCATGATTTAAGCTTATTTTAATGTATCAATGAAATACGTTTGTTTCGTTGAATGCTTCGTTGAAATGTAATTCAATGAATGAATGCCTGCAATTTGTCTCATTGAATGCTTGCGTTAAGCTAAAGACATTGACTTTATGTAGTATGCTCTACTCATTGAATTAACAGGAGGAGTTTGTTTCTTTGCATGAACGAGTGCAGTTTGATTTTTTGAATGAATGAAAGAATGCAGTTTGTTTCAGTAGATAAATAAATAAATTTCGATTCATTGAATATATGAATTACGTTTCTTTAAACGAATCAATGAAATACGTTTGAATCATTGAAAGAAGTTTTGAAGTTAGATTCAATTAATGTATGCATTTTGTTTTATTGAACGAATGAGTTAAGCTTGATACATTGAAAGAATGAAAGCTGTACATTCTTGAGACATTGAAAGCTGTACTCATTGAATTAAGAGATGGAGTTTCTTTCATTGCATGAACGAGTGCAGTTTGATTCATTGAATGAATGAAAGAATGCAGTTTGTTTCAGTAGATAAATAAATGAATTTGGATTCCTTGAATGTATGAATTACTATTGTTTAAATGAATCAATGAAAAACGTTTGGATCATTGAAAAGTTTTGAAGTTAGATTCAATTAATATATGCAATTTGTTTCATTGAACGCATGAGTTAAGCTTGAGACATTGAAAAAATGAGAGAAGCTGTCCTCATTGAATTAACACTTGCAATTTGTTTAATTGAATGAATGAGTGCAGTTTAATTGATGAAAGAATGCAAATTATTTCAGTAGATATTTGAATGAATTTGGATGCATGAAATGCATGAATTAAGCTTATTTCAATGAATCAATGGAAAACGTTTGTTTCATTGAATGCATCGTTGAAATGTTAATCAAGGAATGAATGCCTGCAGTGTGTCTCAGTGAATGCTTGCGTTAAGCTAGAGACATTGACTTAATGTAGTACGCTCTACTCATTGAATTCATACGTGCAGTTTCATTCCATCAGAGAAAGAGCGCTGTTTGATTCACTGAATGGATGAATAGAGCTTCAATCACTAAATTAATGAGTGCTGGTTTCTTCCTAAAATGTATGAGTTACTTTTAGTTTCATTGCATCAATGTAACACTTCTGACGTATTGAATGCATGAATTCAGTTTTATTCCATGAGTAAACGCAGTTTATTTTATTGAATGAAAGCGTTAATTTGGAGACATGGATTTAATGAGAGAAGCTCTACTCATTGAATTAACAGATGGAGTTTGTTTCATTGCATTGAATGAATGAAAGAATGCAGTTTGTTTCAGTAGATAAATAAGTGAATTTGGATTCATTGATTGTATGAATTACTATTGTTTAAATGAATCAATGAAAAACGTTTGGATCATTGAAAAGTTTTGAAGTTAGATTCAATTAATATATGCAATTTGTTTCATTGAACGAATGAGTTAAGCTTGAGACTTTGAAAGAATGAGAGAATCTCTTCTCATTGAATTAACACTTGCAATGTGTTTAATTGAATGAATGAGTGCAGATTAATTGATGAAAGAATGCAATTTATTTCAGTAGATATTTGAATGAATTTGGATTCTTGAAATGCATGATTTAAGCTTATTTTAATGTATCAATGAAATACGTTTGTTTCGTTGAATGCTTCGTTGAAATGTAATTCAATGAATGAATGCCTGCAATTTGTCTCATTGAATGCTTGCGTTAAGCTAAAGACATTGACTTTATGTAGTATGCTCTACTCATTGAATTAACAGGAGGAGTTTGTTTCTTTGCATGAACGAGTGCAGTTTGATTTTTTGAATGAATGAAAGAATGCAGTTTGTTTCAGTAGATAAATAAATAAATTTCGATTCATTGAATATATGAATTACGTTTCTTTAAACGAATCAATGAAATACGTTTGAATCATTGAAAGAAGTTTTGAAGTTAGATTCAATTAATGTATGCATTTTGTTTTATTGAACGAATGAGTTAAGCTTGATACATTGAAAGAATGAAAGCTGTACATTCTTGAGACATTGAAAGCTGTACTCATTGAATTAAGAGATGGAGTTTGTTTCATTGCATGAACGAGTGCAGTTTGATTCATTGAATGAATGAAAGAATGCAGTTTGTTTCAGTAGATAAATAAGTGAATTTGGATTCCTTGAATGTATGAATTACTATTGTTTAAATGAATCAATGAAAAACGTTTGGATCATTGAAAAGTTTTGAAGTTAGATTCAATTAATATATGCAATTTGTTTCATTGAACGCATGAGTTAAGCTTGAGACATTGAAAAAATGAGAGAAGCTGTACTCATTGAATTAACACTTGCAATTTGTTTAATTGAATGAATGAGTGCAGTTTAATTGATGAAAGAATGCAAATTATTTCAGTAGATATTTGAATGAATTTGGATGCATGAAATGCATGAATTAAGCTTATTTCAATGAATCAATGGAAAACGTTTGTTTCATTGAATGCATCGTTGAAATGTTAATCAAGGAATGAATGCCTGCAGTGTGTCTCAGTGAATGCTTGCGTTAAGCTAGAGACATTGACTTAATGTAGTACGCTCTACTCATTGAATTCATACGTGCAGTTTCATTCCATCAGAGAAAGAGCGCTGTTTGATTCACTGAATGGATGAATAGAGCTTCAATCACTAAATTAATGAGTGCTGGTTTCTTCCTAAAATGTATGAGTTACTTTAAGTTTCATTGCATCAATGTAACACTTCTGACGTATTGAATGCATGAATTCAGTTTGATTCCATGAGTAAACGCAGTTTATTTTATTGAATGAAAGCGTTAATTTGGAGACATGGATTTAATGAGAGAAGCTCTACTCATTGAATTAACAGTTTGATTCATTGAATGAATGAAAGAATGCAGTTTGTTTCAGTAGATAAATAAGTGAATTTGGATTCATTGATTGTATGAATTACTATTGTTTAAATGAATCAATGAAAAACGTTTGGATCATTGAAAAGTTTTGAAGTTAGATTCAATTAATATTTGCAATTTGTTTCATTGAACGAATGAGTTAAGCTTGAGACATTGAAAGAATGAGAGAAGCTGATCTCATTGAATTAACACTTGCAATGTGTTTAATTGAATGAATGAGTGCAGAATAATTGATGAAAGAATGCAATTTATTTCAGTAGATATTTGAATGAATTTGGATTCATGAAATGCATGATTTAAGCTTATTTTAATGTATCAATGAAATACGTTTGTTTCATTGAATGCTTCGTTGAAATATATTTCAATGAATGAATGCCTGCAATTTGTCTCATTGAATGCTTGCGTTAAGCTAAAGACATTGACTTTATGTAGTATGCTCCACTCATTGAATTAACAGGAGGAGTTTGTTTCTTTGCATGAACGAGTGCAGTTTGATTTTTTGAATGAATGAAAGAATGCAGTTTGTTTCAGTAGATAATTAAATAAATTTCGATTCATTGAATATATGAATTACGTTTCTTTAAACGAATCAATGAAATACGTTTGAATCATTGAAAGTAGTTTTGAAGTTAGATTCAATTAATGTATGCATTGTGTTTTATTGAACGAATGAGTTAAGCTTGATACATTGAAAGAATGAAAGCTGTACATTCTTGATACATTGAAAGCTGTACTCATTGAATTAAGAGATGGAGTTTGTTTCATTGCATGAACGAGTGCAGTTTGATTCATTGAATGAATGAAAGAATGCAGTTTGTTTCAGTAGATAAATAAGTGAATTTGGATTCATTGAATGTATGAATTACTATTGTTTAAATGAATCAATGAAAAACGTTTGGATCATTGAAAAGTTTTGAAGTTAGATTCAATTAATATATGCAATTTGTTTCATTGAACGAATGAGTTAAGCTTGAGACATTGAAAGAATGAGAGAATCTGTTCTCATTGAATTAACACTTGCAATGTGTTTAATTGAATGAATGAGTGCAGATTAATTGATGAAAGAATGCAATTTATTTCAGTAGATATTTGAATGAATTTGGATTCATGAAATGCATGATTTAAGCTTATTTTAATGTATCAATGAAATACGTTTCTTTCGTTGAATGCTTCGTTGAAATGTAATTCAATGAATGAATGCCTGCAATTTGTCTCATTGAATGCTTGCGTTAAGCTAAAGACATTGACTATATGTAGTCTGCTCTACTCATTGAATTAACAGGAGGAGTTTGTTTCTTTGCATGAACGAGTGCAGTTTGATTTTTTGAATGAATGAAAGAATGCAGTTTTGTTTCAGTAGATAAATAAATAAATTTCGATTCATTGAATATATGAATTACGTTTCTTTAAACGAATCAATGAAATACGTTTGAATCATTGAAAGAAGTTTTGAAGTTAGATTCAATTAATGTATGCATTTTGTTTTATTGAACGAATGAGTTAAGCTTGATACATTGAAAGAATGAAAGCTGTACATTCTTGAGACATTGAAAGCTGTACTCATTGAATTAAGAGATGGAGTTTCTTTCATTGCATGAACGAGTGCAGTTTGATTCATTGAATGAATGAAAGAATGCAGTTTGTTTCAGTAGATAAATAAGTGAATTTGGATTCCTTGAATGTATGAATTACTATTGTTTAAATGAATCAATGAAAAACGTTTGGATCATTGAAAAGTTTTGAAGTTAGATTCAATTAATATTTGCAATTTGTTTCATTGAACGAATGAGCTAAGCTTGAGACATTGAAAAAATGAGAGAAGCTGTACTCATTGAATTAACACTTGCAATTTGTTTAATTGAATGAATGAGTGCAGTTTAATTGATGAAAGAATGCAAATTATTTCAGTAGATATTTGAATGAATTTGGATGCATGAAATGCATGAATTAAGCTTATTTCAATGAATCAATGGAAAACGTTTGTTTCATTGAATGCATCGTTGAAATGTTAATCAAGGAATGAATGCCTGCAGTGTGTCTCAGTGAATGCTTGCGTTAAGCTAGAGACATTGACTTAATGTATTACGCTCTATTCATTGAATTCATACGTGCAGTTTCATTCCATCAGAGAAAGAGCGCTGTTTGATTCACTGAATGGATGAATAGAGCTTCAATCACTAAATTAATGAGTGCTGGTTTCTTCCTAAAATGTATGAGTTACTTTTAGTTTCATTGCATCAATGTAACACGTCTGAACGTATTGAATGCATGAATTCAGTTTGATTCCATGAGTAAACGCAGTTTATTTTATTGAATGAAAGCGTTAATTTGGAGACATGGATTTAATGAGAGAAGCTCTACTCATTGAATTAACAGTTTGATTCATTGAATGAATGAAAGAATGCAGTTTGTTTCAGTAGATAAATAAGTGAATTTGGATTCATTGATTGTATGAATTACTATTGTTTAAATGAATCAATGAAAAACGTTTGGATCATTGAAAAGTTTTGAAGTTAGATTCAATTAATATTTGCAATTTGTTTCATTGAACGAATGAGTTAAGCTTGAGACATTGAAAGAATGAGAGAAGCTGATCTCATTGAATTAACACTTGCAATGTGTTTAATTGAATGAATGAGTGCAGAATAATTGATGAAAGAATGCAATTTATTTCAGTAGATATTTGAATGAATTTGGATTCATGAAATGCATGATTTAAGCTTATTTTAATGTATCAATGAAATACGTTTGTTTCATTGAATGCTTCGTTGAAATATATTTCAATGAATGAATGCCTGCAATTTGTCTCATTGAATGCTTGCGTTAAGCTAAAGACATTGACTTTATGTAGTATGCTCCACTCATTGAATTAACAGGAGGAGTTTGTTTCTTTGCATGAACGAGTGCAGTTTGATTTTTTGAATGAATGAAAGAATGCAGTTTGTTTCAGTAGATAATTAAATAAATTTCGATTCATTGAATATATGAATTACGTTTCTTTAAACGAATCAATGAAATACGTTTGAATCATTGAAAGTAGTTTTGAAGTTAGATTCAATTAATGTATGCATTGTGTTTTATTGAACGAATGAGTTAAGCTTGATACATTGAAAGAATGAAAGCTGTACATTCTTGATACATTGAAAGCTGTACTCATTGAATTAAGAGATGGAGTTTGTTTCATTGCATGAACGAGTGCAGTTTGATTCATTGAATGAATGAAAGAATGCAGTTTGTTTCAGTAGATAAATAAGTGAATTTGGATTCATTGATTGTATGAATTACTATTGTTTAAATGAATCAATGAAAAACGTTTGGATCATTGAAAAGTTTTGAAGTTAGATTCAATTAATATATGCAATTTGTTTCATTGAACGAATGAGTTAAGCTTGAGACATTGAAAGAATGAGAGAATCTGTTCTCATTGAATTAACACTTGCAATGTGTTTAATTGAATGAATGAGTGCAGATTAATTGATGAAAGAATGCAATTTATTTCAGTAGATATTTGAATGAATTTGGATTCATGAAATGCATGATTTAAGCTTATTTTAATGTATCAATGAAATACGTTTCTTTCGTTGAATGAATGAATGCCTGCAATTTGTCTCATTGAATGCTTGCGTTAAGCTAAAGACATTGACTATATGTAGTCTGCTCTACTCATTGAATTAACAGGAGGAGTTTGTTTCTTTGCATGAACGAGTGCAGTTTGATTTTTTGATTGAATGAAAGAATGTATTTTGTTTCAGTAGATAAATAAATAAATTTCGATTCATTGAATATATGAATTACGTTTCTTTAAACGAATCAATGAAATACGTTTGAATCATTGAAAGAAGTTTTGAAGTTAGATTCAATTAATGTATGCATTTTGTTTTATTGAACGAATGAGTTAAGCTTGATACATTGAAAGAATGAAAGCTGTACATTCTTGATACATTGAAAGCTGTACTCATTGAATTAAGAGATGGAGTTTGTTTCATTGCATGAACGAGTGCAGTTTGATTCATTGAATGATTGAAAGAAGGCAGTTTGTTTCAGTAGATAAATAAGTGAATTTGGATTCCTTGAATGTATGAATTACTATTGTTTAAATGAATCAATGAAAAACGTTTGGATCATTGAAAAGTTTTGAAGTTAGATTCAATTAATATATGCAATTTGTTTCATTGAACGCATGAGTTAAGCTTGAGACATTGAAAAAATGAGAGAAGCTGTACTCATTGAATTAACACTTGCAATTTGTTTAATTGAATGAATGAGTGCAGTTTAATTGATGAAAGAATGCAAATTATTTCAGTAGATATTTGAATGAATTTGGATGCATGAAATGCATGAATTAAGCTTATTTCAATGAATCAATGGAAAACGTTTGTTTCATTGAATGCATCGTTGAAATGTTAATCAAGGAATGAATGCCTGCAGTGTGTCTCAGTGAATGCTTGCGTTAAGCTAGAGACATTGACTTAATGTAGTACGCTCTACTCATTGAATTCATACGTGCAGTTTCATTCCATCAGAGAAAGAGCGCTGTTTGATTCACTGAATGGATGAATAGAGCTTCAATCACTAAATTAATGAGTGCTGGTTTCTTCCTAAAATGTATGAGTTACTTTTAGTTTCATTGCATCAATGTAACACTTCTGACGTATTGAATGCATGAATTCAGTTTGATTCCATGAGTAAACGCAGTTTATTTTATTGAATGAAAGCGTTAATTTGGAGACATGGATTTAATGAGAGAAGCTCTACTCATTGAATTAACAGTTTGATTCATTGAATGAATGAAAGAATGCAGTTTGTTTCAGTAGATAAATAAGTGAATTTGGATTCATTGATTGTATGAATTACTATTGTTTAAATGAATCAATGAAAAACGTTTGGATCATTGAAAAGTTTTGAAGTTAGATTCAATTAATATTTGCAATTTGTTTCATTGAACGAATGAGTTAAGCTTGAGACATTGAAAGAATGAGAGAAGCTGATCTCATTGAATTAACACTTGCAATGTGTTTAATTGAATGAATGAGTGCAGAATAATTGATGAAAGAATGCAATTTATTTCAGTAGATATTTGAATGAATTTGGATTCATGAAATGCATGATTTAAGCTTATTTTAATGTATCAATGAAATACGTTTGTTTCGTTGAATGCTTCGTTGAAATATATTTCAATGAATGATTGCCTGCAATTTGTCTCATTGAATGCTTGCGTTAAGCTAAAGACATTGACTTTATGTAGTATGCTCCACTCATTGAATTAACAGGAGGAGTTTGTTTCTTTGCATGAACGAGTGCAGTTTGATTTTTTGAATGAATGAAAGAATGCAGTTTGTTTCAGTAGATAATTAAATAAATTTCGATTCATTGAATATATGAATTACGTTTCTTTAAACGAATCAATGAAATACGTTTGAATCATTGAAAGTAGTTTTGAAGTTAGATTCAATTAATGTATGCATTGTGTTTTATTGAACGAATGAGTTAAGCTTGATACATTGAAAGAATGAAAGCTGTACATTCTTGATACATTGAAAGCTGTACTCATTGAATTAAGAGATGGAGTTTGTTTCATTGCATGAACGAGTGCAGTTTGATTCATTGAATGAATGAAAGAATGCAGTTTGTTTCAGTAGATAAATAAGTGAATTTGGATTCCTTGAATGTATGAATTACTATTGTTTAAATGAATCAATGAAAAACGTTTGGATCATTGAAAAGTTTTGAAGTTAGATTCAATTAATATATGCAATTTGTTTCATTGAACGCATGAGTTAAGCTTGAGACATTGAAAAAATGAGAGAAGCTGTACTCATTGAATTAACACTTGCAATTTGTTTAATTGAATGAATGAGTGCAGTTTAATTGATGAAAGAATGCAAATTATTTCAGTAGATATTTGAATGAATTTGGATGCATGAAATGCATGAATTAAGCTTATTTCAATGAATCAATGGAAAACGTTTGTTTCATTGAATGCATCGTTGAAATGTTAATCAAGGAATGAATGCCTGCAGTGTGTCTCAGTGAATGCTTGCGTTAAGCTAGAGACATTGACTTAATGTAGTACGCTCTACTCATTGAATTCATACGTGCAGTTTCATTCCATCAGAGAAAGAGCGCTGTTTGATTCACTGAATGGATGAATAGAGCTTCAATCACTAAATTAATGAGTGCTGGTTTCTTCCTAAAATGTATGAGTTACTTTTAGTTTCATTGCATCAATGTTACACTTCTGACGTATTGAATGCATGAATTCAGTTTGATTCCATGAGTAAACGCAGTTTATTTTATTGAATGAAAGCGTTAATTTGGAGACATGGATTTAATGAGAGAAGCTCTACTCATTGAATTAACAGTTTGATTCATTGAATGAATGAAAGAATGCAGTTTGTTTCAGTAGATAAATAAGTGAATTTGGATTCATTGATTGTATGAATTACTATTGTTTAAATGAATCAATGAAAAACGTTTGGATCATTGAAAAGTTTTGAAGTTAGATTCAATTAATATTTGCAATTTGTTTCATTGAACGAATGAGTTAAGCTTGAGACATTGAAAGAATGAGAGAAGCTGATCTCATTGAATTAACACTTGCAATGTGTTTAATTGAATGAATGAGTGCAGAATAATTGATGAAAGAATGCAATTTATTTCAGTAGATATTTGAATGAATTTGTATTCATGAAATGCATGATTTAAGCTTATTTTAATGTATCAATGAAATACGTTTGTTTCGTTGAATGCTTCGTTGAAATATATTTCAATGAATGATTGCCTGCAATTTGTCTCATTGAATGCTTGCGTTAAGCTAAAGACATTGACTTTATGTAGTATGCTCCACTCATTGAATTAACAGGAGGAGTTTGTTTCTTTGCATGAACGAGTGCAGTTTGATTTTTTGAATGAATGAAAGAATGCAGTTTGTTTCAGTAGATAATTAAATAAATTTCGATTCATTGAATATATGAATTACGTTTCTTTAAACGAATCAATGAAATACGTTTGAATCATTGAAAGTAGTTTTGAAGTTAGATTCAATTAATGTATGCATTGTGTTTTATTGAACGAATGAGTTAAGCTTGATACATTGAAAGAATGAAAGCTGTACATTCTTGATACATTGAAAGCTGTACTCATTGAATTAAGAGATGGAGTTTGTTTCATTGCATGAACGAGTGCAGTTTGATTCATTGAATGAATGAAAGAATGCAGTTTGTTTCAGTAGATAAATAAGTGAATTTGGATTCCTTGAATGTATGAATTACTATTGTTTAAATGAATCAATGAAAAACGTTTGGATCATTGAAAAGTTTTGAAGTTAGATTCAATTAATATATGCAATTTGTTTCATTGAACGAATGAGTTAAGCTTGAGACATTGAAAAAATGAGAGAAGCTGTACTCATTGAATTAACACTTGCAATTTGTTTAATTGAATGAATGAGTGCAGTTTAATTGATGAAAGAATGCAAATTATTTCAGTAGATATTTGAATGAATTTGGATGCATGAAATGCATGAATTAAGCTTATTTCAATGAATCAATGGAAAACGTTTGTTTCATTGAATGCATCGTTGAAATGTTAATCAAGGAATGAATGCCTGCAGTGTGTCTCAGTGAATGCTTGCGTTAAGCTAGAGACATTGACTTAATGTATTACGCTCTACTCATTGAATTCATACGTGCAGTTTCATTCCATCAGAGAAAGAGCGCTGTTTGATTCACTGAATGGATGAATAGAGCTTCAATCACTAAATTAATGAGTGCTGGTTTCTTCCTAAAATGTATGAGTTACTTTTAGTTTCATTGCATCAATGTAACACGTCTGAACGTATTGAATGCATGAATTCAGTTTGATTCCATGAGTAAACGCAGTTTATTTTATTGAATGAAAGCGTTAATTTGGAGACATGGATTTAATGAGAGAAGCTCTACTCATTGAATTAACAGTTTGATTCATTGAATGAATGAAAGAATGCAGTTTGTTTCAGTAGATAAATAAGTGAATTTGGATTCATTGATTGTATGAATTACTATTGTTTAAATGAATCAATGAAAAACGTTTGGATCATTGAAAAGTTTTGAAGTTAGATTCAATTAATATTTGCAATTTGTTTCATTGAACGAATGAGTTAAGCTTGAGACATTGAAAGAATGAGAGAAGCTGATCTCATTGAATTAACACTTGCAATGTGTTTAATTGAATGAATGAGTGCAGAATAATTGATGAAAGAATGCAATTTATTTCAGTAGATATTTGAATGAATTTGGATTCATGAAATGCATGATTTAAGCTTATTTTAATGTATCAATGAAATACGTTTGTTTCATTGAATGCTTCGTTGAAATATATTTCAATGAATGAATGCCTGCAATTTGTCTCATTGAATGCTTGCGTTAAGCTAAAGACATTGACTTTATGTAGTATGCTCCACTCATTGAATTAACAGGAGGAGTTTGTTTCTTTGCATGAACGAGTGCAGTTTGATTTTTTGAATGAATGAAAGAATGCAGTTTGTTTCAGTAGATAAATAAATAAATTTCGATTCATTGAATATATGAATTACGTTTCTTTAAACGAATCAATGAAATACGTTTGAATCATTGAAAGTAGTTTTGAAGTTAGATTCAATTAATGTATGCATTGTGTTTTATTGAACGAATGAGTTAAGCTTGATACATTGAAAGAATGAAAGCTGTACATTCTTGATACATTGAAAGCTGTACTCATTGAATTAAGAGATGGAGTTTGTTTCATTGCATGAACGAGTGCAGTTTGATTCATTGAATGAATGAAAGAATGCAGTTTGTTTCAGTAGATAAATAAGTGAATTTGGATTCATTGATTGTATGAATTACTATTGTTTAAATGAATCAATGAAAAACGTTTGGATCATTGAAAAGTTTTGAAGTTAGATTCAATTAATATATGCAATTTGTTTCATTGAACGAATGAGTTAAGCTTGAGACATTGAAAGAATGAGAGAATCTGTTCTCATTGAATTAACACTTGCAATGTGTTTAATTGAATGAATGAGTGCAGATTAATTGATGAAAGAATGCAATTTATTTCAGTAGATATTTGAATGAATTTGGATTCATGAAATGCATGATTTAAGCTTATTTTAATGTATCAATAAAATACGTTTCTTTCGTTGAATGCTTCGTTGAAATGTAATTCAATGAATGAATGCCTGCAATTTGTCTCATTGAATGCTTGCGTTAAGCTAAAGACATTGACTATATGTAGTCTGCTCTACTCATTGAATTAACAGGAGGAGTTTGTTTCTTTGCATGAACGAGTGCAGTTTGATTTTTTGATTGAATGAAAGAATGTAGTTTGTTTCAGTAGATAAATAAATAAATTTCGATTCATTGAATATATGAATTACGTTTCTTTAAACGAATCAATGAAATACGTTTGAATCATTGAAAGAAGTTTTGAAGTTAGATTCAATTAATGTATGCATTTTGTTTTATTGAACGAATGAGTTAAGCTTGATACATTGAAAGAATGAAAGCTGTACATTCTTGATACATTGAAAGCTGTACTCATTGAATTAAGAGATGGAGTTTGTTTCATTGCATGAACGAGTGCAGTTTGATTCATTGAATGATTGAAAGAAGGCAGTTTGTTTCAGTAGATAAATAAGTGAATTTGGATTCATTAATTGTATGAATTACTATTGTTTAAATGAATCAATGAAAAACGTTTGGATCATTGAAAAGTTTTGAAGTTAGATTCAATTAATATATGCAATTTGTTTCATTGAACGAATGAGTTAAGCTTGAGACATTGAAAAAATGAGAGAAGCTGTACTCATTGAATTAACACTTGCAATTTGTTTAATTGAATGAATGAGTGGAGTTTAATTGATGAAAGAATGCAAATTATTTCAGTAGATATTTGAATGAATTTGGATTCATGAAATGCATGATTTAAGCTTATTTTAATGTATCAATGAAATACGTTTGTTTCATTGAATGCTTCGTTGAAATATATTTCAATGAATGAATGCCTGCAATTTGTCTCATTGAATGCTTGCGTTAAGCTAAAGACATTGACTTTATGTAGTATGCTCTACTCATTGAATTAACAGGAGGAGTTTGTTTCTTTGCATGAACGAGTGCAGTTTGATTTTTTGAATGAATGAAAGAATGCAGTTTGTTTCAGTAGATAATCAAATAAATTTCGATTCATTGAATATATGAATTACGTTTCTTTAAACGAATCAATGAAATACGTTTGAATCATTGAAAGTAGTTTTGAAGTTAGATTCAATTAATGTATGCATTGTGTTTTATTGAACGAATGAGTTAAGCTTGATACATTGAAAGAATGAAAGCTGTACATTCTTGATACATTGAAAGCTGTACTCATTGAATTAAGAGATGGAGTTTGTTTCATTGCATGAACGAGTGCAGTTTGATTCATTGAATGATTGAAAGAAGGCAGTTTGTTTCAGTAGATAAATAAGTGAATTTGGATTCATTAATTGTATGAATTACTATTGTTTAAATGAATCAATGAAAAACGTTTGGATCATTGAAAAGTTTTGAAGTTAGATTCAATTAATATATGCAATTTGTTTCATTGAACGAATGAGTTAAGCTTGAGACATTGAAAAAATGAGAGAAGCTGTACTCATTGAATTAACACTTGCAATTTGTTTAATTGAATGAATGAGTGCAGTTTAATTGATGAAAGAATGCAAATTATTTCAGTAGATATTTGAATGAATTTGGATGCATGAAATGCATGAATTAAGCTTATTTCAATGAATCAATGGAAAACGTTTGTTTCATTGAATGCATCGTTGAAATGTTAATCAAGGAATGAATGCCTGCAGTGTGTCTCCGTGAATGCTTGCGTTAAGCTAGAGACATTGACTTAATGTATTACGCTCTACTCATTGAATTCATACGTGCAGTTTCATTCCATCAGAGAAAGAGCGCTGTTTGATTCACTGAATGGATGAATAGAGCTTCAATCACTAAATTAATGAGTGCTGGTTTCTTCCTAAAATGTATGAGTTACTTTTAGTTTCATTGCATCAATGTAACACGTCTGAACGTATTGAATGCATGAATTCAGTTTGATTCCATGAGTAAACGCAGTTTATTTTATTGAATGAAAGCGTTAATTTGGAGACATGGATTTAATGAGAGAAGCTCTACTCATTGAATTAACAGTTTGATTCATTGAATGAATGAAAGAATGCAGTTTGTTTCAGTAGATAAATAAGTGAATTTGGATTCATTGATTGTATGAATTACTATTGTTTAAATGAATCAATGAAAAACGTTTGGATCATTGAAAAGTTTTGAAGTTAGATTCAATTAATATTTGCAATTTGTTTCATTGAACGAATGAGTTAAGCTTGAGACATTGAAAGAATGAGAGAAGCTGATCTCATTGAATTAACACTTGCAATGTGTTTAATTGAATGAATGAGTGCAGAATAATTGATGAAAGAATGCAATTTATTTCAGTAGATATTTGAATGAATTTGGATTCATGAAATGCATGATTTAAGCTTATTTTAATGTATCAATGAAATACGTTTGTTTCATTGAATGCTTCGTTGAAATATATTTCAATGAATGAATGCCTGCAATTTGTCTCATTGAATGCTTGCGTTAAGCTAAAGACATTGACTTTATGTAGTATGCTCCACTCATTGAATTAACAGGAGGAGTTTGTTTCTTTGCATGAACGAGTGCAGTTTGATTTTTTGAATGAATGAAAGAATGCAGTTTGTTTCAGTAGATAATTAAATAAATTTCGATTCATTGAATATATGAATTACGTTTCTTTAAACGAATCAATGAAATACGTTTGAATCATTGAAAGTAGTTTTGAAGTTAGATTCAATTAATGTATGCATTGTGTTTTATTGAACGAATGAGTTAAGCTTGATACATTGAAAGAATGAAAGCTGTACATTCTTGATACATTGAAAGCTGTACACATTGAATTAAGAGATGGAGTTTGTTTCATTGCATGAACGAGTGCAGTTTGATTCATTGAATGAATGAAAGAATGCAGTTTTTTTCAGTAGATAAATAAGTGAATTTGGATTCATTGAATGTATGAATAACAATTGTTTAAATGAATCAATGAAAAACGTTTGGATCATTGAAAAGTTTTGAAGTTAGATTCAATTAATATATGCAATTTGTTTCATTGAACGAATGAGTTAAGCTTGAGACATTGAAAAAATGAGAGAAGCTGTACTCATTGAATTAACAGATGGAGTTTGTTTCATTGCATTGAATGAATGAAAGAATGCAGTTTGTTTCAGTAGATAAATAAGTGAATTTGGATTCATTGATTGTATGAATTACTATTGTTTAAATGAATCAATGAAAAACGTTTGGATCATTGAAAAGTTTTGAAGTTAGATTCAATTAATATATGCAATTTGTTTCATTGAACGAATGAGTTAAGCTTGAGACATTGAAAGAATGAGAGAATCTGTTCTCATTGAATTAACACTTGCAATGTGTTTAATTGAATGAATGAGTGCAGATTAATTGATGAAAGAATGCAATTTATTTCAGTAGATATTTGAATGAATTTGGATTCATGAAATGCATGATTTAAGCTTATTTTAATGTATCAATGAAATACGTTTCTTTCGTTGAATGCTTCGTTGAAATGTAATTCAATGAATGAATGCCTGCAATTTGTCTCATTGAATGCTTGCGACAAGCTAAAGACATTGACTATATGTAGTCTGCTCTACTCATTGAATTAACAGGAGGAGTTTGTTTCTTTGCATGAACGAGTGCAGTTTGATTTTTTGAATGAATGAAAGAATGCAGTTTTGTTTCAGTAGATAAATAAATAAATTTCGATTCATTGAATATATGAATTACGTTTCTTTAAACGAATCAATGAAATACGTTTGAATCATTGAAAGAAGTTTTGAAGTTAGATTCAATTAATGTATGCATTTTGTTTTATTGAACGAATGAGTTAAGCTTGATACATTGAAAGAATGAAAGCTGTACATTCTTGAGACATTGAAAGCTGTACTCATTGAATTAAGAGATGGAGTTTCTTTCATTGCATGAACGAGTGCAGTTTGATTCATTGAATGAATGAGAGAATGCAGTTTGTTTCAGTAGATAAATAAGTGAATTTGGATTCCTTGAATGTATGAATTACTATTGTTTAAATGAATCAATGAAAAACGTTTGGATCATTGAAAAGTTTTGAAGTTAGATTCAATTAATATTTGCAATTTGTTTCATTGAACGAATGAGTTAAGCTTGAGACATTGAAAAAATGAGAGAAGCTGTACTCATTGAATTAACACTTGCAATTTGTTTAATTGAATGAATGAGTGCAGTTTAATTGATGAAAGAATGCAAATTATTTCAGTAGATATTTGAATGAATTTGGATGCATGAAATGCATGAATTAAGCTTATTTCAATGAATCAATGGAAAACGTTTGTTTCATTGAATGCATCGTTGAAATGTTAATCAAGGAATGAATGCCTGCAGTGTGTCTCAGTGAATGCTTGCGTTAAGCTAGAGACATTGACTTAATGTAGTACGCTCTACTCATTGAATTCATACGTGCAGTTTCATTCCATCAGAGAAAGAGCGCTGTTTGATTCACTGAATGGATGAATAGAGCTTCAATCACTAAATTAATGAGTGCTGGTTTCTTCCTAAAATGTATGAGTTACTTTTAGTTTCATTGCATCAATGTAACACGTCTGAACGTATTGAATGCATGAATTCAGTTTGATTCCATGAGTAAACGCAGTTTATTTTATTGAATGAAAGCGTTAATTTGGAGACATGGATTTAATGAGAGAAGCTCTACTCATTGAATTAACAGTTTGATTCATTGAATGAATGAAAGAATGCAGTTTGTTTCAGTAGATAAATAAGTGAATTTGGATTCATTGATTGTATGAATTACTATTGTTTAAATGAATCAATGAAAAACGTTTGGATCATTGAAAAGTTTTGAAGTTAGATTCAATTAATATTTGCAATTTGTTTCATTGAACGAATGAGTTAAGCTTGAGACATTGAAAGAATGAGAGAAGCTGATCTCATTGAATTAACACTTGCAATGTGTTTAATTGAATGAATGAGTGCAGAATAATTGATGAAAGAATGCAATTTATTTCAGTAGATATTTGAATGAATTTGGATTCATGAAATGCATGATTTAAGCTTATTTTAATGTATCAATGAAATACGTTTGTTTCATTGAATGCTTCGTTGAAATATATTTCAATGAATGAATGCCTGCAATTTGTCTCATTGAATGCTTGCGTTAAGCTAAAGACATTGACTTTATGTAGTATGCTCCACTCATTGAATTAACAGGAGGAGTTTGTTTCTTTGCATGAACGAGTGCAGTTTGATTTTTTGAATGAATGAAAGAATGCAGTTTGTTTCAGTAGATAATTAAATAAATTTCGATTCATTGAATATATGAATTACGTTTCTTTAAACGAATCAATGAAATACGTTTGAATCATTGAAAGTAGTTTTGAAGTTAGATTCAATTAATGTATGCATTGTGTTTTATTGAACGAATGAGTTAAGCTTGATACATTGAAAGAATGAAAGCTGTACATTCTTGATACATTGAAAGCTGTACTCATTGAATTAAGAGATGGAGTTTGTTTCATTGCATGAACGAGTGCAGTTTGATTCATTGAATGAATGAAAGAATGCAGTTTGTTTCAGTAGATAAATAAGTGAATTTGGATTCCTTGAATGTATGAATTACTATTGTTTAAATGAATCAATGAAAAACGTTTGGATCATTGAAAAGTTTTGAAGTTAGATTCAATTAATATATGCAATTTGTTTCATTGAACGAATGAGTTAAGCTTGAGACATTGAAAAAATGAGAGAAGCTGTACTCATTGAATTAACACTTGCAATTTGTTTAATTGAATGAATGAGTGCAGTTTAATTGATGAAAGAATGCAAATTATTTCAGTAGATATTTGAATGAATTTGGATGCATGAAATGCATGAATTAAGCTTATTTCAATGAATCAATGGAAAACGTTTGTTTCATTGAATGCATCGTTGAAATGTTAATCAAGGAATGAATGCCTGCAGTGTGTCTCAGTGAA
Organism: Chiloscyllium plagiosum; assembly: GCF_037043375.1. Classification (NCBI taxonomy): domain Eukaryota; kingdom Metazoa; phylum Chordata; class Chondrichthyes; order Orectolobiformes; family Hemiscylliidae; genus Chiloscyllium; species Chiloscyllium plagiosum. The sequence goes on along the minus strand of NW_028270165.1, from coordinate 77,016,145 downwards.
TGCTTGCGTTAAGCTAGAGACATTGACTTAATGTATTACGCTCTACTCATTGAATTCATACGTGCAGTTTCATTCCATCAGAGAAAGAGCGCTGTTTGATTCACTGAATGGATGAATAGAGCTTCAATCACTAAATTAATGAGTGCTGGTTTCTTCCTAAAATGTATGAGTTACTTTTAGTTTCATTGCATCAATGTAACACGTCTGAACGTATTGAATGCATGAATTCAGTTTGATTCCATGAGTAAACGCAGTTTATTTTATTGAATGAAAGCGTTAATTTGGAGACATGGATTTAATGAGAGAAGCTCTACTCATTGAATTAACAGTTTGATTCATTGAATGAATGAAAGAATGCAGTTTGTTTCAGTAGATAAATAAGTGAATTTGGATTCATTGATTGTATGAATTACTATTGTTTAAATGAATCAATGAAAAACGTTTGGATCATTGAAAAGTTTTGATGTTAGATTCAATTAATATATGCAATTTGTTTCATTGAACGAATGAGTTAAGCTTGAGACATTGAAAGAATGAGAGAATCTGTTCTCATTGAATTAACACTTGCAATGTGTTTAATTGAATGAATGAGTGCAGATTAATTGATGAAAGAATGCAAATTATTTCAGTAGATATTTGAATGAATTTGGATTCATGAAATGCATGATTTAAGCTTATTTTAATGTATCAATGAAATACGTTTCTTTCGTTGAATGCTTCGTTGAAATGTAATTCAATGAATGAATGCCTGCAATTTGTCTCATTGAATGCTTGCGTCAAGCTAAAGACATTGACTTTATGTAGTCTGCTCTACTCATTGAATTAACAGGAGGAGTTTGTTTCTTTGCATGAACGAGTGCAGTTTGATTTTTTGAATGAATGAAAGAATGCAGTTTTGTTTCAGTAGATAAATAAATAAATTTCGATTCATTGAATATATGAATTACGTTTCTTTAAACGAATCAATGAAATACGTTTGAATCATTGAAAGAAGTTTTGAAGCTAGATTCAATTAATGTATGCATTGTGTTTTATTGAACGAATGAGTTAAGCTTGATACATTGAAAGAATGAAAGCTGTACATTCTTGATACATTGAAAGCTGTACTCATTGAATTAAGAGATGGAGTTTGTTTCATTGCATGAACGAGTGCAGTTTGATTCATTGAATGAATGAAAGAATGCAGTTTGTTTCAGTAGATAAATAAGTGAATTTGGATTCATTGATTGTATGAATTACTATTGTTTAAATGAATCAATGAAAAACGTTTGGATCATTGAAAAGTTTTGAAGTTAGATTCAATTAATATATGCAATTTGTTTCATTGAACGAATGAGTTAAGCTTGAGACTTTGAAAGAATGAGAGAATCTGTTCTCATTGAATTAACACTTGCAATGTGTTTAATTGAATGAATGAGTGCAGATTAATTGATGAAAGAATGCAATTTATTTCAGTAGATATTTGAATGAATTTGGATTCATGAAATGCATGATTTAAGCTTATTTTAATGTATCAATGAAATACGTTTCTTTCGTTGAATGAATGAATGCCTGCAATTTGTCTCATTGAATGCTTGCGTTAAGCTAAAGACATTGACTATATGTAGTCTGCTCTACTCATTGAATTAACAGGAGGAGTTTGTTTCTTTGCATGAACGAGTGCAGTTTGATTTTTTGATTGAATGAAAGAATGTATTTTGTTTCAGTAGATAAATAAATAAATTTCGATTCATTGAATATATGAATTACGTTTCTTTAAACGAATCAATGAAATACGTTTGAATCATTGAAAGAAGTTTTGAAGTTAGATTCAATTAATGTATGCATTTTGTTTTATTGAACGAATGAGTTAAGCTTGATACATTGAAAGAATGAAAGCTGTACATTCTTGATACATTGAAAGCTGTACTCATTGAATTAAGAGATGGAGTTTGTTTCATTGCATGAACGAGTGCAGTTTGATTCATTGAATGAATGAAAGAATGCAGTTTGTTTCAGTAGATAAATAAGTGAATTTGGATTCCTTGAATGTATGAATTACTATTGTTTAAATGAATCAATGAAAAACGTTTGGATCATTGAAAAGTTTTGAAGTTAGATTCAATTAATATATGCAATTTGTTTCATTGAACGAATGAGTTAAGCTTGAGACATTGAAAAAATGAGAGAAGCTGTACTCATTGAATTAACACTTGCAATTTGTTTAATTGAATGAATGAGTGCAGTTTAATTGATGAAAGAATGCAAATTATTTCAGTAGATATTTGAATGAATTTGGATGCATGAAATGCATGAATTAAGCTTATTTCAATGAATCAATGGAAAACGTTTGTTTCATTGAATGCATCGTTGAAATGTTAATCAAGGAATGAATGCCTGCAGTGTGTCTCAGTGAATGCTTGCGTTAAGCTAGAGACATTGACTTAATGTATTACGCTCTACTCATTGAATTCATACGTGCAGTTTCATTCCATCAGAGAAAGAGCGCTGTTTGATTCACTGAATGGATGAATAGAGCTTCAATCACTAAATTAATGAGTGCTGGTTTCTTCCTAAAATGTATGAGTTACTTTTAGTTTCATTGCATCAATGTAACACGTCTGAACGTATTGAATGCATGAATTCAGTTTGATTCCATGAGTAAACGCAGTTTATTTTATTGAATGAAAGCGTTAATTTGGAGACATGGATTTAATGAGAGAAGCTCTACTCATTGAATTAACAGTTTGATTCATTGAATGAATGAAAGAATGCAGTTTGTTTCAGTAGATAAATAAGTGAATTTGGATTCATTGATTGTATGAATTACTATTGTTTAAATGAATCAATGAAAAACGTTTGGATCATTGAAAAGTTTTGATGTTAGATTCAATTAATATATGCAATTTGTTTCATTGAACGAATGAGTTAAGCTTGAGACATTGAAAGAATGAGAGAATCTGTTCTCATTGAATTAACACTTGCAATGTGTTTAATTGAATGAATGAGTGCAGATTAATTGATGAAAGAATGCAAATTATTTCAGTAGATATTTGAATGAATTTGGATTCATGAAATGCATGATTTAAGCTTATTTTAATGTATCAATGAAATACGTTTCTTTCGTTGAATGCTTCGTTGAAATGTAATTCAATGAATGAATGCCTGCAATTTGTCTCATTGAATGCTTGCGTCAAGCTAAAGACATTGACTTTATGTAGTCTGCTCTACTCATTGAATTAACAGGAGGAGTTTGTTTCTTTGCATGAACGAGTGCAGTTTGATTTTTTGAATGAATGAAAGAATGCAGTTTTGTTTCAGTAGATAAATAAATAAATTTCGATTCATTGAATATATGAATTACGTTTCTTTAAACGAATCAATGAAATACGTTTGAATCATTGAAAGAAGTTTTGAAGCTAGATTCAATTAATGTATGCATTGTGTTTTATTGAACGAATGAGTTAAGCTTGATACATTGAAAGAATGAAAGCTGTACATTCTTGATACATTGAAAGCTGTACTCATTGAATTAAGAGATGGAGTTTGTTTCATTGCATGAACGAGTGCAGTTTGATTCATTGAATGAATGAAAGAATGCAGTTTGTTTCAGTAGATAAATAAGTGAATTTGGATTCATTGATTGTATGAATTACTATTGTTTAAATGAATCAATGAAAAACGTTTGGATCATTGAAAAGTTTTGAAGTTAGATTCAATTAATATATGCAATTTGTTTCATTGAACGAATGAGTTAAGCTTGAGACTTTGAAAGAATGAGAGAATCTGTTCTCATTGAATTAACACTTGCAATGTGTTTAATTGAATGAATGAGTGCAGATTAATTGATGAAAGAATGCAATTTATTTCAGTAGATATTTGAATGAATTTGGATTCATGAAATGCATGATTTAAGCTTATTTTAATGTATCAATGAAATACGTTTCTTTCGTTGAATGAATGAATGCCTGCAATTTGTCTCATTGAATGCTTGCGTTAAGCTAAAGACATTGACTATATGTAGTCTGCTCTACTCATTGAATTAACAGGAGGAGTTTGTTTCTTTGCATGAACGAGTGCAGTTTGATTTTTTGATTGAATGAAAGAATGTATTTTGTTTCAGTAGATAAATAAATAAATTTCGATTCATTGAATATATGAATTACGTTTCTTTAAACGAATCAATGAAATACGTTTGAATCATTGAAAGAAGTTTTGAAGTTAGATTCAATTAATGTATGCATTTTGTTTTATTGAACGAATGAGTTAAGCTTGATACATTGAAAGAATGAAAGCTGTACATTCTTGATACATTGAAAGCTGTACTCATTGAATTAAGAGATGGAGTTTGTTTCATTGCATGAACGAGTGCAGTTTGATTCATTGAATGATTGAAAGAAGGCAGTTTGTTTCAGTAGATAAATAAGTGAATTTGGATTCCTTGAATGTATGAATTACTATTGTTTAAATGAATCAATGAAAAACGTTTGGATCATTGAAAAGTTTTGAAGTTAGATTCAATTAATATATGCAATTTGTTTCATTGAACGCATGAGTTAAGCTTGAGACATTGAAAAAATGAGAGAAGCTGTACTCATTGAATTAACACTTGCAATTTGTTTAATTGAATGAATGAGTGCAGTTTAATTGATGAAAGAATGCAAATTATTTCAGTAGATATTTGAATGAATTTGGATGCATGAAATGCATGAATTAAGCTTATTTCAATGAATCAATGGAAAACGTTTGTTTCATTGAATGCATCGTTGAAATGTTAATCAAGGAATGAATGCCTGCAGTGTGTCTCAGTGAATGCTTGCGTTAAGCTAGAGACATTGACTTAATGTAGTACGCTCTACTCATTGAATTCATACGTGCAGTTTCATTCCATCAGAGAAAGAGCGCTGTTTGATTCACTGAATGGATGAATAGAGCTTCAATCACTAAATTAATGAGTGCTGGTTTCTTCCTAAAATGTATGAGTTACTTTTAGTTTCATTGCATCAATGTAACACTTCTGACGTATTGAATGCATGAATTCAGTTTGATTCCATGAGTAAACGCAGTTTATTTTATTGAATGAAAGCGTTAATTTGGAGACATGGATTTAATGAGAGAAGCTCTACTCATTGAATTAACAGTTTGATTCATTGAATGAATGAAAGAATGCAGTTTGTTTCAGTAGATAAATAAGTGAATTTGGATTCATTGATTGTATGAATTACTATTGTTTAAATGAATCAATGAAAAACGTTTGGATCATTGAAAAGTTTTGAAGTTAGATTCAATTAATATATGCAATTTGTTTCATTGAACGAATGAGTTAAGCTTGAGACATTGAAAGAATGAGAGAAGCTGATCTCATTGAATTAACACTTGCAATGTGTTTAATTGAATGAATGAGTGCAGAATAATTGATGAAAGAATGCAATTTATTTCAGTAGATATTTGAATGAATTTGGATTCATGAAATGCATGATTTAAGCTTATTTTAATGTATCAATGAAATACGTTTGTTTCATTGAATGCTTCGTTGAAATATATTTCAATGAATGAATGCCTGCAATTTGTCTCATTGAATGCTTGCGTTAAGCTAAAGACATTGACTTTATGTAGTATGCTCCACTCATTGAATTAACAGGAGGAGTTTGTTTCTTTGCATGAACGAGTGCAGTTTGATTTTTTGTTTGAATGAAAGAATTTAGTTTGTTTCAGTAGATAAATAAATAAATTTCGATTCATTGAATATATGAATTACGTTTCTTTAAACGAATCAATGAAATACGTTTGAATCATTGAAAGAAGTTTTGAAGTTAGATTCAATTAATGTATGCATTTTGTTTTATTGAACGAATGAGTTAAGCTTGATACATTGAAAGAATGAAAGCTGTACATTCTTGATACATTGAAAGCTGTACTCATTGAATTAAGAGATGGAGTTTGTTTCATTGCATGAACGAGTGCAGTTTGATTCATTGAATGAATGAAAGAAGGCAGTTTGTTTCAGTAGATAAATAAGTGAATTTGGATTCATTAATTGTATGAATTACTATTGTTTAAATGAATCAATGAAAAACGTTTGGATCATTGAAAAGTTTTGAAGTTAGATTCAATTAATATATGCAATTTGTTTCATTGAACGAATGAGTTAAGCTTGAGACATTGAAAAAATGAGAGAAGCTGTACTCATTGAATTAACACTTGCAATTTGTTTAATTGAATGAATGAGTGCAGTTTAATTGATGAAAGAATGCAAATTATTTCAGTAGATATTTGAATGAATTTGGATGCATGAAATGCATGAATTAAGCTTATTTCAATGAATCAATGGAAAACGTTTGTTTCATTGAATGCATCGTTGAAATGTTAATCAAGGAATGAATGCCTGCAGTGTGTCTCAGTGAATGCTTGCGTTAAGCTAGAGACATTGACTTAATGTATTACGCTCTACTCATTGAATTCATACGTGCAGTTTCATTCCATCAGAGAAAGAGCGCTGTTTGATTCACTGAATGGATGAATAGAGCTTCAATCACTAAATTAATGAGTGCTGGTTTCTTCCTAAAATGTATGAGTTACTTTTAGTTTCATTGCATCAATGTAACACGTCTGAACGTATTGAATGCATGAATTCAGTTTGATTCCATGAGTAAACGCAGTTTATTTTATTGAATGAAAGCGTTAATTTGGAGACATGGATTTAATGAGAGAAGCTCTACTCATTGAATTAGCAGTTTGATTCATTGAATGAATGAAAGAATGCAGTTTGTTTCAGTAGATAAATAAGTGAATTTGGATTCATTGATTGTATGAATTACTATTGTTTAAATGAATCAATGAAAAACGTTTGGATCATTGAAAAGTTTTGAAGTTAGATTCAATTAATATTTGCAATTTGTTTCATTGAACGAATGAGTTAAGCTTGAGAGATTGAAAGAATGAGAGAAGCTGATCTCATTGAATTAACACTTGCAATGTGTTTAATTGAATGAATGAGTGCAGAATAATTGATGAAAGAATGCAATTTATTTCAGTAGATATTTGAATGAATTTGGATTCATGAAATGCATGATTTAAGCTTATTTTAATGTATCAATGAAATACGTTTGTTTCATTGAATGCTTCGTTGAAATATATTTCAATGAATGAATGCCTGCAATTTGTCTCATTGAATGCTTGCGTTAAGCTAAAGACATTGACTTTATGTAGTATGCTCCACTCATTGAATTAACAGGAGGAGTTTGTTTCTTTGCATGAACGAGTGCAGTTTGATTTTTTGAATGAATGAAAGAATGCAGTTTGTTTCAGTAGATAATTAAATAAATTTCGATTCATTGAATATATGAATTACGTTTCTTTAAACGAATCAATGAAATACGTTTGAATCATTGAAAGTAGTTTTGAAGTTAGATTCAATTAATGTATGCATTGTGTTTTATTGAACGAATGAGTTAAGCTTGATACATTGAAAGAATGAAAGCTGTACATTCTTGATACATTGAAAGCTGTACTCATTGAATTAAGAGATGGAGTTTGTTTCATTGCATGAACGAGTGCAGTTTGATTCATTGAATGAATGAAAGAATGCAGTTTTTTTCAGTAGATAAATAAGTGAATTTGGATTCATTGAATGTATGAATAACAATTGTTTAAATGAATCAATGAAAAACGTTTGGATCATTGAAAAGTTTTGAAGTTAGATTCAATTAATATATGCAATTTGTTTCATTGAACGAATGAGTTAAGCTTGAGACATTGAAAAAATGAGAGAAGCTGTACTCATTGAATTAACAGATGGAGTTTGTTTCATTGCATTGAATGAATGAAAGAATGCAGTTTGTTTCAGTAGATAAATAAGTGAATTTGGATTCATTGATTGTATCAATTACTATTGTTTAAATGAATCAATGAAAAACGTTTGGATCATTGAAAAGTTTTGAAGTTAGATTCAATTAATATTTGCAATTTGTTTCATTGAACGAATGAGTTAAGCTTGAGACATTGAAAGAATGAGAGAAGCTGATCTCATTGAATTAACACTTGCAATGTGTTTAATTGAATGAATGAGTGCAGATTAATTGATGAAAGAATGCAATTTATTTCAGTAGATATTTGAATGAATTTGGATTCATGAAATGCATGATTTAAGCTTATTTTAATGTATCAATGAAATACGTTTGTTTCGTTGAATGCTTCGTTGAAATATATTTCAATGAATGATTGCCTGCAATTTGTCTCATTGAATGCTTGCGTTAAGCTAAAGACATTGACTTTATGTAGTATGCTCCACTCATTGAATTAACAGGAGGAGTTTGTTTCTTTGCATGAACGAGTGCAGTTTGATTTTTTGAATGAATGAAAGAATGCAGTTTGTTTCAGTAGATAATCAAATAAATTTCGATTCATTGAATATATGAATTACGTTTCTTTAAACGAATCAATGAAATACGTTTGAATCATTGAAAGTAGTTTTGAAGTTAGATTCAATTAATGTATGCATTGTGTTTTATTGAACGAATGAGTTAAGCTTGATACATTGAAAGAATGAAAGCTGTACATTCTTGATACATTGAAAGCTGTACTCATTGAATTAAGAGATGGAGTTTGTTTCATTGCATGAACGAGTGCAGTTTGATTCATTGAATGAATGAAAGAATGCAGTTTGTTTCAGTAGATAAATAAGTGAATTTGGATTCCTTGAATGTATGAATTACTATTGTTTAAATGAATCAATGAAAAACGTTTGGATCATTGAAAAGTTTTGAAGTTAGATTCAATTAATATATGCAATTTGTTTCATTGAACGAATGAGTTAAGCTTGAGACATTGAAAAAATGAGAGAAGCTGTACTCATTGAATTAACACTTGCAATTTGTTTAATTGAATGAATGAGTGCAGTTTAATTGATGAAAGAATGCAAATTATTTCAGTAGATATTTGAATGAATTTGGATGCATGAAATGCATGAATTAAGCTTATTTCAATGAATCAATGGAAAACGTTTGTTTCATTGAATGCATCGTTGAAATGTTAATCAAGGAATGAATGCCTGCAGTGTGTCTCAGTGAATGCTTGCGTTAAGCTAGAGACATTGACTTAATGTATTACGCTCTACTCATTGAATTCATACGTGCAGTTTCATTCCATCAGAGAAAGAGCGCTGTTTGATTCACTGAATGGATGAATAGAGCTTCAATCACTAAATTAATGAGTGCTGGTTTCTTCCTAAAATGTACGAGTTACTTTTAGTTTCATTGCATCAAATGTAACACGTCTGAACGTATTGAATGCATGAATTCAGTTTGATTCCATGAGTAAACGCAGTTTATTTTATTGAATGAAAGCGTTAATTTGGAGACATGGATTTAATGAGAGAAGCTCTACTCATTGAATTAACAGTTTGATTCATTGAATGAATGAAAGAATGCAGTTTGTTTCAGTAGATAAATAAGTGAATTTGGATTCATTGATTGTATGAATTACTATTGTTTAAATGAATCAATGAAAAACGTTTGGATCATTGAAAAGTTTTGAAGTTAGATTCAATTAATATTTGCAATTTGTTTCATTGAACGAATGAGTTAAGCTTGAGACATTGAAAGAATGAGAGAAGCTGATCTCATTGAATTAACACTTGCAATGTGTTTAATTGAATGAATGAGTGCAGAATAATTGATGAAAGAATGCAATTTATTTCAGTAGATATTTGAATGAATTTGGATTCATGAAATGCATGATTTAAGCTTATTTTAATGTATCAATGAAATACGTTTGTTTCGTTGAATGCTTCGTTGAAATATATTTCAATGAATGATTGCCTGCAATTTGTCTCATTGAATGCTTGCGTTAAGCTAAAGACATTGACTTTATGTAGTATGCTCCACTCATTGAATTAACAGGAGGAGTTTGTTTCTTTGCATGAACGAGTGCAGTTTGATTTTTTGAATGAATGAAAGAATGCAGTTTGTTTCAGTAGATAATCAAATAAATTTCGATTCATTGAATATATGAATTACGTTTCTTTAAACGAATCAATGAAATACGTTTGAATCATTGAAAGTAGTTTTGAAGTTAGATTCAATTAATGTATGCATTGTGTTTTATTGAACGAATGAGTTAAGCTTGATACATTGAAAGAATGAAAGCTGTACATTCTTGATACATTGAAAGCTGTACTCATTGAATTAAGAGATGGAGTTTGTTTCATTGCATGAACGAGTGCAGTTTGATTCATTGAATGAATGAAAGAATGCAGTTTGTTTCAGTAGATAAATAAGTGAATTTGGATTCCTTGAATGTATGAATTACTATTGTTTAAATGAATCAATGAAAAACGTTTGGATCATTGAAAAGTTTTGAAGTTAGATTCAATTAATATATGCAATTTGTTTCATTGAACGAATGAGTTAAGCTTGAGACATTGAAAAAATGAGAGAAGCTGTACTCATTGAATTAACACTTGCAATTTGTTTAATTGAATGAATGAGTGCAGTTTAATTGATGAAAGAATGCAAATTATTTCAGTAGATATTTGAATGAATTTGGATGCATGAAATGCATGAATTAAGCTTATTTCAATGAATCAATGGAAAACGTTTGTTTCATTGAATGCATCGTTGAAATGTTAATCAAGGAATGAATGCCTGCAGTGTGTCTCAGTGAATGCTTGCGTTAAGCTAGAGACATTGACTTAATGTATTACGCTCTACTCATTGAATTCATACGTGCAGTTTCATTCCATCAGAGAAAGAGCGCTGTTTGATTCACTGAATGGATGAATAGAGCTTCAATCACTAAATTAATGAGTGCTGGTTTCTTCCTAAAATGTACGAGTTACTTTTAGTTTCATTGCATCAAATGTAACACGTCTGAACGTATTGAATGCATGAATTCAGTTTGATTCCATGAGTAAACGCAGTTTATTTTATTGAATTAAAGCGTTAATTTGGAGACATGGATTTAATGAGAGAAGCTCTACTCATTGAATTAACAGTTTGATTCATTGAATGAATGAAAGAATGCAGTTTGTTTCAGTAGATAAATAAGTGAATTTGGATTCATTGATTGTATGAATTACTATTGTTTAAATGAATCAATGAAAAACGTTTGGATCATTGAAAAGTTTTGAAGTTAGATTCAATTAATATATGCAATTTGTTTCATTGAACGAATGAGTTAAGCTTGAGACATTGAAAGAATGAGAGAATCTGTTCTCATTGAATTAACACTTGCAATTTGTTTAATTGAATGAATGAGTGCAGAATAATTGATGAAAGAATGCAATTTATTTCAGTAGATATTTGAATGAATTTGGATTCATGAAATGCATGATTTAAGCTTATTTTAATGTATCAATGAAATACGTTTGTTTCGTTGAATGCTTCGTTGAAATATATTTCAATGAATGATTGCCTGCAATTTGTCTCATTGAATGCTTGCGTTAAGCTAAAGACATTGACTTTATGTAGTATGCTCCACTCATTGAATTAACAGGAGGAGTTTGTTTCTTTGCATGAACGAGTGCAGTTTGATTTTTTGAATGAATGAAAGAATGCAGTTTGTTTCAGTAGATAATCAAATAAATTTCGATTCATTGAATATATGAATTACGTTTCTTTAAACGAATCAATGAAATACGTTTGAATCATTGAGAGTAGTTTTGAAGTTAGATTCAATTAATGTATGCATTGTGTTTTATTGAACGAATGAGTTAAGCTTGATACATTGAAAGAATGAAAGCTGTACATTCTTGATACATTGAAAGCTGTACTCATTGAATTAAGAGATGGAGTTTGTTTCATTGCATGAACGAGTGCAGTTTGATTCATTGAATGAATGAAAGAATGCAGTTTGTTTCAGTAGATAAATAAGTGAATTTGGATTCCTTGAATGTATGAATTACTATTGTTTAAATGAATCAATGAAAAACGTTTGGATCATTGAAAAGTTTTGAAGTTAGATTCAATTAATATATGCAATTTGTTTCATTGAACGAATGAGTTAAGCTTGAGACATTGAAAAAATGAGAGAAGCTGTACTCATTGAATTAACACTTGCAATTTGTTTAATTGAATGAATGAGTGCAGTTTAATTGATGAAAGAATGCAAATTATTTCAGTAGATATTTGAATGAATTTGGATGCATGAAATGCATGAATTAAGCTTATTTCAATGAATCAATGGAAAACGTTTGTTTCATTGAATGCATCGTTGAAATGTTAATCAAGGAATGAATGCCTGCAGTGTGTCTCAGTGAATGCTTGCGTTAAGCTAGAGACATTGACTTAATGTATTACGCTCTACTCATTGAATTCATACGTGCAGTTTCATTCCATCAGAGAAAGAGCGCTGTTTGATTCACTGAATGGATGAATAGAGCTTCAATCACTAAATTAATGAGTGCTGGTTTCTTCCTAAAATGTACGAGTTACTTTTAGTTTCATTGCATCAAATGTAACACGTCTGAACGTATTGAATGCATGAATTCAGTTTGATTCCATGAGTAAACGCAGTTTATTTTATTGAATGAAAGCGTTAATTTGGAGACATGGATTTAATGAGAGAAGCTCTACTCATTGAATTAACAGTTTGATTCATTGAATGAATGAAAGAATGCAGTTTGTTTCAGTAGATAAATAAGTGAATTTGGATTCATTGATTGTATGAATTACTATTGTTTAAATGAATCAATGAAAAACGTTTGGATCATTGAAAAGTTTTGAAGTTAGATTCAATTAATATTTGCAATTTGTTTCATTGAACGAATGAGTTAAGCTTGAGACATTGAAAGAATGAGAGAAGCTGATCTCATTGAATTAACACTTGCAATGTGTTTAATTGAATGAATGAGTGCAGAATAATTGATGAAAGAATGCAATTTATTTCAGTAGATATTTGAATGAATTTGGATTCATGAAATGCATGATTTAAGCTTATTTTAATGTATCAATGAAATACGTTTGTTTCATTGAATGCTTCGTTGAAATATATTTCAATGAATGAATGCCTGCAATTTGTCTCATTGAATGCTTGCGTTAAGCTAAAGACATTGACTTTATGTAGTATGCTCCACTCATTGAATTAACAGGAGGAGTTTGTTTCTTTGCATGAACGAGTGCAGTTTGATTTTTTGAATGAATGAAATAATGCAGTTTGTTTCAGTAGATAATTAAATAAATTTCGATTCATTGAATATATGAATTACGTTTCTTTAAACGAATCAATGAAATACGTTTGAATCATTGAAAGTAGTTTTGAAGTTAGATTCAATTAATGTATGCATTGTGTTTTATTGAACGAATGAGTTAAGCTTGATACATTGAAAGAATGAAAGCTGTACATTCTTGATACATTGAAAGCTGTACTCATTGAATTAAGAGATGGAGTTTGTTTCATTGCATGAACGAGTGCAGTTTGATTCATTGAATGAATGAAAGAATGCAGTTTGTTTCAGTAGATAAATAAGTGAATTTGGATTCATTGATTGTATGAATTACTATTGTTTAAATGAATCAATGAAAAACGTTTGGATCATTGAAAAGTTTTGAAGTTAGATTCAATTAATATTTGCAATTTGTTTCATTGAACGAATGAGTTAAGCTTGAGACATTGAAAGAATGAGAGAAGCTGATCTCATTGAATTAACACTTGCAATGTGTTTAATTGAATGAATGAGTGCAGAATAATTGATGAAAGAATGCAATTTATTTCAGTAGATATTTGAATGAATTTGGATTCATGAAATGCATGATTTAAGCTTATTTTAATGTATCAATGAAATACGTTTGTTTCATTGAATGCTTCGTTGAAATATATTTCAATGAATGAATGCCTGCAATTTGTCTCATTGAATGCTTGCGTTAAGCTAAAGACATTGACTTTATGTAGTATGCTCCACTCATTGAATTAACAGGAGGAGTTTGTTTCTTTGCATGAACGAGTGCAGTTTGATTTTTTGAATGAATGAAAGAATGCAGTTTGTTTCAGTAGATAATTAAATAAATTTCGATTCATTGAATATATGAATTACGTTTCTTTAAACGAATCAATGAAATACGTTTGAATCATTGAAAGTAGTTTTGAAGTTAGATTCAATTAATGTATGCATTGTGTTTTATTGAACGAATGAGTTAAGCTTGATACATTGAAAGAATGAAAGCTGTACATTCTTGATACATTGAAAGCTGTACTCATTGAATTAAGAGATGGAGTTTGTTTCATTGCATGAACGAGTGCAGTTTGATTCATTGAATGAATGAAAGAATGCAGTTTGTTTCAGTAGATAAATAAGTGAATTTGGATTCATTGATTGTATGAATTACTATTGTTTAAATGAATCAATGAAAAACGTTTGGATCATTGAAAAGTTTTGAAGTTAGATTCAATTAATATATGCAATTTGTTTCATTGAACGAATGAGTTAAGCTTGAGACATTGAAAGAATGAGAGAATCTGTTCTCATTGAATTAACACTTGCAATGTGTTTAATTGAATGAATGAGTGCAGATTAATTGATGAAAGAATGCAATTTATTTCAGTAGATATTTGAATGAATTTGGATTCATGAAATGCATGATTTAAGCTTATTTTAATGTATCAATGAAATACGTTTCTTTCGTTGAATGCTTCGTTGAAATGTAATTCAATGAATGAATGCCTGCAATTTGTCTCATTGAATGCTTGCGTTAAGCTAAAGACATTGACTATATGTAGTCTGCTCTACTCATTGAATTAACAGGAGGAGTTTGTTTCTTTGCATGAACGAGTGCAGTTTGATTTTTTGATTGAATGAAAGAATGTAGTTTGTTTCAGTAGATAAATAAATAAATTTCGATTCATTGAATATATGAATTACGTTTCTTTAAACGAATCAATGAAATACGTTTGAATCATTGAAAGAAGTTTTGAAGTTAGATTCAATTAATGTATGCATTTTGTTTTATTGAACGAATGAGTTAAGCTTGATACATTGAAAGAATGAAAGCTGTACATTCTTGATACATTGAAAGCTGTACTCATTGAATTAAGAGATGGAGTTTGTTTCATTGCATGAACGAGTGCAGTTTGATTCATTGAATGATTGAAAGAAGGCAGTTTGTTTCAGTAGATAAATAAGTGAATTTGGATTCATTAATTGTATGAATTACTATTGTTTAAATGAATCAATGAAAAACGTTTGGATCATTGAAAAGTTTTGAAGTTAGATTCAATTAATATATGCAATTTGTTTCATTGAACGAATGAGTTAAGCTTGAGACATTGAAAAAATGAGAGAAGCTGTACTCATTGAATTAACACTTGCAATTTGTTTAATTGAATGAATGAGTGCAGTTTAATTGATGAAAGAATGCAAATTATTTCAGTAGATATTTGAATGAATTTGGATTCATGAAATGCATGATTTAAGCTTATTTTAATGTATCAATGAAATACGTTTGTTTCATTGAATGCTTCGTTGAAATATATTTCAATGAATGAATGCCTGCAATTTGTCTCATTGAATGCTTGCGTTAAGCTAAAGACATTGACTTTATGTAGTATGCTCTACTCATTGAATTAACAGGAGGAGTTTGTTTCTTTGCATAAACGAGTGCAGTTTGATTTTTTGAATGAATGAAAGAATGCAGTTTGTTTCAGTAGATAATCAAATAAATTTCGATTCATTGAATATATGAATTACGTTTCTTTAAACGAATCAATGAAATACGTTTGAATCATTGAAAGTAGTTTTGAAGTTAGATTCAATTAATGTATGCATTGTGTTTTATTGAACGAATGAGTTAAGCTTGATACATTGAAAGAATGAAAGCTGTACATTCTTGATACATTGAAAGCTGTACTCATTGAATTAAGAGATGGAGTTTGTTTCATTGCATGAACGAGTGCAGTTTGATTCATTGAATGAATGAAAGAATGCAGTTTGTTTCAGTAGATAAATAAGTGAATTTGGATTCCTTGAATGTATGAATTACTATTGTTTAAATGAATCAATGAAAAACGTTTGGATCATTGAAAAGTTTTGAAGTTAGATTCAATTAATATATGCAATTTGTTTCATTGAACGAATGAGTTAAGCTTGAGACATTGAAAAAATGAGAGAAGCTGTACTCATTGAATTAACACTTGCAATTTGTTTAATTGAATGAATGAGTGCAGTTTAATTGATGAAAGAATGCAAATTATTTCAGTAGATATTTGAATGAATTTGGATGCATGAAATGCATGAATTAAGCTTATTTCAATGAATCAATGGAAAACGTTTGTTTCATTGAATGCATCGTTGAAATGTTAATCAAGGAATGAATGCCTGCAGTGTGTCTCAGTGAATGCTTGCGTTAAGCTAGAGACATTGACTTAATGTATTACGCTCTACTCATTGAATTCATACGTGCAGTTTCATTCCATCAGAGAAAGAGCGCTGTTTGATTCACTGAATGGATGAATAGAGCTTCAATCACTAAATTAATGAGTGCTGGTTTCTTCCTAAAATGTACGAGTTACTTTTAGTTTCATTGCATCAAATGTAACACGTCTGAACGTATTGAATGCATGAATTCAGTTTGATTCCATGAGTAAACGCAGTTTATTTTATTGAATGAAAGCGTTAATTTGGAGACATGGATTTAATGAGAGAAGCTCTACTCATTGAATTAACAGTTTGATTCATTGAATGAATGAAAGAATGCAGTTTGTTTCAGTAGATAAATAAGTGAATTTGGATTCATTGATTGTATGAATTACTATTGTTTAAATGAATCAATGAAAAACGTTTGGATCATTGAAAAGTTTTGAAGTTAGATTCAATTAATATTTGCAATTTGTTTCATTGAACGAATGAGTTAAGCTTGAGACATTGAAAGAATGAGAGAAGCTGATCTCATTGAATTAACACTTGCAATGTGTTTAATTGAATGAATGAGTGCAGAATAATTGATGAAAGAATGCAATTTATTTCAGTAGATATTTGAATGAATTTGGATTCATGAAATGCATGATTTAAGCTTATTTTAATGTATCAATGAAATACGTTTGTTTCATTGAATGCTTCGTTGAAATATATTTCAATGAATGAATGCCTGCAATTTGTCTCATTGAATGCTTGCGTTAAGCTAAAGACATTGACTTTATGTAGTATGCTCCACTCATTGAATTAACAGGAGGAGTTTGTTTCTTTGCATGAACGAGTGCAGTTTGATTTTTTGATTGAATGAAAGAATGTAGTTTGTTTCAGTAGATAAATAAATAAATTTCGATTCATTGAATATATGAATTACGTTTCTTTAAACGAATCAATGAAATACGTTTGAATCATTGAAAGTAGTTTTGAAGTTAGATTCAATTAATGTATGCATTGTGTTTTATTGAACGAATGAGTTAAGCTTGATACATTGAAAGAATGAAAGCTGTACATTCTTGATACATTGAAAGCTGTACTCATTGAATTAAGAGATGGAGTTTGTTTCATTGCATGAACGAGTGCAGTTTGATTCATTGAATGAATGAAAGAATGCAGTTTGTTTCAGTAGATAAATAAGTGAATTTGGATTCATTGATTGTATGAATTACTATTGTTTAAATGAATCAATGAAAAACGTTTGGATCATTGAAAAGTTTTGAAGTTAGATTCAATTAATATATGCAATTTGTTTCATTGAACGAATGAGTTAAGCTTGAGACATTGAAAGAATGAGAGAATCTGTTCTCATTGAATTAACACTTGCAATGTGTTTAATTGAATGAATGAGTGCAGATTAATTGATGAAAGAATGCAATTTATTTCAGTAGATATTTGAATGAATTTGGATTCATGAAATGCATGATTTAAGCTTATTTTAATGTATCAATGAAATACGTTTCTTTCGTTGAATGCTTCGTTGAAATGTAATTCAATGAATGAATGCCTGCAATTTGTCTCATTGAATGCTTGCGTTAAGCTAAAGACATTGACTATATGTAGTCTGCTCTACTCATTGAATTAACAGGAGGAGTTTGTTTCTTTGCATGAACGAGTGCAGTTTGATTTTTTGATTGAATGAAAGAATGTAGTTTGTTTCAGTAGATAAATAAATAAATTTCGATTCATTGAATATATGAATTACGTTTCTTTAAACGAATCAATGAAATACGTTTGAATCATTGAAAGAAGTTTTGAAGTTAGATTCAATTAATGTATGCATTTTGTTTTATTGAACGAATGAGTTAAGCTTGATACATTGAAAGAATGAAAGCTGTACATTCTTGATACATTGAAAGCTGTACTCATTGAATTAAGAGATGGAGTTTGTTTCATTGCATGAACGAGTGCAGTTTGATTCATTGAATGATTGAAAGAAGGCAGTTTGTTTCAGTAGATAAATAAGTGAATTTGGATTCATTAATTGTATGAATTACTATTGTTTAAATGAATCAATGAAAAACGTTTGGATCATTGAAAAGTTTTGAAGTTAGATTCAATTAATATATGCAATTTGTTTCATTGAACGAATGAGTTAAGCTTGAGACATTGAAAAAATGAGAGAAGCTGTACTCATTGAATTAACACTTGCAATTTGTTTAATTGAATGAATGAGTGCAGTTTAATTGATGAAAGAATGCAAATTATTTCAGTAGATATTTGAATGAATTTGGATTCATGAAATGCATGATTTAAGCTTATTTTAATGTATCAATGAAATACGTTTGTTTCATTGAATGCTTCGTTGAAATATATTTCAATGAATGAATGCCTGCAATTTGTCTCATTGAATGCTTGCGTTAAGCTAAAGACATTGACTTTATGTAGTATGCTCTACTCATTGAATTAACAGGAGGAGTTTGTTTCTTTGCATGAACGAGTGCAGTTTGATTTTTTGAATGAATGAAAGAATGCAGTTTGTTTCAGTAGATAATCAAATAAATTTCGATTCATTGAATATATGAATTACGTTTCTTTAAACGAATCAATGAAATACGTTTGAATCATTGAAAGTAGTTTTGAAGTTAGATTCAATTAATGTATGCATTGTGTTTTATTGAACGAATGAGTTAAGCTTGATACATTGAAAGAATGAAAGCTGTACATTCTTGATACATTGAAAGCTGTACTCATTGAATTAAGAGATGGAGTTTGTTTCATTGCATGAACGAGTGCAGTTTGATTCATTGAATGAATGAAAGAATGCAGTTTGTTTCAGTAGATAAATAAGTGAATTTGGATTCCTTGAATGTATGAATTACTATTGTTTAAATGAATCAATGAAAAACGTTTGGATCATTGAAAAGTTTTGAAGTTAGATTCAATTAATATATGCAATTTGTTTCATTGAACGAATGAGTTAAGCTTGAGACATTGAAAGAATGAGAGAATCTGTTCTCATTGAATTAACACTTGCAATGTGTTTAATTGAATGAATGAGTGCAGATTAATTGATGAAAGAATGCAATTTATTTCAGTAGATATTTGAATGAATTTGGATTCATGAAATGCATGATTTAAGCTTATTTTAATGTATCAATGAAATACGTTTCTTTCGTTGAATGCTTCGTTGAAATATATTTCAATGAATGATTGCCTGCAATTTGTCTCATTGAATGCTTGCGTTAAGCTAAAGACATTGACTTTATGTAGTATGCTCCACTCATTGAATTAACAGGAGGAGTTTGTTTCTTTGCATGAACGAGTGCAGTTTGATTTTTTGAATGAATGAAAGAATGCAGTTTGTTTCAGTAGATAATCAAATAAATTTCGATTCATTGAATATATGAATTACGTTTCTTTAAACGAATCAATGAAATACGTTTGAATCATTGAAAGTAGTTTTGAAGTTAGATTCAATTAATGTATGCATTGTGTTTTATTGAACGAATGAGTTAAGCTTGATACATTGAAAGAATGAAAGCTGTACATTCTTGATACATTGAAAGCTGTACTCATTGAATTAAGAGATGGAGTTTGTTTCATTGCATGAACGAGTGCAGTTTGATTCATTGAATGAATGAAAGAATGCAGTTTGTTTCAGTAGATAAATAAGTGAATTTGGATTCCTTGAATGTATGAATTACTATTGTTTAAATGAATCAATGAAAAACGTTTGGATCATTGAAAAGTTTTGAAGTTAGATTCAATTAATATATGCAATTTGTTTCATTGAACGAATGAGTTAAGCTTGAGACATTGAAAAAATGAGAGAAGCTGTACTCATTGAATTAACACTTGCAATTTGTTTAATTGAATGAATGAGTGCAGTTTAATTGATGAAAGAATGCAAATTATTTCAGTAGATATTTGAATGAATTTGGATGCATGAAATGCATGAATTAAGCTTATTTCAATGAATCAATGGAAAACGTTTGTTTCATTGAATGCATCGTTGAAATGTTAATCAAGGAATGAATGCCTGCAGTGTGTCTCAGTGAATGCTTGCGTTAAGCTAGAGACATTGACTTAATGTATTACGCTCTACTCATTGAATTCATACGTGCAGTTTCATTCCATCAGAGAAAGAGCGCTGTTTGATTCACTGAATGGATGAATAGAGCTTCAATCACTAAATTAATGAGTGCTGGTTTCTTCCTAAAATGTACGAGTTACTTTTAGTTTCATTGCATCAAATGTAACACGTCTGAACGTATTGAATGCATGAATTCAGTTTGATTCCATGAGTAAACGCAGTTTATTTTATTGAATTAAAGCGTTAATTTGGAGACATGGATTTAATGAGAGAAGCTCTACTCATTGAATTAACAGTTTGATTCATTGAATGAATGAAAGAATGCAGTTTGTTTCAGTAGATAAATAAGTGAATTTGGATTCATTGATTGTATGAATTACTATTGTTTAAATGAATCAATGAAAAACGTTTGGATCATTGAAAAGTTTTGAAGTTAGATTCAATTAATATATGCAATTTGTTTCATTGAACGAATGAGTTAAGCTTGAGACATTGAAAGAATGAGAGAATCTGTTCTCATTGAATTAACACTTGCAATTTGTTTAATTGAATGAATGAGTGCAGAATAATTGATGAAAGAATGCAATTTATTTCAGTAGATATTTGAATGAATTTGGATTCATGAAATGCATGATTTAAGCTTATTTTAATGTATCAATGAAATACGTTTGTTTCGTTGAATGCTTCGTTGAAATATATTTCAATGAATGATTGCCTGCAATTTGTCTCATTGAATGCTTGCGTTAAGCTAAAGACATTGACTTTATGTAGTATGCTCCACTCATTGAATTAACAGGAGGAGTTTGTTTCTTTGCATGAACGAGTGCAGTTTGATTTTTTGAATGAATGAAAGAATGCAGTTTGTTTCAGTAGATAATCAAATAAATTTCGATTCATTGAATATATGAATTACGTTTCTTTAAACGAATCAATGAAATACGTTTGAATCATTGAGAGTAGTTTTGAAGTTAGATTCAATTAATGTATGCATTGTGTTTTATTGAACGAATGAGTTAAGCTTGATACATTGAAAGAATGAAAGCTGTACATTCTTGATACATTGAAAGCTGTACTCATTGAATTAAGAGATGGAGTTTGTTTCATTGCATGAACGAGTGCAGTTTGATTCATTGAATGAATGAAAGAATGCAGTTTGTTTCAGTAGATAAATAAGTGAATTTGGATTCCTTGAATGTATGAATTACTATTGTTTAAATGAATCAATGAAAAACGTTTGGATCATTGAAAAGTTTTGAAGTTAGATTCAATTAATATATGCAATTTGTTTCATTGAACGAATGAGTTAAGCTTGAGACATTGAAAAAATGAGAGAAGCTGTACTCATTGAATTAACACTTGCAATTTGTTTAATTGAATGAATGAGTGCAGTTTAATTGATGAAAGAATGCAAATTATTTCAGTAGATATTTGAATGAATTTGGATGCATGAAATGCATGAATTAAGCTTATTTCAATGAATCAATGGAAAACGTTTGTTTCATTGAATGCATCGTTGAAATGTTAATCAAGGAATGAATGCCTGCAGTGTGTCTCAGTGAATGCTTGCGTTAAGCTAGAGACATTGACTTAATGTATTACGCTCTACTCATTGAATTCATACGTGCAGTTTCATTCCATCAGAGAAAGAGCGCTGTTTGATTCACTGAATGGATGAATAGAGCTTCAATCACTAAATTAATGAGTGCTGGTTTCTTCCTAAAATGTACGAGTTACTTTTAGTTTCATTGCATCAAATGTAACACGTCTGAACGTATTGAATGCATGAATTCAGTTTGATTCCATGAGTAAACGCAGTTTATTTTATTGAATGAAAGCGTTAATTTGGAGACATGGATTTAATGAGAGAAGCTCTACTCATTGAATTAACAGTTTGATTCATTGAATGAATGAAAGAATGCAGTTTGTTTCAGTAGATAAATAAGTGAATTTGGATTCATTGATTGTATGAATTACTATTGTTTAAATGAATCAATGAAAAACGTTTGGATCATTGAAAAGTTTTGAAGTTAGATTCAATTAATATTTGCAATTTGTTTCATTGAACGAATGAGTTAAGCTTGAGACATTGAAAGAATGAGAGAAGCTGATCTCATTGAATTAACACTTGCAATGTGTTTAATTGAATGAATGAGTGCAGAATAATTGATGAAAGAATGCAATTTATTTCAGTAGATATTTGAATGAATTTGGATTCATGAAATGCATGATTTAAGCTTATTTTAATGTATCAATGAAATACGTTTGTTTCATTGAATGCTTCGTTGAAATATATTTCAATGAATGAATGCCTGCAATTTGTCTCATTGAATGCTTGCGTTAAGCTAAAGACATTGACTTTATGTAGTATGCTCCACTCATTGAATTAACAGGAGGAGTTTGTTTCTTTGCATGAACGAGTGCAGTTTGATTTTTTGAATGAATGAAAGAATGCAGTTTGTTTCAGTAGATAATTAAATAAATTTCGATTCATTGAATATATGAATTACGTTTCTTTAAACGAATCAATGAAATACGTTTGAATCATTGAAAGTAGTTTTGAAGTTAGATTCAATTAATGTATGCATTGTGTTTTATTGAACGAATGAGTTAAGCTTGATACATTGAAAGAATGAAAGCTGTACATTCTTGATACATTGAAAGCTGTACTCATTGAATTAAGAGATGGAGTTTGTTTCATTGCATGAACGAGTGCAGTTTGATTCATTGAATGAATGAAAGAATGCAGTTTGTTTCAGTAGATAAATAAGTGAATTTGGATTCATTGATTGTATGAATTACTATTGTTTAAATGAATCAATGAAAAACGTTTGGATCATTGAAAAGTTTTGAAGTTAGATTCAATTAATATTTGCAATTTGTTTCATTGAACGAATGAGTTAAGCTTGAGACATTGAAAGAATGAGAGAAGCTGATCTCATTGAATTAACACTTGCAATGTGTTTAATTGAATGAATGAGTGCAGAATAATTGATGAAAGAATGCAATTTATTTCAGTAGATATTTGAATGAATTTGGATTCATGAAATGCATGATTTAAGCTTATTTTAATGTATCAATGAAATACGTTTGTTTCATTGAATGCTTCGTTGAAATATATTTCAATGAATGAATGCCTGCAATTTGTCTCATTGAATGCTTGCGTTAAGCTAAAGACATTGACTTTATGTAGTATGCTCCACTCATTGAATTAACAGGAGGAGTTTGTTTCTTTGCATGAACGAGTGCAGTTTGATTTTTTGAATGAATGAAAGAATGCAGTTTGTTTCAGTAGATAATTAAATAAATTTCGATTCATTGAATATATGAATTACGTTTCTTTAAACGAATCAATGAAATACGTTTGAATCATTGAAAGTAGTTTTGAAGTTAGATTCAATTAATGTATGCATTGTGTTTTATTGAACGAATGAGTTAAGCTTGATACATTGAAAGAATGAAAGCTGTACATTCTTGATACATTGAAAGCTGTACTCATTGAATTAAGAGATGGAGTTTGTTTCATTGCATGAACGAGTGCAGTTTGATTCATTGAATGAATGAAAGAATGCAGTTTGTTTCAGTAGATAAATAAGTGAATTTGGATTCATTGATTGTATGAATTACTATTGTTTAAATGAATCAATGAAAAACGTTTGGATCATTGAAAAGTTTTGAAGTTAGATTCAATTAATATATGCAATTTGTTTCATTGAACGAATGAGTTAAGCTTGAGACATTGAAAGAATGAGAGAATCTGTTCTCATTGAATTAACACTTGCAATGTGTTTAATTGAATGAATGAGTGCAGATTAATTGATGAAAGAATGCAATTTATTTCAGTAGATATTTGAATGAATTTGGATTCATGAAATGCATGATTTAAGCTTATTTTAATGTATCAATGAAATACGTTTCTTTCGTTGAATGCTTCGTTGAAATGTAATTCAATGAATGAATGCCTGCAATTTGTCTCATTGAATGCTTGCGTTAAGCTAAAGACATTGACTATATGTAGTCTGCTCTACTCATTGAATTAACAGGAGGAGTTTGTTTCTTTGCATGAACGAGTGCAGTTTGATTTTTTGATTGAATGAAAGAATGTAGTTTGTTTCAGTAGATAAATAAATAAATTTCGATTCATTGAATATATGAATTACGTTTCTTTAAACGAATCAATGAAATACGTTTGAATCATTGAAAGAAGTTTTGAAGTTAGATTCAATTAATGTATGCATTTTGTTTTATTGAACGAATGAGTTAAGCTTGATACATTGAAAGAATGAAAGCTGTACATTCTTGATACATTGAAAGCTGTACTCATTGAATTAAGAGATGGAGTTTGTTTCATTGCATGAACGAGTGCAGTTTGATTCATTGAATGATTGAAAGAAGGCAGTTTGTTTCAGTAGATAAATAAGTGAATTTGGATTCATTAATTGTATGAATTACTATTGTTTAAATGAATCAATGAAAAACGTTTGGATCATTGAAAAGTTTTGAAGTTAGATTCAATTAATATATGCAATTTGTTTCATTGAACGAATGAGTTAAGCTTGAGACATTGAAAAAATGAGAGAAGCTGTACTCATTGAATTAACACTTGCAATTTGTTTAATTGAATGAATGAGTGCAGTTTAATTGATGAAAGAATGCAAATTATTTCAGTAGATATTTGAATGAATTTGGATTCATGAAATGCATGATTTAAGCTTATTTTAATGTATCAATGAAATACGTTTGTTTCATTGAATGCTTCGTTGAAATATATTTCAATGAATGAATGCCTGCAATTTGTCTCATTGAATGCTTGCGTTAAGCTAAAGACATTGACTTTATGTAGTATGCTCTACTCATTGAATTAACAGGAGGAGTTTGTTTCTTTGCATAAACGAGTGCAGTTTGATTTTTTGAATGAATGAAAGAATGCAGTTTGTTTCAGTAGATAATCAAATAAATTTCGATTCATTGAATATATGAATTACGTTTCTTTAAACGAATCAATGAAATACGTTTGAATCATTGAAAGTAGTTTTGAAGTTAGATTCAATTAATGTATGCATTGTGTTTTATTGAACGAATGAGTTAAGCTTGATACATTGAAAGAATGAAAGCTGTACATTCTTGATACATTGAAAGCTGTACTCATTGAATTAAGAGATGGAGTTTGTTTCATTGCATGAACGAGTGCAGTTTGATTCATTGAATGAATGAAAGAATGCAGTTTGTTTCAGTAGATAAATAAGTGAATTTGGATTCCTTGAATGTATGAATTACTATTGTTTAAATGAATCAATGAAAAACGTTTGGATCATTGAAAAGTTTTGAAGTTAGATTCAATTAATATATGCAATTTGTTTCATTGAACGAATGAGTTAAGCTTGAGACATTGAAAAAATGAGAGAAGCTGTACTCATTGAATTAACACTTGCAATTTGTTTAATTGAATGAATGAGTGCAGTTTAATTGATGAAAGAATGCAAATTATTTCAGTAGATATTTGAATGAATTTGGATGCATGAAATGCATGAATTAAGCTTATTTCAATGAATCAATGGAAAACGTTTGTTTCATTGAATGCATCGTTGAAATGTTAATCAAGGAATGAATGCCTGCAGTGTGTCTCAGTGAATGCTTGCGTTAAGCTAGAGACATTGACTTAATGTATTACGCTCTACTCATTGAATTCATACGTGCAGTTTCATTCCATCAGAGAAAGAGCGCTGTTTGATTCACTGAATGGATGAATAGAGCTTCAATCACTAAATTAATGAGTGCTGGTTTCTTCCTAAAATGTACGAGTTACTTTTAGTTTCATTGCATCAAATGTAACACGTCTGAACGTATTGAATGCATGAATTCAGTTTGATTCCATGAGTAAACGCAGTTTATTTTATTGAATGAAAGCGTTAATTTGGAGACATGGATTTAATGAGAGAAGCTCTACTCATTGAATTAACAGTTTGATTCATTGAATGAATGAAAGAATGCAGTTTGTTTCAGTAGATAAATAAGTGAATTTGGATTCATTGATTGTATGAATTACTATTGTTTAAATGAATCAATGAAAAACGTTTGGATCATTGAAAAGTTTTGAAGTTAGATTCAATTAATATTTGCAATTTGTTTCATTGAACGAATGAGTTAAGCTTGAGACATTGAAAGAATGAGAGAAGCTGATCTCATTGAATTAACACTTGCAATGTGTTTAATTGAATGAATGAGTGCAGAATAATTGATGAAAGAATGCAATTTATTTCAGTAGATATTTGAATGAATTTGGATTCATGAAATGCATGATTTAAGCTTATTTTAATGTATCAATGAAATACGTTTGTTTCATTGAATGCTTCGTTGAAATATATTTCAATGAATGAATGCCTGCAATTTGTCTCATTGAATGCTTGCGTTAAGCTAAAGACATTGACTTTATGTAGTATGCTCCACTCATTGAATTAACAGGAGGAGTTTGTTTCTTTGCATGAACGAGTGCAGTTTGATTTTTTGATTGAATGAAAGAATGTAGTTTGTTTCAGTAGATAAATAAATAAATTTCGATTCATTGAATATATGAATTACGTTTCTTTAAACGAATCAATGAAATACGTTTGAATCATTGAAAGTAGTTTTGAAGTTAGATTCAATTAATGTATGCATTGTGTTTTATTGAACGAATGAGTTAAGCTTGATACATTGAAAGAATGAAAGCTGTACATTCTTGATACATTGAAAGCTGTACTCATTGAATTAAGAGATGGAGTTTGTTTCATTGCATGAACGAGTGCAGTTTGATTCATTGAATGAATGAAAGAATGCAGTTTGTTTCAGTAGATAAATAAGTGAATTTGGATTCATTGATTGTATGAATTACTATTGTTTAAATGAATCAATGAAAAACGTTTGGATCATTGAAAAGTTTTGAAGTTAGATTCAATTAATATATGCAATTTGTTTCATTGAACGAATGAGTTAAGCTTGAGACATTGAAAGAATGAGAGAATCTGTTCTCATTGAATTAACACTTGCAATGTGTTTAATTGAATGAATGAGTGCAGATTAATTGATGAAAGAATGCAATTTATTTCAGTAGATATTTGAATGAATTTGGATTCATGAAATGCATGATTTAAGCTTATTTTAATGTATCAATGAAATACGTTTCTTTCGTTGAATGCTTCGTTGAAATGTAATTCAATGAATGAATGCCTGCAATTTGTCTCATTGAATGCTTGCGTTAAGCTAAAGACATTGACTATATGTAGTCTGCTCTACTCATTGAATTAACAGGAGGAGTTTGTTTCTTTGCATGAACGAGTGCAGTTTGATTTTTTGATTGAATGAAAGAATGTAGTTTGTTTCAGTAGATAAATAAATAAATTTCGATTCATTGAATATATGAATTACGTTTCTTTAAACGAATCAATGAAATACGTTTGAATCATTGAAAGAAGTTTTGAAGTTAGATTCAATTAATGTATGCATTTTGTTTTATTGAACGAATGAGTTAAGCTTGATACATTGAAAGAATGAAAGCTGTACATTCTTGATACATTGAAAGCTGTACTCATTGAATTAAGAGATGGAGTTTGTTTCATTGCATGAACGAGTGCAGTTTGATTCATTGAATGATTGAAAGAAGGCAGTTTGTTTCAGTAGATAAATAAGTGAATTTGGATTCATTAATTGTATGAATTACTATTGTTTAAATGAATCAATGAAAAACGTTTGGATCATTGAAAAGTTTTGAAGTTAGATTCAATTAATATATGCAATTTGTTTCATTGAACGAATGAGTTAAGCTTGAGACATTGAAAAAATGAGAGAAGCTGTACTCATTGAATTAACACTTGCAATTTGTTTAATTGAATGAATGAGTGCAGTTTAATTGATGAAAGAATGCAAATTATTTCAGTAGATATTTGAATGAATTTGGATTCATGAAATGCATGATTTAAGCTTATTTTAATGTATCAATGAAATACGTTTGTTTCATTGAATGCTTCGTTGAAATATATTTCAATGAATGAATGCCTGCAATTTGTCTCATTGAATGCTTGCGTTAAGCTAAAGACATTGACTTTATGTAGTATGCTCTACTCATTGAATTAACAGGAGGAGTTTGTTTCTTTGCATGAACGAGTGCAGTTTGATTTTTTGAATGAATGAAAGAATGCAGTTTGTTTCAGTAGATAATCAAATAAATTTCGATTCATTGAATATATGAATTACGTTTCTTTAAACGAATCAATGAAATACGTTTGAATCATTGAAAGTAGTTTTGAAGTTAGATTCAATTAATGTATGCATTGTGTTTTATTGAACGAATGAGTTAAGCTTGATACATTGAAAGAATGAAAGCTGTACATTCTTGATACATTGAAAGCTGTACTCATTGAATTAAGAGATGGAGTTTCTTTCATTGCATGAACGAGTGCAGTTTGATTCATTGAATGAATGAAAGAATGCAGTTTGTTTCAGTAGATAAATAAGTGAATTTGGATTCCTTGAATGTATGAATTACTATTGTTTAAATGAATCAATGAAAAACGTTTGGATCATTGAAAAGTTTTGAAGTTAGATTCAATTAATATATGCAATTTGTTTCATTGAACGAATGAGTTAAGCTTGAGACATTGAAAGAATGAGAGAATCTGTTCTCATTGAATTAACACTTGCAATGTGTTTAATTGAATGAATGAGTGCAGATTAATTGATGAAAGAATGCAATTTATTTCAGTAGATATTTGAATGAATTTGGATTCATGAAATGCATGATTTAAGCTTATTTTAATGTATCAATGAAATACGTTTCTTTCGTTGAATGCTTCGTTGAAATGTAATTCAATGAATGAATGCCTGCAATTTGTCTCATTGAATGCTTGCGTTAAGCTAAAGACATTGACTTTATGTAGTCTGCTCTACTCATTGAATTAACAGGAGGAGTTTGTTTCTTTGCATGAACGAGTGCAGTTTGATTTTTTGATTGAATGAAAGAATGTAGTTTGTTTCAGTAGATAAATAAATAAATTTCGATTCATTGAATATATGAATTACGTTTCTTTAAACGAATCAATGAAATACGTTTGAATCATTGAAAGAAGTTTTGAAGTTAGATTCAATTAATGTATGCATTTTGTTTTATTGAACGAATGAGTTAAGCTTGATACATTGAAAGAATGAAAGCTGTACATTCTTGATACATTGAAAGCTGTACTCATTGAATTAAGAGATGGAGTTTGTTTCATTGCATGAACGAGTGCAGTTTGATTCATTGAATGATTGAAAGAAGGCAGTTTGTTTCAGTAGATAAATAAGTGAATTTGGATTCATTAATTGTATGAATTACTATTGTTTAAATGAATCAATGAAAAACGTTTGGATCATTGAAAAGTTTTGAAGTTAGATTCAATTAATATATGCAATTTGTTTCATTGAACGAATGAGTTAAGCTTGAGACATTGAAAAAATGAGAGAAGCTGTACTCATTGAATTAACACTTGCAATTTGTTTAATTGAATGAATGAGTGCAGTTTAATTGATGAAAGAATGCAAATTATTTCAGTAGATATTTGAATGAATTTGGATTCATGAAATGCATGATTTAAGCTTATTTTAATGTATCAATGAAATACGTTTGTTTCATTGAATGCTTCGTTGAAATATATTTCAATGAATGAATGCCTGCAATTTGTCTCATTGAATGCTTGCGTTAAGCTAAAGACATTGACTTTATGTAGTATGCTCTACTCATTGAATTAATAGGAGGAGTTTGTTTCTTTGCATGAACGAGTGCAGTTTGATTTTTTGAATGAATGAAAGAATGCAGTTTGTTTCAGTAGATAATCAAATAAATTTCGATTCATTGAATATATGAATTACGTTTCTTTAAACGAATCAATGAAATACGTTTGAATCATTGAAAGTAGTTTTGAAGTTAGATTCAATTAATGTATGCATTGTGTTTTATTGAACGAATGAGTTAAGCTTGATACATTGAAAGAATGAAAGCTGTACATTCTTGATACATTGAAAGCTGTACTCATTGAATTAAGAGATGGAGTTTGTTTCATTGCATGAACGAGTGCAGTTTGATTCATTGAATGAATGAAAGAATGCAGTTTGTTTCAGTAGATAAATAAGTGAATTTGGATTCATTGATTGTATGAATTACTATTGTTTAAATGAATCAATGAAAAACGTTTGGATCATTGAAAAGTTTTGAAGTTAGATTCAATTAATATATGCAATTTGTTTCATTGAACGAATGAGTTAAGCTTGAGACATTGAAAAAATGAGAGAAGCTGTACTCATTGAATTAACACTTGCAATTTGTTTAATTGAATGAATGAGTGCAGTTTAATTGATGAAAGAATGCAAATTATTTCAGTAGATATTTGAATGAATTTGGATGCATGAAATGCATGAATAAAGCTTATTTCAATGAATCAATGGAAAACGTTTGTTTCATTGAATGCATCGTTGAAATGTTAATCAAGGAATGAATGCCTGCAGTGTGTCTCAGTGAATGCTTGCGTTAAGCTAGAGACATTGACTTAATGTATTACGCTCTACTCATTGAATTCATACGTGCAGTTTCATTCCATCAGAGAAAGAGCGCTGTTTGATTCACTGAATGGATGAATAGAGCTTCAATCACTAAATTAATGAGTGCTGGTTTCTTCCTAAAATGTATGAGTTACTTTTAGTTTCATTGCATCAATGTAACACGTCTGAACGTATTGAATGCATGAATTCAGTTTGATTCCATGAGTAAACGCAGTTTATTTTATTGAATGAAAGCGTTAATTTGGAGACATGGATTTAATGAGAGAAGCTCTACTCATTGAATTAACAGTTTGATTCATTGAATGAATGAAAGAATGCAGTTTGTTTCAGTAGATAAATAAGTGAATTTGGATTCATTGATTGTATGAATTACTATTGTTTAAATGAATCAATGAAAAACGTTTGGATCATTGAAAAGTTTTGAAGTTAGATTCAATTAATATTTGCAATTTGTTTCATTGAACGAATGAGTTAAGCTTGAGACATTGAAAGAATGAGAGAAGCTGATCTCATTGAATTAACACTTGCAATGTGTTTAATTGAATGAATGAGTGCAGAATAATTGATGAAAGAATGCAATTTATTTCAGTAGATATTTGAATGAATTTGGATTCATGAAATGCATGATTTAAGCTTATTTTAATGTATCAATGAAATACGTTTGTTTCATTGAATGCTTCGTTGAAATATATTTCAATGAATGAATGCCTGCAATTTGTCTCATTGAATGCTTGCGTTAAGCTAAAGACATTGACTTTATGTAGTATGCTCCACTCATTGAATTAACAGGAGGAGTTTGTTTCTTTGCATGAACGAGTGCAGTTTGATTTTTTGAATGAATGAAAGAATGCAGTTTGTTTCAGTAGATAATTCAATAAATTTCGATTCATTGAATATATGAATTACGTTTCTTTAAACGAATCAATGAAATACGTTTGAATCATTGAAAGTAGTTTTGAAGTTAGATTCAATTAATGTATGCATTGTGTTTTATTGAACGAATGAGTTAAGCTTGATACATTGAAAGAATGAAAGCTGTACATTCTTGATACATTGAAAGCTGTACTCATTGAATTAAGAGATGGAGTTTGTTTCATTGCATGAACGAGTGCAGTTTGATTCATTGAATGAATGAAAGAATGCAGTTTGTTTCAGTAGATAAATAAGTGAATTTGGATTCCTTGAATGTATGAATTACTATTGTTTAAATGAATCAATGAAAAACGTTTGGATCATTGAAAAGTTTTGAAGTTAGATTCAATTAATATATGCAATTTGTTTCATTGAACGAATGAGTTAAGCTTGAGACATTGAAAAAATGAGAGAAGCTGTACTCATTGAATTAACACTTGCAATTTGTTTAATTGAATGAATGAGTGCAGTTTAATTGATGAAAGAATGCAAATTATTTCAGTAGATATTTGAATGAATTTGGATGCATGAAATGCATGAATTAAGCTTATTTCAATGAATCAATGGAAAACGTTTGTTTCATTGAATGCATCGTTGAAATGTTAATCAAGGAATGAATGCCTGCAGTGTGTCTCAGTGAATGCTTGCGTTAAGCTAGAGACATTGACTTAATGTATTACGCTCTACTCATTGAATTCATACGTGCAGTTTCATTCCATCAGAGAAAGAGCGCTGTTTGATTCACTGAATGGATGAATAGAGCTTCAATCACTAAATTAATGAGTGCTGGTTTCTTCCTAAAATGTACGAGTTACTTTTAGTTTCATTGCATCAAATGTAACACGTCTGAACGTATTGAATGCATGAATTCAGTTTGATTCCATGAGTAAACGCAGTTTATTTTATTGAATTAAAGCGTTAATTTGGAGACATGGATTTAATGAGAGAAGCTCTACTCATTGAATTAACAGTTTGATTCATTGAATGAATGAAAGAATGCAGTTTGTTTCAGTAGATAAATAAGTGAATTTGGATTCATTGATTGTATGAATTACTATTGTTTAAATGAATCAATGAAAAACGTTTGGATCATTGAAAAGTTTTGAAGTTAGATTCAATTAATATTTGCAATTTGTTTAATTGAACGAATGAGTTAAGCTTGAGACATTGAAAGAATGAGAGAAGCTGATCTCATTGAATTAACACTTGCAATGTGTTTAATTGAATGAATGAGTGCAGAATAATTGATGAAAGAATGCAATTTATTTCAGTAGATATTTGAATGAATTTGGAGTCATGAAATGCATGATTTAAGCTTATTTTAATGTATCAATGAAATACGTTTGTTTCATTGAATGCTTCGTTGAAATATATTTCAATGAATGAATGCCTGCAATTTGTCTCATTGAATGCTTGCGTTAAGCTAAAGACATTGACTTTATGTAGTATGCTCCACTCATTGAATTAACAGGAGGAGTTTGTTTCTTTGCATGAACGAGTGCAGTTTGATTTTTTGAATGAATGAAAGAATGCAGTTTGTTTCAGTAGATAATTAAATAAATTTCGATTCATTGAATATATGAATTACGTTTCTTTAAACGAATCAATGAAATACGTTTGAATCATTGAAAGTAGTTTTGAAGTTAGATTCAATTAATGTATGCATTGTGTTTTATTGAACGAATGAGTTAAGCTTGATACATTGAAAGAATGAAAGCTGTACATTCTTGATACATTGAAAGCTGTACTCATTGAATTAAGAGATGGAGTTTGTTTCATTGCATGAACGAGTGCAGTTTGATTCATTGAATGAATGAAAGAATGCAGTTTGTTTCAGTAGATAAATAAGTGAATTTGGATTCATTGATTGTATGAATTACTATTGTTTAAATGAATCAATGAAAAACGTTTGGATCATTGAAAAGTTTTGAAGTTAGATTCAATTAATATATGCAATTTGTTTCATTGAACGAATGAGTTAAGCTTGAGACATTGAAAGAATGAGAGAATCTGTTCTCATTGAATTAACACTTGCAATGTGTTTAATTGAATGAATGAGTGCAGATTAATTGATGAAAGAATGCAATTTATTTCAGTAGATATTTGAATGAATTTGGATTCATGAAATGCATGATTTAAGCTTATTTTAATGTATCAATGAAATACGTTTCTTTCGTTGAATGCTTCGTTGAAATGTAATTCAATGAATGAATGCCTGCAATTTGTCTCATTGAATGCTTGCGTTAAGCTAAAGACATTGACTTTATGTAGTCTGCTCTACTCATTGAATTAACAGGAGGAGTTTGTTTCTTTGCATGAACGAGTGCAGTTTGATTTTTTGATTGAATGAAAGAATGTAGTTTGTTTCAGTAGATAAATAAATAAATTTCGATTCATTGAATATATGAATTACGTTTCTTTAAACGAATCAATGAAATACGTTTGAATCATTGAAAGAAGTTTTGAAGTTAGATTCAATTAATGTATGCATTTTGTTTTATTGAACGAATGAGTTAAGCTTGATACATTGAAAGAATGAAAGCTGTACATTCTTGATACATTGAAAGCTGTACTCATTGAATTAAGAGATGGAGTTTGTTTCATTGCATGAACGAGTGCAGTTTGATTCATTGAATGATTGAAAGAAGGCAGTTTGTTTCAGTAGATAAATAAGTGAATTTGGATTCATTAATTGTATGAATTACTATTGTTTAAATGAATCAATGAAAAACGTTTGGATCATTGAAAAGTTTTGAAGTTAGATTCAATTAATATATGCAATTTGTTTCATTGAACGAATGAGTTAAGCTTGAGACATTGAAAAAATGAGAGAAGCTGTACTCATTGAATTAACACTTGCAATTTGTTTAATTGAATGAATGAGTGCAGTTTAATTGATGAAAGAATGCAAATTATTTCAGTAGATATTTGAATGAATTTGGATTCATGAAATGCATGATTTAAGCTTATTTTAATGTATCAATGAAATACGTTTGTTTCATTGAATGCTTCGTTGAAATATATTTCAATGAATGAATGCCTGCAATTTGTCTCATTGAATGCTTGCGTTAAGCTAAAGACATTGACTTTATGTAGTATGCTCCACTCATTGAATTAACAGGAGGAGTTTGTTTCTTTGCATGAACGAGTGCAGTTTGATTTTTTGAATGAATGAAAGAATGCAGTTTGTTTCAGTAGATAATCAAATAAATTTCGATTCATTGAATATATGAATTACGTTTCTTTAAACGAATCAATGAAATACGTTTGAATCATTGAAAGTAGTTTTGAAGTTAGATTCAATTAATGTATGCATTGTGTTTTATTGAACGAATGAGTTAAGCTTGATACATTGAAAGAATGAAAGCTGTACATTCTTGATACATTGAAAGCTGTACTCATTGAATTAAGAGATGGAGTTTGTTTCATTGCATGAACGAGTGCAGTTTGATTCATTGAATGAATGAAAGAATGCAGTTTGTTTCAGTAGATAAATAAGTGAATTTGGATTCCTTGAATGTATGAATTACTATTGTTTAAATGAATCAATGAAAAACGTTTGGATCATTGAAAAGTTTTGAAGTTAGATTCAATTAATATATGCAATTTGTTTCATTGAACGAATGAGTTAAGCTTGAGACATTGAAAAAATGAGAGAAGCTGTACTCATTGAATTAACACTTGCAATTTGTTTAATTGAATGAATGAGTGCAGTTTAATTGATGAAAGAATGCAAATTATTTCAGTAGATATTTGAATGAATTTGGATGCATGAAATGCATGAATAAAGCTTATTTCAATGAATCAATGGAAAACGTTTGTTTCATTGAATGCATCGTTGAAATGTTAATCAAGGAATGAATGCCTGCAGTGTGTCTCAGTGAATGCTTGCGTTAAGCTAGAGACATTGACTTAATGTATTACGCTCTACTCATTGAATTCATACGTGCAGTTTCATTCCATCAGAGAAAGAGCGCTGTTTGATTCACTGAATGGATGAATAGAGCTTCAATCACTAAATTAATGAGTGCTGGTTTCTTCCTAAAATGTATGAGTTACTTTTAGTTTCATTGCATCAATGTAACACGTCTGAACGTATTGAATGCATGAATTCAGTTTGATTCCATGAGTAAACGCAGTTTATTTTATTGAATGAAAGCGTTAATTTGGAGACATGGATTTAATGAGAGAAGCTCTACTCATTGAATTAACAGTTTGATTCATTGAATGAATGAAAGAATGCAGTTTTTTTCAGTAGATAAATAAGTGAATTTGGATTCATTGAATGTATGAATAACAATTGTTTAAATGAATCAATGAAAAACGTTTGGATCATTGAAAAGTTTTGAAGTTAGATTCAATTAATATATGCAATTTGTTTCATTGAACGAATGAGTTAAGCTTGAGACATTGAAAAAATGAGAGAAGCTGTACTCATTGAATTAACAGATGGAGTTTGTTTCATTGCATTGAATGAATGAAAGAATGCAGTTTGTTTCAGTAGATAAATAAGTGAATTTGGATTCATTGATTGTATGAATTACTATTGTTTAAATGAATCAATGAAAAACGTTTGGATCATTGAAAAGTTTTGAAGTTAGATTCAATTAATATATGCAATTTGTTTCATTGAACGAATGAGTTAAGCTTGAGACTTTGAAAGAATGAGAGAATCTCTTCTCATTGAATTAACGCTTGCAATGTGTTTAATTGAATGAATGAGTGCAGATTAATTGATGAAAGAATGCAATTTATTTCAGTAGATATTTGAATGAATTTGGATTCTTGAAATGCATGATTTAAGCTTATTTTAATGTATCAATGAAATACGTTTGTTTCGTTGAATGCTTCGTTGAAATGTAATTCAATGAATGAATGCCTGCAATTTGTCTCATTGAATGCTTGCGTTAAGCTAAAGACATTGACTTTATGTAGTATGCTCTACTCATTGAATTAACAGGAGGAGTTTGTTTCTTTGCATGAACGAGTGCAGTTTGATTTTTTGAATGAATGAAAGAATGCAGTTTGTTTCAGTAGATAAATAAATAAATTTCGCTTCATTGAATATATGAATTACGTTTCTTTAAACGAATCAATGAAATACGTTTGAATCATTGAAAGAAGTTTTGAAGTTAGATTCAATTAATGTATGCATTTTGTTTTATTGAACGAATGAGTTAAGCTTGATACATTGAAAGAATGAAAGCTGTACATTCTTGAGACATTGAAAGCTGTACTCATTGAATTAAGAGATGGAGTTTGTTTCATTGCATGAACGAGTGCAGTTTGATTCATTGAATGAATGAAAGAATGCAGTTTGTTTCAGTAGATAAATAAGTGAATTTGGATTCCTTGAATGTATGAATTACTATTGTTTAAATGAATCAATGAAAAACGTTTGGATCATTGAAAAGTTTTGAAGTTAGATTCAATTAATATATGCAATTTGTTTCATTGAACGCATGAGTTAAGCTTGAGGCATTGAAAAAATGAGAGAAGCTGTACTCATTGAATTAACACTTGCAATTTGTTTAATTGAATGAATGAGTGCAGTTTAATTGATGAAAGAATGCAAATTATTTCAGTAGATATTTGAATGAATTTGGATGCATGAAATGCATGAATTAAGCTTATTTCAATGAATCAATGGAAAACGTTTGTTTCATTGAATGCATCGTTGAAATGTTAATCAAGGAATGAATGCCTGCAGTGTGTCTCAGTGAATGCTTGCGTTAAGCTAGAGACATTGACTTAATGTAGTACGCTCTACTCATTGAATTCATACGTGCAGTTTCATTCCTTCAGAGAAAGAGCGCTGTTTGATTCACTGAATGGATGAATAGAGCTTCAATCACTAAATTAATGAGTGCTGGTTTCTTCCTAAAATGTATGA
This sequence comes from Chiloscyllium plagiosum, assembly GCF_037043375.1. Taxonomy (NCBI): domain Eukaryota; kingdom Metazoa; phylum Chordata; class Chondrichthyes; order Orectolobiformes; family Hemiscylliidae; genus Chiloscyllium; species Chiloscyllium plagiosum. The sequence continues at coordinate 76,978,369 of NW_028270165.1, read as the reverse complement.
GTTACTTTTAGTTTCATTGCATCAATGTAACACTTCTGACGTATTGAATGCATGAATTCAGTTTGATTCCATGAGTAAACGCAGTTTATTTTATTGAATGAAAGCGTTAATTTGGAGACATGGATTTAATGAGAGAAGCTCTACTCATTGAATTAACAGTTTGATTCATTGAATGAATGAAAGAATGCAGTTTGTTTCAGTAGATAACTAAGTGAATTTGGATTCATTGATTGTATGAATTACTATTGTTTAAATGAATCAATGAAAAACGTTTGGATCATTGAAAAGTTTTGAAGTTAGATTCAATTAATATTTGCAATTTGTTTCATTGAACGAATGAGTTAAGCTTGAGACATTGAAAGAATGAGAGAAGCTGATCTCATTGAATTAACACTTGCAATGTGTTTAATTGAATGAATGAGTGCAGAATAATTGATGAAAGAATGCAATTTATTTCAGTAGATATTTGAATGAATTTGGATTCATGAAATGCATGATTTAAGCTTATTTTAATGTATCAATGAAATACGTTTGTTTCATTGAATGCTTCGTTGAAATATATTTCAATGAATGATTGCCTGCAATTTGTCTCATTGAATGCTTGCGTTAAGCTAAAGACATTGACTTTATGTAGTATGCTCCACTCATTGAATTAACAGGAGGAGTTTGTTTCTTTGCATGAACGAGTGCAGTTTGATTTTTTGATTGAATGAAAGAATGTAGTTTGTTTCAGTAGATAAATAAATAAATTTCGATTCATTGAATATATGAATTACGTTTCTTTAAACGAATCAATGAAATACGTTTGAATCATTGAAAGAAGTTTTGAAGTTAGATTCAATTAATGTATGCATTTTGTTTTATTGAACGAATGAGTTAAGCTTGATACATTGAAAGAATGAAAGCTGTACATTCTTGATACATTGAAAGCTGTACTCATTGAATTAAGAGATGGAGTTTGTTTCATTGCATGAACGAGTGCAGTTTGATTCTTTGAATGATTGAAAGAAGGCAGTTTGTTTCAGTAGATAAATAAGTGAATTTGGATTCATTAATTGTATGAATTACTATTGTTTAAATGAATCAATGAAAAACGTTTGGATCATTGAAAAGTTTTGAAGTTAGATTCAATTAATATATGCAATTTGTTTCATTGAACGAATGAGTTAAGCTTGAGACATTGAAAAAATGAGAGAAGCTGTACTCATTGAATTAACACTTGCAATTTGTTTAATTGAATGAATGAGTGCAGTTTAATTGATGAAAGAATGCAAATTATTTCAGTAGATATTTGAATGAATTTGGATTCATGAAATGCATGATTTAAGCTTATTTTAATGTATCAATGAAATACGTTTGTTTCATTGAATGCTTCGTTGAAATATATTTCAATGAATGAATGCCTGCAATTTGTCTCATTGAATGCTTGCGTTAAGCTAAAGACATTGACTTTATGTAGTATGCTCTACTCATTGAATTAACAGGAGGAGTTTGTTTCTTTGCATGAACGAGTGCAGTTTGATTTTTTGAATGAATGAAAGAATGCAGTTTGTTTCAGTAGATAATCAAATAAATTTCGATTCATTGAATATATGAATTACGTTTCTTTAAACGAATCAATGAAATACGTTTGAATCATTGAAAGTAGTTTTGAAGTTAGATTCAATTAATGTATGCATTGTGTTTTATTGAACGAATGAGTTAAGCTTGATACATTGAAAGAATGAAAGCTGTACATTCTTGATACATTGAAAGCTGTACTCATTGAATTAAGAGATGGAGTTTGTTTCATTGCATGAACGAGTGCAGTTTGATTCATTGAATGAATGAAAGAATGCAGTTTGTTTCAGTAGATAAATAAGTGAATTTGGATTCCTTGAATGTATGAATTACTATTGTTTAAATGAATCAATGAAAAACGTTTGGATCATTGAAAAGTTTTGAAGTTAGATTCAATTAATATATGCAATTTGTTTCATTGAACGAATGAGTTAAGCTTGAGACATTGAAAAAATGAGAGAAGCTGTACTCATTGAATTAACACTTGCAATTTGTTAAATGGAATGAATGAGTGCAGTTTAATTGATGAAAGAATGCAAATTATTTCAGTAGATATTTGAATGAATTTGGATGCATGAAATGCATGAATTAAGCTTATTTCAATGAATCAATGGAAAACGTTTGTTTCATTGAATGCATCGTTGAAATGTTAATCAAGGAATGAATGCCTGCAGTGTGTCTCAGTGAATGCTTGCGTTAAGCTAGAGACATTGACTTAATGTATTACGCTCTACTCATTGAATTCATACGTGCAGTTTCATTCCATCAGAGAAAGAGCGCTGTTTGATTCACTGAATGGATGAATAGAGCTTCAATCACTAAATTAATGAGTGCTGGTTTCTTCCTAAAATGTATGAGTTACTTTTAGTTTCATTGCATCAATGTAACACGTCTGAACGTATTGAATGCATGAATTCAGTTTGATTCCATGAGTAAACGCAGTTTATTTTATTGAATGAAAGCGTTAATTTGGAGACATGGATTTAATGAGAGAAGCTCTACTCATTGAATTAACAGTTTGATTCATTGAATGAATGAAAGAATGCAGTTTGTTTCAGTAGATAAATAAGTGAATTTGGATTCATTGATTGTATGAATTACTATTGTTTAAATGAATCAATGAAAAACGTTTGGATCATTGAAAAGTTTTGAAGTTAGATTCAATTAATATTTGCAATTTGTTTCATTGAACGAATGAGTTAAGCTTGAGACATTGAAAGAATGAGAGAAGCTGATCTCATTGAATTAACACTTGCAATGTGTTTAATTGAATGAATGAGTGCAGAATAATTGATGAAAGAATGCAATTTATTTCAGTAGATATTTGAATGAATTTGGATTCATGAAATGCATGATTTAAGCTTATTTTAATGTATCAATGAAATACGTTTGTTTCATTGAATGCTTCGTTGAAATATATTTCAATGAATGAATGCCTGCAATTTGTCTCATTGAATGCTTGCGTTAAGCTAAAGACATTGACTTTATGTAGTATGCTCCACTCATTGAATTAACAGGAGGAGTTTGTTTCTTTGCATGAACGAGTGCAGTTTGATTTTTTGAATGAATGAAAGAATGCAGTTTGTTTCAGTAGATAATTAAATAAATTTCGATTCATTGAATATATGAATTACGTTTCTTTAAACGAATCAATGAAATACGTTTGAATCATTGAAAGTAGTTTTGAAGTTAGATTCAATTAATGTATGCATTGTGTTTTATTGAACGAATGAGTTAAGCTTGATACATTGAAAGAATGAAAGCTGTACATTCTTGATACATTGAAAGCTGTACTCATTGAATTAAGAGATGGAGTTTGTTTCATTGCATGAACGAGTGCAGTTTGATTCATTGAATGAATGAAAGAATGCAGTTTTTTTCAGTAGATAAATAAGTGAATTTGGATTCATTGAATGTATGAATAACAATTGTTTAAATGAATCAATGAAAAACGTTTGGATCATTGAAAAGTTTTGAAGTTAGATTCAATTAATATATGCAATTTGTTTCATTGAACGAATGAGTTAAGCTTGAGACATTGAAAAAATGAGAGAAGCTGTACTCATTGAATTAACAGATGGAGTTTGTTTCATTGCATTGAATGAATGAAAGAATGCAGTTTGTTTCAGTAGATAAATAAGTGAATTTGGATTCATTGATTGTATCAATTACTATTGTTTAAATGAATCAATGAAAAACGTTTGGATCATTGAAAAGTTTTGAAGTTAGATTCAATTAATATTTGCAATTTGTTTCATTGAACGAATGAGTTAAGCTTGAGACTTTGAAAGAATGAGAGAATCTCTTCTCATTGAATTAACGCTTGCAATGTGTTTAATTGAATGAATGAGTGCAGATTAATTGATGAAAGAATGCAATTTATTTCAGTAGATATTTGAATGAATTTGGATTCTTGAAATGCATGATTTAAGCTTATTTTAATGTATCAATGAAATACGTTTGTTTCGTTGAATGCTTCGTTGAAATGTAATTCAATGAATGAATGCCTGCAATTTGTCACATTGAATGCTTGCGTTAAGCTAAAGACATTGACTTTATGTAGTATGCTCTACTCATTGAATTAACAGGAGGAGTTTGTTTCTTTGCATGAACGAGTGCAGTTTGATTTTTTGAATGAATGAAAGAATGCAGTTTGTTTCAGTAGATAAATAAATAAATTTCGATTCATTGAATATATGAATTACGTTTCTTTAAACGAATCAATGAAATACGTTTGAATCATTGAAAGAAGTTTTGAAGTTAGATTCAATTAATGTATGCATTTTGTTTTATTGAACGAATGAGTTAAGCTTGATACATTGAAAGAATGAAAGCTGTACATTCTTGAGACATTGAAAGCTGTACTCATTGAATTAAGAGATGGAGTTTCTTTCATTGCATGACGAGTGCAGTTTGATTCATTGAATGAATGAGAGAATGTAGTTTGTTTCAGTAGATAAATAAGTGAATTTGGATTCCTTGAATGTATGAATTACTATTGTTTAAATGAATCAATGAAAAACGTTTGGATCATTGAAAAGTTTTGAAGTTAGATTCAATTAATATATGCAATTTGTTTCATTGAACGCATGAGTTAAGCTTGAGACATTGAAAAAATGAGAGAAGCTGTACTCATTGAATTAACACTTGCAATTTGTTTAATTGAATGAATGAGTGCAGTTTAATTGATGAAAGAATGCAAATTATTTCAGTAGATATTTGAATGAATTTGGATGCATGAAATGCATGTATTAAGCTTATTTCAATGAATCAATGGAAAACGTTTGTTTCATTGAATGCATCGTTGAAATGTTAATCAAGGAATGAATGCCTGCAGTGTGTCTCAGTGAATGCTTGCGTTAAGCTAGAGACATTGACTTAATGTAGTACGCTCTACTCATTGAATTCATACGTGCAGTTTCATTCCATCAGAGAAAGAGCGCTGTTTGATTCACTGAATGGATGAATAGAGCTTCAATCACTAAATTAATGAGTGCTGGTTTCTTCCTAAAATGTATGAGTTACTTTTAGTTTCATTGCATCAATGTAACACTTCTGACGTATTGAATGCATGAATTCAGTTTGATTCCATGAGTAAACGCAGTTTATTTTATTGAATGAAAGCGTTAATTTGGAGACATGGATTTAATGAGAGAAGCTCTACTCATTGAATTAACAGATGGAGTTTGTTTCATTGCATTGAATGAATGAAAGAATGCAGTTTGTTTCAGTAGATAAAGAAGTGAATTTGGATTCATTGATTGTATGAATTACTATTGTTTAAATGAATCAATGAAAAACGTTTGGATCATTGAAAAGTTTTGAAGTTAGATTCAATTAATATATGCAATTTGTTTCATTGAACGAATGAGTTAAGCTTGAGACATTGAAAAAATGAGAGAATCTGTTCTCATTGAATTAACACTTGCAATGTGTTTAATTGAATGAATGAGTGCAGATTAATTGATGAAAGAATGCAATTTATTTCAGTAGATATTTGAATGAATTTGGATTCTTGAAATGCATGATTTAAGCTTATTTTAATGTATCAATGAAATACGTTTCTTTCGTTGAATGCTTCGTTGAAATGTAATTCAATGAATGAATGCCTGCAATTTGTCTCATTGAATGCTTGCGTTAAGCTAAAGACATTGACTTTATGTAGTATGCTCTACTGATTGAATTAACAGGAGGAGTTTGTTTCTTTGCATGAACGAGTGCAGTTTGATTTTTTGAATGAAAGAAAGAATGCAGTTTGTTTCAGTAGATAAATAAATAAATTTCGATTCATTGAATATATGAATTACGTTTCTTTAAACGAATCAATGAAATACGTTTGAATCATTGAAAGAAGTTTTGAAGTTAGATTCAATTAATGTATGCATTTTGTTTTATTGAACGAATGAGTTAAGCTTGATACATTGAAAGAATGAAAGCTGTACATTCTTGAGACATTGAAAGCTGTACTCATTGAATTAAGAGATGGAGTTTCTTTCATTGCATGAACGAGTGCAGTTTGATTCATTGAATGAATGAAAGAATGCAGTTTGTTTCAGTAGATAAATAAGTGAATTTGGATTCCTTGAATGTATGAATTACTATTGTTTAAATGAATCAATGAAAAACGTTTGGATCATTGAAAAGTTTTGAAGTTAGATTCAATTAATATATGCAATTTGTTTCATTGAACGCATGAGTTAAGCTTGAGACATTGAAAAAATGAGAGAAGCTGTACTCATTGAATTAACACTTGCAATTTGTTTAATTGAATGAATGAGTGCAGTTTAATTGATGAAAGAATGCAAATTATTTCAGTAGATATTTGAATGAATTTGGATGCATGAAATGCATGAATTAAGCTTATTTCAATGAATCAATGGAAAACGTTTGTTTCATTGAATGCATCGTTGAAATGTTAATCAAGGAATGAATGCCTGCAGTGTGTCTCAGTGAATGCTTGCGTTAAGCTAGAGACATTGACTTAATGTAGTACGCTCTACTCATTGAATTCATACGTGCAGTTTCATTCCATCAGAGAAAGAGCGCTGTTTGATTCACTGAATGGATGAATAGAGCTTCAATCACTAAATTAATGAGTGCTGGTTTCTTCCTAAAATGTATGAGTTACTTTTAGTTTCATTGCATCAATGTAACACGTCTGAACGTATTGAATGCATGAATTCAGTTTGATTCCATAATGAGTAAATGCAGTTTATTTCATTGAATTAAAGCGTTTATTTGGAGACATGGATTTAATGAGAGAAGCTCTACTCATTGAATTAACAGATGGAGTTTGTTTCATTGCATTGAATGAATGAAAGAATGCAGTTTGTTTCAGTAGATAAATAAGTGAATTTGGATTCATTGATTGTATGAATTACTATTGTTTAAATGAATCAATGAAAAACGTTTGGATCATTGAAAAGTTTTGAAGTTAGATTCAATTAATATATGCAATTTGTTTCATTGAACGAATGAGTTAAGCTTGAGACTTTGAAAGAATGAGAGAATCTCTTCTCATTGAATTAACACTTGCAATGTGTTTAATTGAATGAAAGAGTGCAGATTAATTGATGAAAGAATGCAATTTATTTCAGTAGATATTTGAATGAATTTGGATTCTTGAAATGCATGATTTAAGCTTATTTTAATGTATCAATGAAATACGTTTGTTTCGTTGAATGCTTCGTTGAAATGTAATTCAATGAATGAATGCCTGCAATTTGTCTCATTGAATGCTTGCGTTAAGCTAAAGACATTGACTTTATGTAGTATGCTCTACTCATTGAATTAACAGGAGGAGTTTGTTTCTTTGCATGAACGAGTGCAGTTTGATTTTTTGAATGAATGAAAGAATGCAGTTTGTTTCAGTAGATAAATAAATAAATTTCGATTCATTGAATATATGAATTACGTTTCTTTAAACGAATCAATGAAATACGTTTGAATCATTGAAAGAAGTTTTGAAGTTAGATTCAATTAATGTATGCATTTTGTTTTATTGAACGAATGAGTTAAGCTTGATACATTGAAAGAATGAAAGCTGTACATTCTTGAGACATTGAAAGCTGTACTCATTGAATTAAGAGATGGAGTTTCTTTCATTGCATGAACGAGTGCAGTTTGATTCATTGAATGAATGAAAGAATGCAGTTTGTTTCAGTAGATAAATAAATGAATTTGGATTCCTTGAATGTATGAATTACTATTGTTTAAATGAATCAATGAAAAACGTTTGGATCATTGAAAAGTTTTGAAGTTAGATTCAATTAATATATGTAATTTGTTTCATTGAACGCATGAGTTAAGCTTGAGACATTGAAAAAATGAGAGAAGCTGTCCTCATTGAATTAACACTTGCAATTTGTTTAATTGAATGAATGAGTGCAGTTTAATTGATGAAAGAATGCAAATTATTTCAGTAGATATTTGAATGAATTTGGATGCATGAAATGCATGAATTAAGCTTATTTCAATGAATCAATGGAAAACGTTTGTTTCATTGAATGCATCGTTGAAATGTTAATCAAGGAATGAATGCCTGCAGTGTGTCTCAGTGAATGCTTGCGTTAAGCTAGAGACATTGACTTAATGTAGTACGCTCTACTCATTGAATTCATACGTGCAGTTTCATTCCATCAGAGAAAGAGCGCTGTTTGATTCACTGAATGGATGAATAGAGCTTCAATCACTAAATTAATGAGTGCTGGTTTCTTCCTAAAATGTATGAGTTACTTTTAGTTTCATTGCATCAATGTAACACTTCTGACGTATTGAATGCATGAATTCAGTTTTATTCCATGAGTAAACGCAGTTTATTTTATTGAATGAAAGCGTTAATTTGGAGACATGGATTTAATGAGAGAAGCTCTACTCATTGAATTAACAGATGGAGTTTGTTTCATTGCATTGAATGAATGAAAGAATGCAGTTTGTTTCAGTAGATAAATAAGTGAATTTGGATTCATTGATTGTATGAATTACTATTGTTTAAATGAATCAATGAAAAACGTTTGGATCATTGAAAAGTTTTGAAGTTAGATTCAATTAATATATGCAATTTGTTTCATTGAACGAATGAGTTAAGCTTGAGACTTTGAAAGAATGAGAGAATCTCTTCTCATTGAATTAACACTTGCAATGTGTTTAATTGAATGAATGAGTGCAGATTAATTGATGAAAGAATGCAATTTATTTCAGTAGATATTTGAATGAATTTGGATTCTTGAAATGCATGATTTAAGCTTATTTTAATGTATCAATGAAATACGTTTGTTTCGTTGAATGCTTCGTTGAAATGTAATTCAATGAATGAATGCCTGCAATTTGTCTCATTGAATGCTTGCGTTAAGCTAAAGACATTGACTTTATGTAGTATGCTCTACTCATTGAATTAACAGGAGGAGTTTGTTTCTTTGCATGAACGAGTGCAGTTTGATTTTTTGAATGAATGAAAGAATGCAGTTTGTTTCAGTAGATAAATAAATAAATTTCGATTCATTGAATATATGAATTACGTTTCTTTAAACGAATCAATGAAATACGTTTGAATCATTGAAAGAAGTTTTGAAGTTAGATTCAATTAATGTATGCATTTTGTTTTATTGAACGAATGAGTTAAGCTTGATACATTGAAAGAATGAAAGCTGTACATTCTTGAGACATTGAAAGCTGTACTCATTGAATTAAGAGATGGAGTTTCTTTCATTGCATGAACGAGTGCAGTTTGATTCATTGAATGAATGAAAGAATGCAGTTTGTTTCAGTAGATAAATAAGTGAATTTGGATTCCTTGAATGTATGAATTACTATTGTTTAAATGAATCAATGAAAAACGTTTGGATCATTGAAAAGTTTTGAAGTTAGATTCAATTAATATATGCAATTTGTTTCATTGAACGCATGAGTTAAGCTTGAGACATTGAAAAAATGAGAGAAGCTGTACTCATTGAATTAACACTTGCAATTTGTTTAATTGAATGAATGAGTGCAGTTTAATTGATGAAAGAATGCAAATTATTTCAGTAGATATTTGAATGAATTTGGATGCATGAAATGCATGAATTAAGCTTATTTCAATGAATCAATGGAAAACGTTTGTTTCATTGAATGCATCGTTGAAATGTTAATCAAGGAATGAATGCCTGCAGTGTGTCTCAGTGAATGCTTGCGTTAAGCTAGAGACATTGACTTAATGTAGTACGCTCTACTCATTGAATTCATACGTGCAGTTTCATTCCATCAGAGAAAGAGCGCTGTTTGATTCACTGAATGGATGAATAGAGCTTCAATCACTAAATTAATGAGTGCTGGTTTCTTCCTAAAATGTATGAGTTACTTTTAGTTTCATTGCATCAATGTAACACGTCTGAACGTATTGAATGCATGAATTCAGTTTGATTCCATAATGAGTAAATGCAGTTTATTTCATTGAATTAAAGCGTTTATTTGGAGACATGGATTTAATGAGAGAAGCTCTACTCATTGAATTAACAGATGGAGTTTGTTTCATTGCATTGAATGAATGAAAGAATGCAGTTTGTTTCAGTAGATAAATAAGTGAATTTGGATTCATTGATTGTATGAATTACTATTGTTTAAATGAATCAATGAAAAACGTTTGGATCATTGAAAAGTTTTGAAGTTAGATTCAATTAATATATGCAATTTGTTTCATTGAACGAATGAGTTAAGCTTGAGACTTTGAAAGAATGAGAGAATCTCTTCTCATTGAATTAACACTTGCAATGTGTTTAATTGAATGAAAGAGTGCAGATTAATTGATGAAAGAATGCAATTTATTTCAGTAGATATTTGAATGAATTTGGATTCTTGAAATGCATGATTTAAGCTTATTTTAATGTATCAATGAAATACGTTTGTTTCGTTGAATGCTTCGTTGAAATGTAATTCAATGAATGAATGCCTGCAATTTGTCTCATTGAATGCTTGCGTTAAGCTAAAGACATTGACTTTATGTAGTCTGCTCTACTCATTGAATTAACAGGAGGAGTTTGTTTCTTTGCATGAACGAGTGCAGTTTGATTTTTTGAATGAATGAAAGAATGCAGTTTGTTTCAGTAGATAAATAAATAAATTTCGATTCATTGAATATATGAATTACGTTTCTTTAAACGAATCAATGAAATACGTTTGAATCATTGAAAGAAGTTTTGAAGTTAGATTCAATTAATGTATGCATTTTGTTTTATTGAACGAATGAGTTAAGCTTGATACATTGAAAGAATGAAAGCTGTACATTCTTGAGACATTGAAAGCTGTACTCATTGAATTAAGAGATGGAGTTTGTTTCATTGCATGAACGAGTGCAGTTTGATTCATTGAATGAATGAAAGAATGCAGTTTGTTTCAGTAGATAAATAAATGAATTTGGATTCCTTGAATGTATGAATTACTATTGTTTAAATGAATCAATGAAAAACGTTTGGATCATTGAAAAGTTTTGAAGTTAGATTCAATTAATATATGTAATTTGTTTCATTGAACGCATGAGTTAAGCTTGAGACATTGAAAAAATGAGAGAAGCTGTCCTCATTGAATTAACACTTGCAATTTGTTTAATTGAATGAATGAGTGCAGTTTAATTGATGAAAGAATGCAAATTATTTCAGTAGATATTTGAATGAATTTGGATGCATGAAATGCATGAATTAAGCTTATTTCAATGAATCAATGGAAAACGTTTGTTTCATTGAATGCATCGTTTAAATGTTAATCAAGGAATGAATGCCTGCAGTGTGTCTCAGTGAATGCTTGCGTTAAGCTAGAGACATTGACTTAATGTAGTACGCTCTACTCATTGAATTCATACGTGCAGTTTCATTCCATCAGAGAAAGAGCGCTGTTTGATTCACTGAATGGATGAATAGAGCTTCAATCACTAAATTAATGAGTGCTGGTTTCTTCCTAAAATGTATGAGTTACTTTTAGTTTCATTGCATCAATGTAACACTTCTGACGTATTGAATGCATGAATTCAGTTTTATTCCATGAGTAAACGCAGTTTATTTTATTGAATGAAAGCGTTAATTTGGAGACATGGATTTAATGAGAGAAGCTCTACTCATTGAATTAACAGATGGAGTTTGTTTCATTGCATTGAATGAATGAAAGAATGCAGTTTGTTTCAGTAGATAAATAAGTGAATTTGGATTCATTGATTGTATGAATTACTATTGTTTAAATGAATCAATGAAAAACGTTTGGATCATTGAAAAGTTTTGAAGTTAGATTCAATTAATATATGCAATTTGTTTCATTGAACGAATGAGTTAAGCTTGAGACATTGAAAGAATGAGAGAATCTGTTCTCATTGAATTAACACTTGCAATGTGTTTAATTGAATGAATGAGTGCAGATTAATTGATGAAAGAATGCAATTTATTTCAGTAGATATTTGAATGAATTTGGATTCATGAAATGCATGATTTAAGCTTATTTTAATGTATCAATGAAATACGTTTCTTTCGTTGAATGCTTCGTTGAAATGTAATTCAATGAATGAATGCCTGCAATTTGTCTCATTGAATGCTTGCGTTAAGCTAAAGACATTGACTATATGTAGTCTGCTCTACTCATTGAATTAACAGGAGGAGTTTGTTTCTTTGCATGAACGAGTGCAGTTTGATTTTTTGAATGAATGAAAGAATGCAGTTTTGTTTCAGTAGATAAATAAATAAATTTCGATTCATTGAATATATGAATTACGTTTCTTTAAACGAATCAATGAAATACGTTTGAATCATTGAAAGAAGTTTTGAAGTTAGATTCAATTAATGTATGCATTTTGTTTTATTGAACGAATGAGTTAAGCTTGATACATTGAAAGAATGAAAGCTGTACATTCTTGAGACATTGAAAGCTGTATTCATTGAATTAAGAGATGGAGTTTCTTTCATTGCATGAACGAGTGCAGTTTGATTCATTGAATGAATGAAAGAATGCAGTTTGTTTCAGTAGATAAATAAGTGAATTTGGATTCCTTGAATGTATGAATTACTATTGTTTAAATGAATCAATGAAAAACGTTTGGATCATTGAAAAGTTTTGAAGTTAGATTCAATTAATATTTGCAATTTGTTTCATTGAACGAATGAGCTAAGCTTGAGACATTGAAAAAATGAGAGAAGCTGTACTCATTGAATTAACACTTGCAATTTGTTTAATTGAATGAATGAGTGCAGTTTAATTGATGAAAGAATGCAAATTATTTCAGTAGATATTTGAATGAATTTGGATGCATGAAATGCATGAATTACGCTTATTTCAATGAATCAATGGAAAACGTTTGTTTCATTGAATGCATCGTTGAAATGTTAATCAAGGAATGAATGCCTGCAGTGTGTCTCAGTGAATGCTTGCGTTAAGCTAGAGACATTGACTTAATGTATTACGCTCTACTCATTGAATTCATACGTGCAGTTTCATTCCATCAGAGAAAGAGCGCTGTTTGATTCACTGAATGGATGAATAGAGCTTCAATCACTAAATTAATGAGTGCTGGTTTCTTCCTAAAATGTATGAGTTACTTTTAGTTTCATTGCATCAATGTAACACGTCTGAACGTATTGAATGCATGAATTCAGTTTGATTCCATGAGTAAACGCAGTTTATTTTATTGAATGAAAGCGTTAATTTGGAGACATGGATTTAATGAGAGAAGCTCTACTCATTGAATTAACAGTTTGATTCATTGAATGAATGAAAGAATGCAGTTTGTTTCAGTAGATAAATAAGTGAATTTGGATTCATTGATTGTATGAATTACTATTGTTTAAATGAATCAATGAAAAACGTTTGGATCATTGAAAAGTTTTGAAGTTAGATTCAATTAATATTTGCAATTTGTTTCATTGAACGAATGAGTTAAGCTTGAGACATTGAAAGAATGAGAGAAGCTGATCTCATTGAATTAACACTTGCAATGTGTTTAATTGAATGAATGAGTGCAGAATAATTGATGAAAGAATGCAATTTATTTCAGTAGATATTTGAATGAATTTGGATTCATGAAATGCATGATTTAAGCTTATTTTAATGTATCAATGAAATACGTTTGTTTCATTGAATGCTTCGTTGAAATATATTTCAATGAATGAATGCCTGCAATTTGTCTCATTGAATGCTTGCGTTAAGCTAAAGACATTGACTTTATGTAGTATGCTCCACTCATTGAATTAACAGGAGGAGTTTGTTTCTTTGCATGAACGAGTGCAGTTTGATTTTTTGAATGAATGAAAGAATGCAGTTTGTTTCAGTAGATAATTAAATAAATTTCGATTCATTGAATATATGAATTACGTTTCTTTAAACGAATCAATGAAATACGTTTGAATCATTGAAAGTAGTTTTGAAGTTAGATTCAATTAATGTATGCATTGTGTTTTATTGAACGAATGAGTTAAGCTTGATACATTGAAAGAATGAAAGCTGTACATTCTTGATACATTGAAAGCTGTACTCATTGAATTAAGAGATGGAGTTTGTTTCATTGCATGAACGAGTGCAGTTTGATTCATTGAATGAATGAAAGAATGCAGTTTGTTTCAGTAGATAAATAAGTGAATTTGGATTCATTGATTGTATGAATTACTATTGTTTAAATGAATCAATGAAAAACGTTTGGATCATTGAAAAGTTTTGAAGTTAGATTCAATTAATATATGCAATTTGTTTCATTGAACGAATGAGTTAAGCTTGAGACATTGAAAGAATGAGAGAATCTGTTCTCATTGAATTAACACTTGCAATGTGTTTAATTGAATGAATGAGTGCAGATTAATTGATGAAAGAATGCAATTTATTTCAGTAGATATTTGAATGAATTTGGATTCATGAAATGCATGATTTAAGCTTATTTTAATGTATCAATGAAATACGTTTCTTTCGTTGAATGAATGAATGCCTGCAATTTGTCTCATTGAATGCTTGCGTTAAGCTAAAGACATTGACTATATGTAGTCTGCTCTACTCATTGAATTAACAGGAGGAGTTTGTTTCTTTGCATGAACGAGTGCAGTTTGATTTTTTGATTGAATGAAAGAATGTATTTTGTTTCAGTAGATAAATAAATAAATTTCGATTCATTGAATATATGAATTACGTTTCTTTAAACGAATCAATGAAATACGTTTGAATCATTGAAAGAAGTTTTGAAGTTAGATTCAATTAATGTATGCATTTTGTTTTATTGAACGAATGAGTTAAGCTTGATACATTGAAAGAATGAAAGCTGTACATTCTTGATACATTGAAAGCTGTACTCATTGAATTAAGAGATGGAGTTTGTTTCATTGCATGAACGAGTGCAGTTTGATTCATTGAATGATTGAAAGAAGGCAGTTTGTTTCAGTAGATAAATAAGTGAATTTGGATTCCTTGAATGTATGAATTACTATTGTTTAAATGAATCAATGAAAAACGTTTGGATCATTGAAAAGTTTTGAAGTTAGATTCAATTAATATATGCAATTTGTTTCATTGAACGCATGAGTTAAGCTTGAGACATTGAAAAAATGAGAGAAGCTGTACTCATTGAATTAACACTTGCAATTTGTTTAATTGAATGAATGAGTGCAGTTTAATTGATGAAAGAATGCAAATTATTTCAGTAGATATTTGAATGAATTTGGATGCATGAAATGCATGAATTAAGCTTATTTCAATGAATCAATGGAAAACGTTTGTTTCATTGAATGCATCGTTGAAATGTTAATCAAGGAATGAATGCCTGCAGTGTGTCTCAGTGAATGCTTGCGTTAAGCTAGAGACATTGACTTAATGTAGTACGCTCTACTCATTGAATTCATACGTGCAGTTTCATTCCATCAGAGAAAGAGCGCTGTTTGATTCACTGAATGGATGAATAGAGCTTCAATCACTAAATTAATGAGTGCTGGTTTCTTCCTAAAATGTATGAGTTACTTTTAGTTTCATTGCATCAATGTAACACTTCTGACGTATTGAATGCATGAATTCAGTTTGATTCCATGAGTAAACGCAGTTTATTTTATTGAATGAAAGCGTTAATTTGGAGACATGGATTTAATGAGAGAAGCTCTACTCATTGAATTAACAGTTTGATTCATTGAATGAATGAAAGAATGCAGTTTGTTTCAGTAGATAAATAAGTGAATTTGGATTCATTGATTGTATGAATTACTATTGTTTAAATGAATCAATGAAAAACGTTTGGATCATTGAAAAGTTTTGAAGTTAGATTCAATTAATATTTGCAATTTGTTTCATTGAACGCATGAGTTAAGCTTGAGACATTGAAAAAATGAGAGAAGCTGTACTCATTGAATTAAGAGATGGAGTTTGTTTCATTGCATGAACGAGTGCAGTTTGATTCATTGAATGATTGAAAGAAGGCAGTTTGTTTCAGTAGATAAATAAGTGAATTTGGATTCATTAATTGTATGAATTACTATTGTTTAAATGAATCAATGAAAAACGTTTGGATCATTGAAAAGTTTTGAAGTTAGATTCAATTAATATATGCAATTTGTTTCATTGAACGAATGAGTTAAGCTTGAGACATTGAAAAAATGAGAGAAGCTGTACTCATTGAATTAACACTTGCAATTTGTTTAATTGAATGAATGAGTGCAGTTTAATTGATGAAAGAATGCAAATTATTTCAGTAGATATTTGAATGAATTTGGATGCATGAAATGCATGAATTAAGCTTATTTCAATGAATCAATGGAAAACGTTTGTTTCATTGAATGCATCGTTGAAATGTTAATCAAGGAATGAATGCCTGCAGTGTGTCTCAGTGAATGCTTGCGTTAAGCTAGAGACATTGACTTAATGTATTACGCTCTACTCATTGAATTCATACGTGCAGTTTCATTCCATCAGAGAAAGAGCGCTGTTTGATTCACTGAATGGATGAATAGAGCTTCAATCACTAAATTAATGAGTGCTGGTTTCTTCCTAAAATGTATGAGTTACTTTTAGTTTCATTGCATCAATGTAACACGTCTGAACGTATTGAATGCATGAATTCAGTTTGATTCCATGAGTAAACGCAGTTTATTTTATTGAATGAAAGCGTTAATTTGGAGACATGGATTTAATGAGAGAAGCTCTACTCATTGAATTAACAGTTTGATTCATTGAATGAATGAAAGAATGCAGTTTGTTTCAGTAGATAAATAAGTGAATTTGGATTCATTGATTGTATGAATTACTGTTGTTTAAATGAATCAATGAAAAACGTTTGGATCATTGAAAAGTTTTGAAGTTAGATTCAATTAATATTTGCAATTTGTTTCATTGAACGAATGAGTTAAGCTTGAGACATTGAAAGAATGAGAGAAGCTGATCTCATTGAATTAACACTTGCAATGTGTTTAATTGAATGAATGAGTGCAGAATAATTGATGAAAGAATGCAATTTATTTCAGTAGATATTTGAATGAATTTGGATTCATGAAATGCATGATTTAAGCTTATTTTAATGTATCAATGAAATACGTTTGTTTCATTGAATGCTTCGTTGAAATATATTTCAATGAATGAATGCCTGCAATTTGTCTCATTGAATGCTTGCGTTAAGCTAAAGACATTGACTTTATGTAGTATGCTCCACTCATTGAATTAACAGGAGGAGTTTGTTTCTTTGCATGAACGAGTGCAGTTTGATTTTTTGAATGAATGAAAGAATGCAGTTTGTTTCAGTAGATAATTAAATAAATTTCGATTCATTGAATATATGAATTACGTTTCTTTAAACGAATCAATGAAATACGTTTGAATCATTGAAAGTAGTTTTGAAGTTAGATTCAATTAATGTATGCATTGTGTTTTATTGAACGAATGAGTTAAGCTTGATACATTGAAAGAATGAAAGCTGTACATTCTTGATACATTGAAAGCTGTACTCATTGAATTAAGAGATGGAGTTTGTTTCATTGCATGAACGAGTGCAGTTTGATTCATTGAATGAATGAAAGAATGCAGTTTTTTTCAGTAGATAAATAAGTGAATTTGGATTCATTGAATGTATGAATAACAATTGTTTAAATGAATCAATGAAAAACGTTTGGATCATTGAAAAGTTTTGAAGTTAGATTCAATTAATATATGCAATTTGTTTCATTGAACGAATGAGTTAAGCTTGAGACATTGAAAAAATGAGAGAAGCTGTACTCATTGAATTAACAGATGGAGTTTGTTTCATTGCATTGAATGAATGAAAGAATGCAGTTTGTTTCAGTAGATAAATAAGTGAATTTGGATTCATTGATTGTATGAATTACTATTGTTTAAATGAATCAATGAAAAACGTTTGGATCATTGAAAAGTTTTGAAGTTAGATTCAATTAATATATGCAATTTGTTTCATTGAACGAATGAGTTAAGCTTGAGACATTGAAAGAATGAGAGAATCTGTTCTCATTGAATTAACACTTGCAATGTGTTTAATTGAATGAATGAGTGCAGATTAATTGATGAAAGAATGCAATTTATTTCAGTAGATATTTGAATGAATTTGGATTCATGAAATGCATGATTTAAGCTTATTTTAATGTATCAATGAAATACGTTTCTTTCGTTGAATGCTTCGTTGAAATGTAATTCAATGAATGAATGCCTGCAATTTGTCTCATTGAATGCTTGCGTCAAGCTAAAGACATTGACTATATGTAGTCTGCTCTACTCATTGAATTAACAGGAGGAGTTTGTTTCTTTGCATGAACGAGTGCAGTTTGATTTTTTGAATGAATGAAAGAATGCAGTTTGTTTCAGTAGATAATTAAATAAATTTCGATTCATTGAATATATGAATTACGTTTCTTTAAACGAATCAATGAAATACGTTTGAATCATTGAAAGTAGTTTTGAAGTTAGATTCAATTAATGTATGCATTGTGTTTTATTGAACGAATGAGTTAAGCTTGATACATTGAAAGAATGAAAGCTGTACATTCTTGATACATTGAAAGCTGTACTCATTGAATTAAGAGATGGAGTTTGTTTCATTGCATGAACGAGTGCAGTTTGATTCATTGAATGAATGAAAGAATGCAGTTTGTTTCAGTAGATAAATAAGTGAATTTGGATTCCTTGAATGTATGAATTACTATTGTTTAAATGAATCAATGAAAAACGTTTGGATCATTGAAAAGTTTTGAAGTTAGATTCAATTAATATATGCAATTTGTTTCATTGAACGAATGAGTTAAGCTCGAGACATTGAAAAAATGAGAGAAGCTGTACTCATTGAATTAACACTTGCAATTTGTTTAATTGAATGAATGAGTGCAGTTTAATTGATGAAAGAATGCAAATTATTTCAGTAGATATTTGAATGAATTTGGATGCATGAAATGCATGAATTAAGCTTATTTCAATGAATCAATGGAAAACGTTTGTTTCATTGAATGCATCGTTGAAATGTTAATCAAGGAATGAATGCCTGCAGTGTGTCTCAGTGAATGCTTGCGTTAAGCTAGAGACATTGACTTAATGTATTACGCTCTACTCATTGAATTCATACGTGCAGTTTCATTCCATCAGAGAAAGAGCGCTGTTTGATTCACTGAATGGATGAATAGAGCTTCAATCACTAAATTAATGAGTGCTGGTTTCTTCCTAAAATGTATGAGTTACTTTTAGTTTCATTGCATCAATGTAACACGTCTGAACGTATTGAATGCATGAATTCAGTTTGATTCCATGAGTAAACGCAGTTTATTTTATTGAATGAAAGCGTTAATTTGGAGACATGGATTTAATGAGAGAAGCTCTACTCATTGAATTAACAGTTTGATTCATTGAATGAATGAAAGAATGCAGTTTGTTTCAGTAGATAAATAAGTGAATTTGGATTCATTGATTGTATGAATTACTATTGTTTAAATGAATCAATGAAAAACGTTTGGATCATTGAAAAGTTTTGAAGTTAGATTCAATTAATATATGCAATTTGTTTCATTGAACGAATGAGTTAAGCTTGAGACATTGAAAGAATGAGAGAAGCTGATCTCATTGAATTAACACTTGCAATGTGTTTAATTGAATGAATGAGTGCAGAATAATTGATGAAAGAATGCAATTTATTTCAGTAGATATTTGAATGAATTTGGATTCATGAAATGCATGATTTAAGCTTATTTTAATGTATCAATGAAATACGTTTGTTTCATTGAATGCTTCGTTGAAATATATTTCAATGAATGAATGCCTGCAATTTGTCTCATTGAATGCTTGCGTTAAGCTAAAGACATTGACTTTATGTAGTATGCTCCACTCATTGAATTAACAGGAGGAGTTTGTTTCTTTGCATGAACGAGTGCAGTTTGATTTTTTGAATGAATGAAAGAATGCAGTTTGTTTCAGTAGATAAATAAATAAATTTCGATTCATTGAATATATGAATTACGTTTCTTTAAACGAATCAATGAAATACGTTTGAATCATTGAAAGTAGTTTTGAAGTTAGATTCAATTAATGTATGCATTGTGTTTTATTGAACGAATGAGTTAAGCTTGATACATTGAAAGAATGAAAGCTGTACATTCTTGATACATTGAAAGCTGTACTCATTGAATTAAGAGATGGAGTTTGTTTCATTGCATGAACGAGTGCAGTTTGATTCATTGAATGAATGAAAGAATGCAGTTTGTTTCAGTAGATAAATAAGTGAATTTGGATTCATTGATTGTATGAATTACTATTGTTTAAATGAATCAATGAAAAACGTTTGGATCATTGAAAAGTTTTGAAGTTAGATTCAATTAATATATGCAATTTGTTTCATTGAACGAATGAGTTAAGCTTGAGACATTGAAAGAATGAGAGAATCTGTTCTCATTGAATTAACACTTGCAATGTGTTTAATTGAATGAATGAGTGCAGATTAATTGATGAAAGAATGCAATTTATTTCAGTAGATATTTGAATGAATTTGGATTCATGAAATGCATGATTTAAGCTTATTTTAATGTATCAATGAAATACGTTTCTTTCGTTGAATGCTTCGTTGAACTGTAATTCAATGAATGCCTGCAATTTGTCTCATTGAATGCTTGCGTTAAGCTAAAGACATTGACTATATGTAGTCTGCTCTACTCATTGAATTAACAGGAGGAGTTTGTTTCTTTGCATGAACGAGTGCAGTTTGATTTTTTGATTGAATGAAAGAATGTAGTTTGTTTCAGTAGATAAATAAATAAATTTCGATTCATTGAATATATGAATTACGTTTCTTTAAACGAATCAATGAAATACGTTTGAATCATTGAAAGAAGTTTTGAAGTTAGATTCAATTAATGTATGCATTTTGTTTTATTGAACGAATGAGTTAAGCTTGATACATTGAAAGAATGAAAGCTGTACATTCTTGATACATTGAAAGCTGTACTCATTGAATTAAGAGATGGAGTTTGTTTCATTGCATGAACGAGTGCAGTTTGATTCATTGAATGATTGAAAGAAGGCAGTTTGTTTCAGTAGATAAATAAGTGAATTTGGATTCATTAATTGTATGAATTACTATTGTTTAAATGAATCAATGAAAAACGTTTGGATCATTGAAAAGTTTTGAAGTTAGATTCAATTAATATATGCAATTTGTTTCATTGAACGAATGAGTTAAGCTTGAGACATTGAAAAAATGAGAGAAGCTGTACTCATTGAATTAACACTTGCAATGTGTTTAATTGAATGAATGAGTGCAGAATAATTGATGAAAGAATGCAATTTATTTCAGTAGATATTTGAATGAATTTGGATTCATGAAATGCATGATTTAAGCTTATTTTAATGTATCAATGAAATACGTTTGTTTCGTTGAATGCTTCGTTGAAATATATTTCAATGAATGATTGCCTGCAATTTGTCTCATTGAATGCTTGCGTTAAGCTAAAGACATTGACTTTATGTAGTATGCTCCACTCATTGAATTAACAGGAGGAGTTTGTTTCTTTGCATGAACGAGTGCAGTTTGATTTTTTGAATGAATGAAAGAATGCAGTTTGTTTCAGTAGATAATTAAATAAATTTCGATTCATTGAATATATGAATTACGTTTCTTTAAACGAATCAATGAAATACGTTTGAATCATTGAAAGTAGTTTTGAAGTTAGATTCAATTAATGTATGCATTGTGTTTTATTGAACGAATGAGTTAAGCTTGATACATTGAAAGAATGAAAGCTGTACATTCTTGATACATTGAAAGCTGTACTCATTGAATTAAGAGATGGAGTTTGTTTCATTGCATGAACGAGTGCAGTTTGATTCATTGAATGAATGAAAGAATGCAGTTTGTTTCAGTAGATAAATAAGTGAATTTGGATTCCTTGAATGTATGAATTACTATTGTTTAAATGAATCAATGAAAAACGTTTGGATCATTGAAAAGTTTTGAAGTTAGATTCAATTAATATATGCAATTTGTTTCATTGAACGAATGAGTTAAGCTTGAGACATTGAAAAAATGAGAGAAGCTGTACTCATTGAATTAACACTTGCAATTTGTTTAATTGAATGAATGAGTGCAGTTTAATTGATGAAAGAATGCAAATTATTTCAGTAGATATTTGAATGAATTTGGATGCATGAAATGCATGAATTAAGCTTATTTCAATGAATCAATGGAAAACGTTTGTTTCATTGAATGCATCGTTGAAATGTTAATCAAGGAATGAATGCCTGCAGTGTGTCTCAGTGAATGCTTGCGTTAAGCTAGAGACATTGACTTAATGTATTACGCTCTACTCATTGAATTCATTCGTGCAGTTTCATTCCATCAGAGAAAGAGCGCTGTTTGATTCACTGAATGGATGAATAGAGCTTCAATCACTAAATTAATGAGTGCTGGTTTCTTCCTAAAATGTATGAGTTACTTTTAGTTTCATTGCATCAATGTAACACGTCTGAACGTATTGAATGCATGAATTCAGTTTGATTCCATGAGTAAACGCAGTTTATTTTATTGAATGAAAGCGTTAATTTGGAGACATGGATTTAATGAGAGAAGCTCTACTCATTGAATTAACAGTTTGATTCATTGAATGAATGAAAGAATGCAGTTTGTTTCAGTAGATAAATAAGTGAATTTGGATTCATTGATTGTATGAATTACTATTGTTTAAATGAATCAATGAAAAACGTTTGGATCATTGAAAAGTTTTGAAGTTAGATTCAATTAATATTTGCAATTTGTTTCATTGAACGAATGAGTTAAGCTTGAGACATTGAAAGAATGAGAGAAGCTGATCTCATTGAATTAACACTTGCAATGTGTTTAATTGAATGAATGAGTGCAGAATAATTGATGAAAGAATGCAATTTATTTCAGTAGATATTTGAATGAATTTGGATTCATGAAATGCATGATTTAAGCTTATTTTAATGTATCAATGAAATACGTTTGTTTCATTGAATGCTTCGTTGAAATATATTTCAATGAATGAATGCCTGCAATTTGTCTCATTGAATGCTTGCGTTAAGCTAAAGACATTGACTTTATGTAGTATGCTCCACTCATTGAATTAACAGGAGGAGTTTGTTTCTTTGCATGAACGAGTGCAGTTTGATTTTTTGAATGAATGAAAGAATGCAGTTTGTTTCAGTAGATAAATAAATAAATTTCGATTCATTGAATATATGAATTACGTTTCTTTAAACGAATCAATGAAATACGTTTGAATCATTGAAAGTAGTTTTGAAGTTAGATTCAATTAATGTATGCATTGTGTTTTATTGAACGAATGAGTTAAGCTTGATACATTGAAAGAATGAAAGCTGTACATTCTTGATACATTGAAAGCTGTACTCATTGAATTAAGAGATGGAGTTTGTTTCATTGCATGAACGAGTGCAGTTTGATTCATTGAATGAATGAAAGAATGCAGTTTGTTTCAGTAGATAAATAAGTGAATTTGGATTCATTGATTGTATGAATTACTATTGCTTAAATGAATCAATGAAAAACGTTTGGATCATTGAAAAGTTTTGAAGTTAGATTCAATTAATATATGCAATTTGTTTCATTGAACGAATGAGTTAAGCTTGAGACATTGAAAGAATGAGAGAATCTGTTCTCATTGAATTAACACTTGCAATGTGTTTAATTGAATGAATGAGTGCAGATTAATTGATGAAAGAATGCAATTTATTTCAGTAGATATTTGAATGAATTTGGATTCATGAAATGCATGATTTAAGCTTATTTTAATGTATCAATGAAATACGTTTCTTTCGTTGAATGCTTCGTTGAAATGTAATTCAATGAATGAATGCCTGCAATTTGTCTCATTGAATGCTTGCGTTAAGCTAAAGACATTGACTATATGTAGTCTGCTCTACTCATTGAATTAACAGGAGGAGTTTGTTTCTTTGCATGAACGAGTGCAGTTTGATTTTTTGATTGAATGAAAGAATGTAGTTTGTTTCAGTAGATAAATAAATAAATTTCGATTCATTGAATATATGAATTACGTTTCTTTAAACGAATCAATGAAATACGTTTGAATCATTGAAAGAAGTTTTGAAGTTAGATTCAATTAATGTATGCATTTTGTTTTATTGAACGAATGAGTTAAGCTTGATACATTGAAAGAATGAAAGCTGTACATTCTTGATACATTGAAAGCTGTACTCATTGAATTAAGAGATGGAGTTTGTTTCATTGCATGAACGAGTGCAGTTTGATTCATTGAATGATTGAAAGAAGGCAGTTTGTTTCAGTAGATAAATAAGTGAATTTGGATTCATTAATTGTATGAATTACTATTGTTTAAATGAATCAATGAAAAACGTTTGGATCATTGAAAAGTTTTGAAGTTAGATTCAATTAATATATGCAATTTGTTTCATTGAACGAATGAGTTAAGCTTGAGACATTGAAAAAATGAGAGAAGCTGTACTCATTGAATTAACACTTGCAATTTGTTTAATTGAATGAATGAGTGGAGTTTAATTGATGAAAGAATGCAAATTATTTCAGTAGATATTTGAATGAATTTGGATTCATGAAATGCATGATTTAAGCTTATTTTAATGTATCAATGAAATACGTTTGTTTCATTGAATGCTTCGTTGAAATATATTTCAATGAATGAATGCCTGCAATTTGTCTCATTGAATGCTTGCGTTAAGCTAAAGACATTGACTTTATGTAGTATGCTCTACTCATTGAATTAACAGGAGGAGTTTGTTTCTTTGCATGAACGAGTGCAGTTTGATTTTTTGAATGAATGAAAGAATGCAGTTTGTTTCAGTAGATAATCAAATAAATTTCGATTCATTGAATATATGAATTACGTTTCTTTAAACGAATCAATGAAATACGTTTGAATCATTGAAAGTAGTTTTGAAGTTAGATTCAATTAATGTATGCATTGTGTTTTATTGAACGAATGAGTTAAGCTTGATACATTGAAAGAATGAAAGCTGTACATTCTTGATACATTGAAAGCTGTACTCATTGAATTAAGAGATGGAGTTTCTTTCATTGCATGAACGAGTGCAGTTTGATTCATTGAATGAATGAAAGAATGCAGTTTGTTTCAGTAGATAAATAAGTGAATTTGGATTCCTTGAATGTATGAATTACTATTGTTTAAATGAATCAATGAAAAACGTTTGGATCATTGAAAAGTTTTGAAGTTAGATTCAATTAATATATGCAATTTGTTTCATTGAACGAATGAGTTAAGCTTGAGATATTGAAAAAATGAGAGAAGCTGTACTCATTGAATTAACACTTGCAATTTGTTTAATTGAATGAATGAGTGCAGTTTAATTGATGAAAGAATGCAAATTATTTCAGTAGATATTTGAATGAATTTGGATGCATGAAATGCATGAATTAAGCTTATTTCAATGAATCAATGGAAAACGTTTGTTTCATTGAATGCATCGTTGAAATGTTAATCAAGGAATGAATGCCTGCAGTGTGTCTCAGTGAATGCTTGCGTTAAGCTAGAGACATTGACTTAATGTATTACGCTCTACTCATTGAATTCATACGTGCAGTTTCATTCCATCAGAGAAAGAGCGCTGTTTGATTCACTGAATGGATGAATAGAGCTTCAATCACTAAATTAATGAGTGCTGGTTTCTTCCTAAAATGTATGAGTTACTTTTAGTTTCATTGCATCAATGTAACACGTCTGAACGTATTGAATGCATGAATTCAGTTTGATTCCATGAGTAAACGCAGTTTATTTTATTGAATGAAAGCGTTAATTTGGAGACATGGATTTAATGAGAGAAGCTCTACTCATTGAATTAACAGTTTGATTCATTGAATGAATGAAAGAATGCAGTTTGTTTCAGTAGATAAATAAGTGAATTTGGATTCATTGATTGTATGAATTACTATTGTTTAAATGAATCAATGAAAAACGTTTGGATCATTGAAAAGTTTTGAAGTTAGATTCAATTAATATTTGCAATTTGTTTCATTGAACGAATGAGTTAAGCTTGAGACATTGAAAGAATGAGAGAAGCTGATCTCATTGAATTAACACTTGCAATGTGTTTAATTGAATGAATGAGTGCAGAATAATTGATGAAAGAATGCAATTTATTTCAGTAGATATTTGAATGAATTTGGATTCATGAAATGCATGATTTAAGCTTATTTTAATGTATCAATGAAATACGTTTGTTTCATTGAATGCTTCGTTGAAATATATTTCAATGAATGAATGCCTGCAATTTGTCTCATTGAATGCTTGCGTTAAGCTAAAGACATTGACTTTATGTAGTATGCTCCACTCATTGAATTAACAGGAGGAGTTTGTTTCTTTGCATGAACGAGTGCAGTTTGATTTTTTGAATGAATGAAAGAATGCAGTTTGTTTCAGTAGATAATTAAATAAATTTCGATTCATTGAATATATGAATTACGTTTCTTTAAACGAATCAATGAAATACGTTTGAATCATTGAAAGTAGTTTTGAAGTTAGATTCAATTAATGTATGCATTGTGTTTTATTGAACGAATGAGTTAAGCTTGATACATTGAAAGAATGAAAGCTGTACATTCTTGATACATTGAAAGCTGTACTCATTGAATTAAGAGATGGAGTTTGTTTCATTGCATGAACGAGTGCAGTTTGATTCATTGAATGAATGAAAGAATGCAGTTTTTTTCAGTAGATAAATAAGTGAATTTGGATTCATTGAATGTATGAATAACAATTGTTTAAATGAATCAATGAAAAACGTTTGGATCATTGAAAAGTTTTGAAGTTAGATTCAATTAATATATGCAATTTGTTTCATTGAACGAATGAGTTAAGCTTGAGACATTGAAAAAATGAGAGAAGCTGTACTCATTGAATTAACAGATGGAGTTTGTTTCATTGCATTGAATGAATGAAAGAATGCAGTTTGTTTCAGTAGATAAATAAGTGAATTTGGATTCATTGATTGTATGAATTACTATTGTTTAAATGAATCAATGAAAAACGTTTGGATCATTGAAAAGTTTTGAAGTTAGATTCAATTAATATATGCAATTTGTTTCATTGAACGAATGAGTTAAGCTTGAGACATTGAAAGAATGAGAGAAGCTGATCTCATTGAATTAACACTTGCAATGTGTTTAATTGAATGAATGAGTGCAGATTAATTGATGAAAGAATGCAATTTATTTCAGTAGATATTTGAATGAATTTGGATTCATGAAATGCATGATTTAAGCTTATTTTAATGTATCAATGAAATACGTTTCTTTCGTTGAATGCTTCGTTGAAATGTAATTCAATGAATGAATGAAAGAATTCAATTTGTCTCATTGAATGCTTGCGTCAAGCTAAAGACATTGACTATATGTAGTCTGCTCTACTAATTGAATTAACAGGAGGAGTTTGTTTCTTTGCATGAACGAGTGCAGTTTGATTTTTTGAATGAATGAAAGAATGCAGTTTTGTTTCAGTAGATAAATAAATAAATTTCGATTCATTGAATATATGAATTACGTTTCTTTAAACGAATCAATGAAATACGTTTGAATCATTGAAAGAAGTTTTGAAGTTAGATTCAATTAATGTATGCATTTTGTTTTATTGAACGAATGAGTTAAGCTTGATACATTGAAAGAATGAAAGCTGTACATTCTTGAGACATTGAAAGCTGTACTCATTGAATTAAGAGATGGAGTTTCTTTCATTGCATGAACGAGTGCAGTTTGATTCATTGAATGAATGAAAGAATGCAGTTTGTTTCAGTAGATAAATAAGTGAATTTGGATTCCTTGAATGTATGAATTACTATTGTTTAAATGAATCAATGAAAAACGTTTGGATCATTGAAAAGTTTTGAAGTTAGATTCAATTAATATTTGCAATTTGTTTCATTGAACGAATGAGTTAAGCTTGAGACATTGAAAAAATGAGAGAAGCTGTACTCATTGAATTAACACTTGCAATTTGTTTAATTGAATGAATGAGTGCAGTTTAATTGATGAAAGAATGCAAATTATTTCAGTAGATATTTGAATGAATTTGGATGCATGAAATGCATGAATTAAGCTTATTTCAATGAATCAATGGAAAACGTTTGTTTCATTGAATGCATCGTTGAAATGTTAATCAAGGAATGAATGCCTGCAGTGTGTCTCAGTGAATGCTTGCGTTAAGCTAGAGACATTGACTTAATGTATTACGCTCTACTCATTGAATTCATACGTGCAGTTTCATTCCATCAGAGAAAGAGCGCTGTTTGATTCACTGAATGGATGAATAGAGCTTCAATCACTAAATTAATGAGTGCTGGTTTCTTCCTAAAATGTATGAGTTACTTTTAGTTTCATTGCATCAATGTAACACGTCTGAACGTATTGAATGCATGAATTCAGTTTGATTCCATGAGTAAACGCAGTTTATTTTATTGAATGAAAGCGTTAATTTGGAGACATGGATTTAATGAGAGAAGCTCTACTCATTGAATTAACAGTTTGATTCATTGAATGAATGAAAGAATGCAGTTTGTTTCAGTAGATAAATAAGTGAATTTGGATTCATTGATTGTATGAATTACTATTGTTTAAATGAATCAATGAAAAACGTTTGGATCATTGAAAAGTTTTGAAGTTAGATTCAATTAATATTTGCAATTTGTTTCATTGAACGAATGAGTTAAGCTTGAGACATTGAAAGAATGAGAGAAGCTGATCTCATTGAATTAACACTTGCAATGTGTTTAATTGAATGAATGAGTGCAGAATAATTGATGAAAGAATGCAATTTTTTTCAGTAGATATTTGAATGAATTTGGATTCATGAAATGCATGATTTAAGCTTATTTTAATGTATCAATGAAATACGTTTGTTTCATTGAATGCTTCGTTGAAATATATTTCAATGAATGAATGCCTGCAATTTGTCTCATTGAATGCTTGCGTTAAGCTAAAGACATTGACTTTATGTAGTATGCTCCACTCATTGAATTAACAGGAGGAGTTTGTTTCTTTGCATGAACGAGTGCAGTTTGATTTTTTGAATGAATGAAAGAATGCAGTTTGTTTCAGTAGATAATTAAATAAATTTCGATTCATTGAATATATGAATTACGTTTCTTTAAACGAATCAATGAAATACGTTTGAATCATTGAAAGTAGTTTTGAAGTTAGATTCAATTAATGTACGCATTTTGTTTTATTGAACGAATGAGTTAAGCTTGATACATTGAAAGAATGAAAGCTGTACATTCTTGATACATTGAAAGCTGTACTCATTGAATTAAGAGATGGAGTTTGTTTCATTGCATGAACGAATGCAGTTTGATTCATTGAATGAATGAAAGAATGCAGTTTGTTTCAGTAGATAAATAAGTGAATTTGGATTCATTGATTGTATGAATTACTATTGTTTAAATGAATCAATGAAAAACGTTTGGATCATTGAAAAGTTTTGAAGTTAGATTCAATTAATATATGCAATTTGTTTCATTGAACGAATGAGTTAAGCTTGAGACATTGAAAAAATGAGAGAAGCTGTACTCATTGAATTAACACTTGCAATTTGTTTAATTGAATGAATGAGTGCAGTTTAACTGATGAAAGAATGCAAATTATTTCAGTAGATATTTGAATGAATTTGGATTCATGAAATGCATGATTTAAGCTTATTTTAATGTATCAATGAAATACGTTTGTTTCATTGAATGCTTCGTTGAAATATATTTCAATGAATGAATGCCTGCAATTTGTCTCATTGAATGCTTGCGTTAAGCTAAAGACATTGACTTTATGTAGTATGCTCTACTCATTGAATTAACAGGAGGTGTTTGTTTCTTTGCATGAACGAGTGCAGTTTGATTTTTTGAATGAATGAAAGAATGCAGTTTGTTTCAGTAGATAATTAAATAAATTTCGATTCATTGAATATATGAATTACGTTTCTTTAAACGAATCAATGAAATACGTTTGAATCATTGAAAGTAGTTTTGAAGTTAGATTCAATTAATGTATGCATTGTGTTTTATTGAACGAATGAGTTAAGCTTGATACATTGAAAGAATGAAAGCTGTACATTCTTGATACATTGAAAGCTGTACTCATTGAATTAAGAGATGGAGTTTCTTTCATTGCATGAACGAGTGCAGTTTGATTCATTGAATGAATGAAAGAATGCAGTTTGTTTCAGTAGATAAATAAGTGAATTTGGATTCATTGAATGTATGAATAACAATTGTTTAAATGAATCAATGAAAAACGTTTGGATCATTGAAAAGTTTTGAAGTTAGATTCAATTAATATATGCAATTTGTTTCATTGAACGAATGAGTTAAGCTTGAGACATTGAAAAAATGAGAGAAGCTGTACTCATTGAATTAACAGATGGAGTTTGTTTCATTGCATTGAATGAATGAAAGAATGCAGTTTGTTTCAGTAGATAAATAAGTGAATTTGGATTCATTGATTGTATGAATTACTATTGTTTAAATGAATCAATGAAAAACGTTTGGATCATTGAAAAGTTTTGAAGTTAGATTCAATTAATATATGCAATTTGTTTCATTGAACGAATGAGTTAAGCTTGAGACTTTGAAAGAATGAGAGAATCTCTTCTCATTGAATTAACGCTTGCAATGTGTTTAATTGAATGAATGAGTGCAGATTAATTGATGAAAGAATGCAATTTATTTCAGTAGATATTTGAATGAATTTGGATTCTTGAAATGCATGATTTAAGCTTATTTTAATGTATCAATGAAATACGTTTGTTTCGTTGAATGCTTCGTTGAAATGTAATTCAATGAATGAATGCCTGCAATTTGTCTCATTGAATGCTTGCGTTAAGCTAAAGACATTGACTTTATGTAGTATGCTCTACTCATTGAATTAACAGGAGGAGTTTGTTTCTTTGCATGAACGAGTGCAGTTTGATTTTTTGAATGAATGAAAGAATGCAGTTTGTTTCAGTAGATAAATAAATAAATTTCGATTCATTGAATATATGAATTACGTTTCTTTAAACGAATCAATGAAATACGTTTGAATCATTGAAAGTAGTTTTGAAGTTAGATTCAATTAATGTATGCATTTTGTTTTATTGAACGAATGAGTTAAGCTTGATACATTGAAAGAATGAAAGCTGTACATTCTTGAGACATTGAAAGCTGTACTCATTGAATTAAGAGATGGAGTTTCTTTCATTGCATGAACGAGTGCAGTTTGATTCATTGAATGAATGAAAGAATGCAGTTTGTTTCAGTAGATAAATAAGTGAATTTGGATTCCTTGAATGTATGAATTACTATTGTTTAAATGAATCAATGAAAAACGTTTGGATCATTGAAAAGTTTTGAAGTTAGATTCAATTAATATATGCAATTTGTTTCATTGAACGCATGAGTTAAGCTTGAGACATTGAAAAAATGAGAGAAGCTGTACTCATTGAATTAACACTTGCAATTTGTTTAATTGAATGAATGAGTGCAGTTTAATTGATGAAAGAATGCAAATTATTTCAGTAGATATTTGAATGAATTTGGATGCATGAAATGCATGAATTAAGCTTATTTCAATGAATCAATGGAAAACGTTTGTTTCATTGAATGCATCGTTGAAATGTTAATCAAGGAATGAATGCCTGCAGTGTGTCTCAGTGAATGCTTGCGTTAAGCTAGAGACATTGACTTAATGTAGTACGCTCTACTCATTGAATTCATACGTGCAGTTTCATTCCATCAGAGAAAGAGCGCTGTTTGATTCACTGAATGGATGAATAGAGCTTCAATCACTAAATTAATGAGTGCTGGTTTCTTCCTAAAATGTATGAGTTACTTTTAGTTTCATTGCATCAATGTAACACTTCTGACGTATTGAATGCATGAATTCAGTTTGATTCCATGAGTAAACGCAGTTTATTTTATTGAATGAAAGCGTTAATTTGGAGACATGGATTTAATGAGAGAAGCTCTACTCATTGAATTAACAGTTTGATTCATTGAATGAATGAAAGAATGCAGTTTGTTTCAGTAGATAAATAAGTGAATTTGGATTCATTGATTGTATGAATTACTATTGTTTAAATGAATCAATGAAAAACGTTTGGATCATTGAAAAGTTTTGAAGTTAGATTCAATTAATATTTGCAATTTGTTTCATTGAACGAATGAGTTAAGCTTGAGACATTGAAAGAATGAGAGAAGCTGATCTCATTGAATTAACACTTGCAATGTGTTTAATTGAATGAATGAGTGCAGAATAATTGATGAAAGAATGCAATTTATTTCAGTAGATATTTGAATGAATTTGGATTCATGAAATGCATGATTTAAGCTTATTTTAATGTATCAATGAAATACGTTTGTTTCGTTGAATGCTTCGTTGAAATATATTTCAATGAATGATTGCCTGCAATTTGTCTCATTGAATGCTTGCGTTAAGCTAAAGACATTGACTTTATGTAGTATGCTCCACTCATTGAATTAACAGGAGGAGTTTGTTTCTTTGCATGAACGAGTGCAGTTTGATTTTTTGAATGAATGAAAGAATGCAGTTTGTTTCAGTAGATAATTAAATAAATTTCGATTCATTGAATATATGAATTACGTTTCTTTAAACGAATCAATGAAATACGTTTGAATCATTGAAAGTAGTTTTGAAGTTAGATTCAATTAATGTATGCATTGTGTTTTATTGAACGAATGAGTTAAGCTTGATACATTGAAAGAATGAAAGCTGTACATTCTTGATACATTGAAAGCTGTACTCATTGAATTAAGAGATGGAGTTTGTTTCATTGCATGAACGAGTGCAGTTTGATTCATTGAATGAATGAAAGAAGGCAGTTTGTTTCAGTAGATAAATAAGTGAATTTGGATTCCTTGAATGTATGAATTACTATTGTTTAAATGAATCAATGAAAAACGTTTGGATCATTGAAAAGTTTTGAAGTTAGATTCAATTAATATATGCAATTTGTTTCATTGAACGAATGAGTTAAGCTTGAGACATTGAAAAAATGAGAGAAGCTGTACTCATTGAATTAACACTTGCAATTTGTTTAATTGAATGAATGAGTGCAGTTTAATTGATGAAAGAATGCAAATTATTTCAGTAGATATTTGAATGAATTTGGATGCATGAAATGCATGAATTAAGCTTATTTCAATGAATCAATGGAAAACGTTTGTTTCATTGAATGCATCGTTGAAATGTTAATCAAGGAATGAATGCCTGCAGTGTGTCTCAGTGAATGCTTGCGTTAAGCTAGAGACATTGACTTAATGTATTACGCTCTACTCATTGAATTCATACGTGCAGTTTCATTCCATCAGAGAAAGAGCGCTGTTTGATTCACTGAATGGATGAATAGAGCTTCAATCACTAAATTAATGAGTGCTGGTTTCTTCCTAAAATGTATGAGTTACTTTTAGTTTCATTGCATCAATGTAACACGTCTGAACGTATTGAATGCATGAATTCAGTTTGATTCCATGAGTAAACGCAGTTTATTTTATTGAATGAAAGCGTTAATTTGGAGACATGGATTTAATGAGAGAAGCTCTACTCATTGAATTAACAGTTTGATTCATTGAATGAATGAAAGAATGCAGTTTGTTTCAGTAGATAAATAAGTGAATTTGGATTCATTGATTGTATGAATTACTATTGTTTAAATGAATCAATGAAAAACGTTTGGATCATTGAAAAGTTTTGAAGTTAGATTCAATTAATATTTGCAATTTGTTTCATTGAACGAATGAGTTAAGCTTGAGACATTGAAAGAATGAGAGAAGCTGATCTCATTGAATTAACACTTGCAATGTGTTTAATTGAATGAATGAGTGCAGAATAATTGATGAAAGAATGCAATTTATTTCAGTAGATATTTGAATGAATTTGGATTCATGAAATGCATGATTTAAGCTTATTTTAATGTATCAATGAAATACGTTTGTTTCATTGAATGCTTCGTTGAAATATATTTCAATGAATGAATGCCTGCAATTTGTCTCATTGAATGCTTGCGTTAAGCTAAAGACATTGACTTTATGTAGTATGCTCCACTCATTGAATTAACAGGAGGAGTTTGTTTCTTTGCATGAACGAGTGCAGTTTGATTTTTTGAATGAATGAAAGAATGCAGTTTGTTTCAGTAGATAATTAAATAAATTTCGATTCATTGAATATATGAATTACGTTTCTTTAAACGAATCAATGAAATACGTTTGAATCATTGAAAGTAGTTTTGAAGTTAGATTCAATTAATGTACGCATTGTGTTTTATTGAACGAATGAGTTAAGCTTGATACATTGAAAGAATGAAAGCTGTACATTCTTGATACATTGAAAGCTGTACTCATTGAATTAAGAGATGGAGTTTGTTTCATTGCATGAACGAGTGCAGTTTGATTCATTGAATGAATGAAAGAATGCAGTTTGTTTCAGTAGATAAATAAGTGAATTTGGATTCATTGATTGTATGAATTACTATTGTTTAAATGAATCAATGAAAAACGTTTGGATCATTGAAAAGTTTTGAAGTTAGATTCAATTAATATATGCAATTTGTTTCATTGAACGAATGAGTTAAGCTTGAGACATTGAAAGAATGAGAGAATCTGTTCTCATTGAATTAACACTTGCAATGTGTTTAATTGAATGAATGAGTGCAGATTAATTGATGAAAGAATGCAATTTATTTCAGTAGATATTTGAATGAATTTGGATTCATGAAATGCATGATTTAAGCTTATTTTAATGTATCAATGAAATACGTTTCTTTCGTTGAATGCTTCGTTGAAATGTAATTCAATGAATGAATGCCTGCAATTTGTCTCATTGAATGCTTGCGTTAAGCTAAAGACATTGACTATATGTAGTCTGCTCTACTCATTGAATTAACAGGAGGAGTTTGTTTCTTTGCATGAACGAGTGCAGTTTGATTTTTTGATTGAATGAAAGAATGTAGTTTGTTTCAGTAGATAAATAAATAAATTTCGATTCATTGAATATATGAATTACGTTTCTTTAAACGAATCAATGAAATACGTTTGAATCATTGAAAGAAGTTTTGAAGTTAGATTCAATTAATGTATGCATTTTGTTTTATTGAACGAATGAGTTAAGCTTGATACATTGAAAGAATGAAAGCTGTACATTCTTGATACATTGAAAGCTGTACTCATTGAATTAAGAGATGGAGTTTGTTTCATTGCATGAACGAGTGCAGTTTGATTCATTGAATGATTGAAAGAAGGCAGTTTGTTTCAGTAGATAAATAAGTGAATTTGGATTCATTAATTGTATGAATTACTATTGTTTAAATGAATCAATGAAAAACGTTTGGATCATTGAAAAGTTTTGAAGTTAGATTCAATTAATATATGCAATTTGTTTCATTGAACGAATGAGTTAAGCTTGAGACATTGAAAAAATGAGAGAAGCTGTACTCATTGAATTAACACTTGCAATTTGTTTAATTGAATGAATGAGTGGAGTTTAATTGATGAAAGAATGCAAATTATTTCAGTAGATATTTGAATGAATTTGGATTCATGAAATGCATGATTTAAGCTTATTTTAATGTATCAATGAAATACGTTTGTTTCATTGAATGCTTCGTTGAAATATATTTCAATGAATGAATGCCTGCAATTTGTCTCATTGAATGCTTGCGTTAAGCTAAAGACATTGACTTTATGTAGTATGCTCTACTCATTGAATTAACAGGAGGAGTTTGTTTCTTTGCATGAACGAGTGCAGTTTGATTTTTTGAATGAAT
The DNA here is from genome assembly GCF_037043375.1 of Chiloscyllium plagiosum. Lineage (NCBI taxonomy): Eukaryota > Metazoa > Chordata > Chondrichthyes > Orectolobiformes > Hemiscylliidae > Chiloscyllium > Chiloscyllium plagiosum. Next base: position 76,942,577 of record NW_028270165.1, on the reverse strand, counting down.
GAAAGAATGCAGTTTGTTTCAGTAGATAATCAAATAAATTTCGATTCATTGAATATATGAATTACGTTTCTTTAAACGAATCAATGAAATACGTTTGAATCATTGAAAGTAGTTTTGAAGTTAGATTCAATTAATGTATGCATTGTGTTTTATTGAACGAATGAGTTAAGCTTGATACATTGAAAGAATGAAAGCTGTACATTCTTGATACATTGAAAGCTGTACTCATTGAATTAAGAGATGGAGTTTCTTTCATTGCATGAACGAGTGCAGTTTGATTCATTGAATGAATGAAAGAATGCAGTTTGTTTCAGTAGATAAATAAGTGAATTTGGATTCCTTGAATGTATGAATTACTATTGTTTAAATGAATCAATGAAAAACGTTTGGATCATTGAAAAGTTTTGAAGTTAGATTCAATTAATATATGCAATTTGTTTCATTGAACGAATGAGTTAAGCTTGAGACATTGAAAAAATGAGAGAAGCTGTACTCATTGAATTAACACTTGCAATTTGTTTAATTGAATGAATGAGTGCAGTTTAATTGATGAAAGAATGCAAATTATTTCAGTAGATATTTGAATGAATTTGGATGCATGAAATGCATGAATTAAGCTTATTTCAATGAATCAATGGAAAACGTTTGTTTCATTGAATGCATCGTTGAAATGTTAATCAAGGAATGAATGCCTGCAGTGTGTCTCAGTGAATGCTTGCGTTAAGCTAGAGACATTGACTTAATGTATTACGCTCTACTCATTGAATTCATACGTGCAGTTTCATTCCATCAGAGAAAGAGCGCTGTTTGATTCACTGAATGGATGAATAGAGCTTCAATCACTAAATTAATGAGTGCTGGTTTCTTCCTAAAATGTATGAGTTACTTTTAGTTTCATTGCATCAATGTAACACGTCTGAACGTATTGAATGCATGAATTCAGTTTGATTCCATGAGTAAACGCAGTTTATTTTATTGAATGAAAGCGTTAATTTGGAGACATGGATTTAATGAGAGAAGCTCTACTCATTGAATTAACAGTTTGATTCATTGAATGAATGAAAGAATGCAGTTTGTTTCAGTAGATAAATAAGTGAATTTGGATTCATTGATTGTATGAATTACTATTGTTTAAATGAATCAATGAAAAACGTTTGGATCATTGAAAAGTTTTGAAGTTAGATTCAATTAATATTTGCAATTTGTTTCATTGAACGAATGAGTTAAGCTTGAGACATTGAAAGAATGAGAGAAGCTGATCTCATTGAATTAACACTTGCAATGTGTTTAATTGAATGAATGAGTGCAGAATAATTGATGAAAGAATGCAATTTATTTCAGTAGATATTTGAATGAATTTGGATTCATGAAATGCATGATTTAAGCTTATTTTAATGTATCAATGAAATACGTTTGTTTCATTGAATGCTTCGTTGAAATATATTTCAATGAATGAATGCCTGCAATTTGTCTCATTGAATGCTTGCGTTAAGCTAAAGACATTGACTTTATGTAGTATGCTCCACTCATTGAATTAACAGGAGGAGTTTGTTTCTTTGCATGAACGAGTGCAGTTTGATTTTTTGAATGAATGAAAGAATGCAGTTTGTTTCAGTAGATAATTAAATAAATTTCGATTCATTGAATATATGAATTACGTTTCTTTAAACGAATCAATGAAATACGTTTGAATCATTGAAAGTAGTTTTGAAGTTAGATTCAATTAATGTATGCATTGTGTTTTATTGAACGAATGAGTTAAGCTTGATACATTGAAAGAATGAAAGCTGTACATTCTTGATACATTGAAAGCTGTACTCATTGAATTAAGAGATGGAGTTTGTTTCATTGCATGAACGAGTGCAGTTTGATTCATTGAATGAATGAAAGAATGCAGTTTTTTTCAGTAGATAAATAAGTGAATTTGGATTCATTGAATGTATGAATAACAATTGTTTAAATGAATCAATGAAAAACGTTTGGATCATTGAAAAGTTTTGAAGTTAGATTCAATTAATATATGCAATTTGTTTCATTGAACGAATGAGTTAAGCTTGAGACATTGAAAAAATGAGAGAAGCTGTACTCATTGAATTAACAGATGGAGTTTGTTTCATTGCATTGAATGAATGAAAGAATGCAGTTTTTTTCAGTAGATAAATAAGTGAATTTGGATTCATTGATTGTATGAATTACTATTGTTTAAATGAATCAATGAAAAACGTTTGGATCATTGAAAAGTTTTGAAGTTAGATTCAATTAATATATGCAATTTGTTTCATTGAACGAATGAGTTAAGCTTGAGACTTTGAAAGAATGAGAGAATCTCTTCTCATTGAATTAACGCTTGCAATGTGTTTAATTGAATGAATGAGTGCAGATTAATTGATGAAAGAATGCAATTTATTTCAGTAGATATTTGAATGAATTTGGATTCTTGAAATGCATGATTTAAGCTTATTTTAATGTATCAATGAAATACGTTTGTTTCGTTGAATGCTTCGTTGAAATGTAATTCAATGAATGAATGCCTGCAATTTGTCTCATTGAATGCTTGCGTTAAGCTAAAGACATTGACTTTATGTAGTATGCTCTACTCATTGAATTAACAGGAGGAGTTTGTTTCTTTGCATGAACGAGTGCAGTTTGATTTTTTGAATGAATGAAAGAATGCAGTTTGTTTCAGTAGATAAATAAATAAATTTCGATTCATTGAATATATGAATTACGTTTCTTTAAACGAATCAATGAAATACGTTTGAATCATTGAAAGAAGTTTTGAAGTTAGATTCAATTAATGTATGCATTTTGTTTTATTGAACGAATGAGTTAAGCTTGAAACATTGAAAGAATGAAAGCTGTACATTCTTGAGACATTGAAAGCTGTACTCATTGAATTAAGAGATGGAGTTTCTTTCATTGCATGAACGAGTGCAGTTTGATTCATTGAATGAATGAAAGAATGCAGTTTGTTTCAGTAGATAAATAAGTGAATTTGGATTCCTTGAATGTATGAATTACTATTGTTTAAATGAATCAATGAAAAACGTTTGGATCATTGAAAAGTTTTGAAGTTAGATTCAATTAATATATGCAATTTGTTTCATTGAACGCATGAGTTAAGCTTGAGACATTGAAAAAATGAGAGAAGCTGTACTCATTGAATTAACACTTGCAATTTGTTTAATTGAATGAATGAGTGCAGTTTAATTGATGAAAGAATGCAAATTATTTCAGTAGATATTTGAATGAATTTGGATGCATGAAATGCATGAATTAAGCTTATTTCAATGAATCAATGGAAAACGTTTGTTTCATTGAATGCATCGTTGAAATGTTAATCAAGGAATGAATGCCTGCAGTGTGTCTCAGTGAATGCTTGCGTTAAGCTAGAGACATTGACTTAATGTAGTACGCTCTACTCATTGAATTCATACGTGCAGTTTCATTCCATCAGAGAAAGAGCGCTGTTTGATTCACTGAATGGATGAATAGAGCTTCAATCACTAAATTAATGAGTGCTGGTTTCTTCCTAAAATGTACGAGTTACTTTTAGTTTCATTGCATCAAATGTAACACGTCTGAACGTATTGAATGCATGAATTCAGTTTGATTCCATGAGTAAACGCAGTTTATTTTATTGAATGAAAGCGTTAATTTGGAGACATGGATTTAATGAGAGAAGCTCTACTCATTGAATTAACAGTTTGATTCATTGAATGAATGAAAGAATGCAGTTTGTTTCAGTAGATAAATAAGTGAATTTGGATTCATTGATTGTATGAATTACTATTGTTTAAATGAATCAATGAAAAACGTTTGGATCATTGAAAAGTTTTGAAGTTAGATTCAATTAATATTTGCAATTTGTTTCATTGAACGAATGGGTTAAGCTTGAGACATTGAAAGAATGAGAGAAGCTGATCTCATTGAATTAACACTTGCAATGTGTTTAATTGAATGAATGAGTGCAGAATAATTGATGAAAGAATGCAATTTATTTCAGTAGATATTTGAATGAATTTGGATTCATGAAATGCATGATTTAAGCTTATTTTAATGTATCAATGAAATACGTTTGTTTCGTTGAATGCTTCGTTGAAATATATTTCAATGAATGATTGCCTGCAATTTGTCTCATTGAATGCTTGCGTTAAGCTAAAGACATTGACTTTATGTAGTATGCTCCACTCATTGAATTAACAGGAGGAGTTTGTTTCTTTGCATGAACGAGTGCAGTTTGATTTTTTGAATGAATGAAAGAATGCAGTTTGTTTCAGTAGATAATCAAATAAATTTCGATTCATTGAATATATGAATTACGTTTCTTTAAACGAATCAATGAAATACGTTTGAATCATTGAAAGTAGTTTTGAAGTTAGATTCAATTAATGTATGCATTGTGTTTTATTGAACGAATGAGTTAAGCTTGATACATTGAAAGAATGAAAGCTGTACATTCTTGATACATTGAAAGCTGTACTCATTGAATTAAGAGATGGAGTTTGTTTCATTGCATGAACGAGTGCAGTTTGATTCATTGAATGAATGAAAGAATGCAGTTTGTTTCAGTAGATAAATAAGTGAATTTGGATTCCTTGAATGTATGAATTACTATTGTTTAAATGAATCAATGAAAAACGTTTGGATCATTGAAAAGTTTTGAAGTTAGATTCAATTAATATATGCAATTTGTTTCATTGAACGAATGAGTTAAGCTTGAGACATTGAAAAAATGAGAGAAGCTGTACTCATTGAATTAACACTTGCAATTTGTTTAATTGAATGAATGAGTGCAGATTAATTGATGAAAGAATGCAATTTATTTCAGTAGATATTTGAATGAATTTGGATTCATGAAATGCATGATTTAAGCTTATTTTAATGTATCAATGAAATACGTTTCTTTCGTTGAATGCTTCGTTGAAATGTAATTCAATGAATGAATGCCTGCAATTTGTCTCATTGAATGCTTGCGTTAAGCTAAAGACATTGACTATATGTAGTCTGCTCTACTCATTGAATTAACAGGAGGAGTTTGTTTCTTTGCATGAACGAGTGCAGTTTGATTTTTTGATTGAATGAAAGAATGTAGTTTGTTTCAGTAGATAAATAAATAAATTTCGATTCATTGAATATATGAATTACGTTTCTTTAAACGAATCAATGAAATACGTTTGAATCATTGAAAGAAGTTTTGAAGTTAGATTCAATTAATGTATGCATTTTGTTTTATTGAACGAATGAGTTAAGCTTGATACATTGAAAGAATGAAAGCTGTACATTCTTGATACATTGAAAGCTGTACTCATTGAATTAAGAGATGGAGTTTGTTTCATTGCATGAACGAGTGCAGTTTGATTCATTGAATGATTGAAAGAAGGCAGTTTGTTTCAGTAGATAAATAAGTGAATTTGGATTCATTAATTGTATGAATTACTATTGTTTAAATGAATCAATGAAAAACGTTTGGATCATTGAAAAGTTTTGAAGTTAGATTCAATTAATATATGCAATTTGTTTCATTGAACGAATGAGTTAAGCTTGAGACATTGAAAAAATGAGAGAAGCTGTACTCATTGAATTAACACTTGCAATTTGTTTAATTGAATGAATGAGTGGAGTTTAATTGATGAAAGAATGCAAATTATTTCAGTAGATATTTGAATGAATTTGGATTCATGAAATGCATGATTTAAGCTTATTTTAATGTATCAATGAAATACGTTTGTTTCATTGAATGCTTCGTTGAAATATATTTCAATGAATGAATGCCTGCAATTTGTCTCATTGAATGCTTGCGTTAAGCTAAAGACATTGACTTTATGTAGTATGCTCTACTCATTGAATTAACAGGAGGAGTTTGTTTCTTTGCATGAACGAGTGCAGTTTGATTTTTTGAATGAATGAAAGAATGCAGTTTGTTTCAGTAGATAATCAAATAAATTTCGATTCATTGAATATATGAATTACGTTTCTTTAAACGAATCAATGAAATACGTTTGAATCATTGAAAGTAGTTTTGAAGTTAGATTCAATTAATGTATGCATTGTGTTTTATTGAACGAATGAGTTAAGCTTGATACATTGAAAGAATGAAAGCTGTACATTCTTGATACATTGAAAGCTGTACTCATTGAATTAAGAGATGGAGTTTCTTTCATTGCATGAACGAGTGCAGTTTGATTCATTGAATGAATGAAAGAATGCAGTTTGTTTCAGTAGATAAATAAGTGAATTTGGATTCCTTGAATGTATGAATTACTATTGTTTAAATGAATCAATGAAAAACGTTTGGATCATTGAAAAGTTTTGAAGTTAGATTCAATTAATATATGCAATTTGTTTCATTGAACGAATGAGTTAAGCTTGAGACATTGAAAAAATGAGAGAAGCTGTACTCATTGAATTAACACTTGCAATTTGTTTAATTGAATGAATGAGTGCAGTTTAATTGATGAAAGAATGCAAATTATTTCAGTAGATATTTGAATGAATTTGGATGCATGAAATGCATGAATTAAGCTTATTTCAATGAATCAATGGAAAACGTTTGTTTCATTGAATGCATCGTTGAAATGTTAATCAAGGAATGAATGCCTGCAGTGTGTCTCAGTGAATGCTTGCGTTAAGCTAGAGACATTGACTTAATGTATTACGCTCTACTCATTGAATTCATACGTGCAGTTTCATTCCATCAGAGAAAGAGCGCTGTTTGATTCACTGAATGGATGAATAGAGCTTCAATCACTAAATTAATGAGTGCTGGTTTCTTCCTAAAATGTATGAGTTACTTTTAGTTTCATTGCATCAATGTAACACGTCTGAACGTATTGAATGCATGAATTCAGTTTGATTCCATGAGTAAACGCAGTTTATTTTATTGAATGAAAGCGTTAATTTGGAGACATGGATTTAATGAGAGAAGCTCTACTCATTGAATTAACAGTTTGATTCATTGAATGAATGAAAGAATGCAGTTTGTTTCAGTAGATAAATAAGTGAATTTGGATTCATTGATTGTATGAATTACTATTGTTTAAATGAATCAATGAAAAACGTTTGGATCATTGAAAAGTTTTGAAGTTAGATTCAATTAATATTTGCAATTTGTTTCATTGAACGAATGAGTTAAGCTTGAGACATTGAAAGAATGAGAGAAGCTGATCTCATTGAATTAACACTTGCAATGTGTTTAATTGAATGAATGAGTGCAGAATAATTGATGAAAGAATGCAATTTATTTCAGTAGATATTTGAATGAATTTGGATTCATGAAATGCATGATTTAAGCTTATTTTAATGTATCAATGAAATACGTTTGTTTCATTGAATGCTTCGTTGAAATATATTTCAATGAATGAATGCCTGCAATTTGTCTCATTGAATGCTTGCGTTAAGCTAAAGACATTGACTTTATGTAGTATGCTCCACTCATTGAATTAACAGGAGGAGTTTGTTTCTTTGCATGAACGAGTGCAGTTTGATTTTTTGAATGAATGAAAGAATGCAGTTTGTTTCAGTAGATAATTAAATAAATTTCGATTCATTGAATATATGAATTACGTTTCTTTAAACGAATCAATGAAATACGTTTGAATCATTGAAAGTAGTTTTGAAGTTAGATTCAATTAATGTATGCATTGTGTTTTATTGAACGAATGAGTTAAGCTTGATACATTGAAAGAATGAAAGCTGTACATTCTTGATACATTGAAAGCTGTACTCATTGAATTAAGAGATGGAGTTTGTTTCATTGCATGAACGAGTGCAGTTTGATTCATTGAATGAATGAAAGAATGCAGTTTTTTTCAGTAGATAAATAAGTGAATTTGGATTCATTGAATGTATGAATAACAATTGTTTAAATGAATCAATGAAAAACGTTTGGATCATTGAAAAGTTTTGAAGTTAGATTCAATTAATATATGCAATTTGTTTCATTGAACGAATGAGTTAAGCTTGAGACATTGAAAAAATGAGAGAAGCTGTACTCATTGAATTAACAGATGGAGTTTGTTTCATTGCATTGAATGAATGAAAGAATGCAGTTTTTTTCAGTAGATAAATAAGTGAATTTGGATTCATTGATTGTATGAATTACTATTGTTTAAATGAATCAATGAAAAACGTTTGGATCATTGAAAAGTTTTGAAGTTAGATTCAATTAATATATGCAATTTGTTTCATTGAACGAATGAGTTAAGCTTGAGACTTTGAAAGAATGAGAGAATCTCTTCTCATTGAATTAACGCTTGCAATGTGTTTAATTGAATGAATGAGTGCAGATTAATTGATGAAAGAATGCAATTTATTTCAGTAGATATTTGAATGAATTTGGATTCTTGAAATGCATGATTTAAGCTTATTTTAATGTATCAATGAAATACGTTTGTTTCGTTGAATGCTTCGTTGAAATGTAATTCAATGAATGAATGCCTGCAATTTGTCTCATTGAATGCTTGCGTTAAGCTAAAGACATTGACTTTATGTAGTATGCTCTACTCATTGAATTAACAGGAGGAGTTTGTTTCTTTGCATGAACGAGTGCAGTTTGATTTTTTGAATGAATGAAAGAATGCAGTTTGTTTCAGTAGATAAATAAATAAATTTCGATTCATTGAATATATGAATTACGTTTCTTTAAACGAATCAATGAAATACGTTTGAATCATTGAAAGAAGTTTTGAAGTTAGATTCAATTAATGTATGCATTTTGTTTTATTGAACGAATGAGTTAAGCTTGAAACATTGAAAGAATGAAAGCTGTACATTCTTGAGACATTGAAAGCTGTACTCATTGAATTAAGAGATGGAGTTTCTTTCATTGCATGAACGAGTGCAGTTTGATTCATTGAATGAATGAAAGAATGCAGTTTGTTTCAGTAGATAAATAAGTGAATTTGGATTCCTTGAATGTATGAATTACTATTGTTTAAATGAATCAATGAAAAACGTTTGGATCATTGAAAAGTTTTGAAGTTAGATTCAATTAATATATGCAATTTGTTTCATTGAACGCATGAGTTAAGCTTGAGACATTGAAAAAATGAGAGAAGCTGTACTCATTGAATTAACACTTGCAATTTGTTTAATTGAATGAATGAGTGCAGTTTAATTGATGAAAGAATGCAAATTATTTCAGTAGATATTTGAATGAATTTGGATGCATGAAATGCATGAATTAAGCTTATTTCAATGAATCAATGGAAAACGTTTGTTTCATTGAATGCATCGTTGAAATGTTAATCAAGGAATGAATGCCTGCAGTGTGTCTCAGTGAATGCTTGCGTTAAGCTAGAGACATTGACTTAATGTAGTACGCTCTACTCATTGAATTCATACGTGCAGTTTCATTCCATCAGAGAAAGAGCGCTGTTTGATTCACTGAATGGATGAATAGAGCTTCAATCACTAAATTAATGAGTGCTGGTTTCTTCCTAAAATGTACGAGTTACTTTTAGTTTCATTGCATCAAATGTAACACGTCTGAACGTATTGAATGCATGAATTCAGTTTGATTCCATGAGTAAACGCAGTTTATTTTATTGAATGAAAGCGTTAATTTGGAGACATGGATTTAATGAGAGAAGCTCTACTCATTGAATTAACAGTTTGATTCATTGAATGAATGAAAGAATGCAGTTTGTTTCAGTAGATAAATAAGTGAATTTGGATTCATTGATTGTATGAATTACTATTGTTTAAATGAATCAATGAAAAACGTTTGGATCATTGAAAAGTTTTGAAGTTAGATTCAATTAATATTTGCAATTTGTTTCATTGAACGAATGGGTTAAGCTTGAGACATTGAAAGAATGAGAGAAGCTGATCTCATTGAATTAACACTTGCAATGTGTTTAATTGAATGAATGAGTGCAGAATAATTGATGAAAGAATGCAATTTATTTCAGTAGATATTTGAATGAATTTGGATTCATGAAATGCATGATTTAAGCTTATTTTAATGTATCAATGAAATACGTTTGTTTCGTTGAATGCTTCGTTGAAATATATTTCAATGAATGATTGCCTGCAATTTGTCTCATTGAATGCTTGCGTTAAGCTAAAGACATTGACTTTATGTAGTATGCTCCACTCATTGAATTAACAGGAGGAGTTTGTTTCTTTGCATGAACGAGTGCAGTTTGATTTTTTGAATGAATGAAAGAATGCAGTTTGTTTCAGTAGATAATCAAATAAATTTCGATTCATTGAATATATGAATTACGTTTCTTTAAACGAATCAATGAAATACGTTTGAATCATTGAAAGTAGTTTTGAAGTTAGATTCAATTAATGTATGCATTGTGTTTTATTGAACGAATGAGTTAAGCTTGATACATTGAAAGAATGAAAGCTGTACATTCTTGATACATTGAAAGCTGTACTCATTGAATTAAGAGATGGAGTTTGTTTCATTGCATGAACGAGTGCAGTTTGATTCATTGAATGAATGAAAGAATGCAGTTTGTTTCAGTAGATAAATAAGTGAATTTGGATTCCTTGAATGTATGAATTACTATTGTTTAAATGAATCAATGAAAAACGTTTGGATCATTGAAAAGTTTTGAAGTTAGATTCAATTAATATATGCAATTTGTTTCATTGAACGAATGAGTTAAGCTTGAGACATTGAAAAAATGAGAGAAGCTGTACTCATTGAATTAACACTTGCAATTTGTTTAATTGAATGAATGAGTGCAGTTTAATTGATGAAAGAATGCAAATTATTTCAGTAGATATTTGAATGAATTTGGATGCATGAAATGCATGAATTAAGCTTATTTCAATGAATCAATGGAAAACGTTTGTTTCATTGAATGCATCGTTGAAATGTTAATCAAGGAATGAATGCCTGCAGTGTGTCTCAGTGAATGCTTGCGTTAAGCTAGAGACATTGACTTAATGTATTACGCTCTACTCATTGAATTCATACGTGCAGTTTCATTCCATCAGAGAAAGAGCGCTGTTTGATTCACTGAATGGATGAATAGAGCTTCAATCACTAAATTAATGAGTGCTGGTTTCTTCCTAAAATGTACGAGTTACTTTTAGTTTCATTGCATCAAATGTAACACGTCTGAACGTATTGAATGCATGAATTCAGTTTGATTCCATGAGTAAACGCAGTTTATTTTATTGAATGAAAGCGTTAATTTGGAGACATGGATTTAATGAGAGAAGCTCTACTCATTGAATTAACAGTTTGATTCATTGAATGAATGAAAGAATGCAGTTTGTTTCAGTAGATAAATAAGTGAATTTGGATTCATTGATTGTATGAATTACTATTGTTTAAATGAATCAATGAAAAACGTTTGGATCATTGAAAAGTTTTGAAGTTAGATTCAATTAATATTTGCAATTTGTTTCATTGAACGAATGAGTTAAGCTTGAGACATTGAAAGAATGAGAGAAGCTGATCTCATTGAATTAACACTTGCAATGTGTTTAATTGAATGAATGAGTGCAGAATAATTGATGAAAGAATGCAATTTATTTCAGTAGATATTTGAATGAATTTGGATTCATGAAATGCATGATTTAAGCTTATTTTAATGTATCAATGAAATACGTTTGTTTCATTGAATGCTTCGTTGAAATATATTTCAATGAATGAATGCCTGCAATTTGTCTCATTGAATGCTTGCGTTAAGCTAAAGACATTGACTTTATGTAGTATGCTCCACTCATTGAATTAACAGGAGGAGTTTGTTTCTTTGCATGAACGAGTGCAGTTTGATTTTTTGAATGAATGAAAGAATGCAGTTTGTTTCAGTAGATAATTAAATAAATTTCGATTCATTGAATATATGAATTACGTTTCTTTAAACGAATCAATGAAATACGTTTGAATCATTGAAAGTAGTTTTGAAGTTAGATTCAATTAATGTATGCATTGTGTTTTATTGAACGAATGAGTTAAGCTTGATACATTGAAAGAATGAAAGCTGTACATTCTTGATACATTGAAAGCTGTACTCATTGAATTAAGAGATGGAGTTTGTTTCATTGCATGAACGAGTGCAGTTTGATTCATTGAATGAATGAAAGAATGCAGTTTGTTTCAGTAGATAAATAAGTGAATTTGGATTCATTGATTGTATGAATTACTATTGTTTAAATGAATCAATGAAAAACGTTTGGATCATTGAAAAGTTTTGAAGTTAGATTCAATTAATATATGCAATTTGTTTCATTGAACGAATGAGTTAAGCTTGAGACATTGAAAGAATGAGAGAATCTGTTCTCATTGAATTAACACTTGCAATGTGTTTAATTGAATGAATGAGTGCAGATTAATTGATGAAAGAATGCAATTTATTTCAGTAGATATTTGAATGAATTTGGATTCATGAAATGCATGATTTAAGCTTATTTTAATGTATCAATGAAATACGTTTCTTTCGTTGAATGCTTCGTTGAAATGTAATTCAATGAATGAATGCCTGCAATTTGTCTCATTGAATGCTTGCGTTAAGCTAAAGACATTGACTATATGTAGTCTGCTCTACTCATTGAATTAACAGGAGGAGTTTGTTTCTTTGCATGAACGAGTGCAGTTTGATTTTTTGATTGAATGAAAGAATGTAGTTTGTTTCAGTAGATAAATAAATAAATTTCGATTCATTGAATATATGAATTACGTTTCTTTAAACGAATCAATGAAATACGTTTGAATCATTGAAAGAAGTTTTGAAGTTAGATTCAATTAATGTATGCATTTTGTTTTATTGAACGAATGAGTTAAGCTTGATACATTGAAAGAATGAAAGCTGTTAATTCTTGATACATTGAAAGCTGTACTCATTGAATTAAGAGATGGAGTTTGTTTCATTGCATGAACGAGTGCAGTTTGATTCATTGAATGATTGAAAGAAGGCAGTTTGTTTCAGTAGATAAATAAGTGAATTTGGATTCCTTGAATGTATGAATTACTATTGTTTAAATGAATCAATGAAAAACGTTTGGATCATTGAAAAGTTTTGAAGTTAGATTCAATTAATATATGCAATTTGTTTCATTGAACGAATGAGTTAAGCTTGAGACATTGAAAAAATGAGAGAAGCTGTACTCATTGAATTAACACTTGCAATTTGTTTAATTGAATGAATGAGTGCAGTTTAATTGATGAAAGAATGCAAATTATTTCAGTAGATATTTGAATGAATTTGGATTCATGAAATGCATGATTTAAGCTTATTTTAATGTATCAATGAAATACGTTTGTTTCATTGAATGCTTCGTTGAAATATATTTCAATGAATGAATGCCTGCAATTTGTCTCATTGAATGCTTGCGTTAAGCTAAAGACATTGACTTTATGTAGTATGCTCTACTCATTGAATTAACAGGAGGAGTTTGTTTCTTTGCATGAACGAGTGCAGTTTGATTTTTTGAATGAATGAAAGAATGCAGTTTGTTTCAGTAGATAATCAAATAAATTTCGATTCATTGAATATATGAATTACGTTTCTTTAAACGAATCAATGAAATACGTTTGAATCATTGAAAGTAGTTTTGAAGTTAGATTCAATTAATGTATGCATTGTGTTTTATTGAACGAATGAGTTAAGCTTGATACATTGAAAGAATGAAAGCTGTACATTCTTGATACATTGAAAGCTGTACTCATTGAATTAAGAGATGGAGTTTGTTTCATTGCATGAACGAGTGCAGTTTGATTCATTGAATGAATGAAAGAATGCAGTTTGTTTCAGTAGATAAATAAGTGAATTTGGATTCCTTGAATGTATGAATTACTATTGTTTAAATGAATCAATGAAAAACGTTTGGATCATTGAAAAGTTTTGAAGTTAGATTCAATTAATATATGCAATTTGTTTCATTGAACGAATGAGTTAAGCTTGAGACATTGAAAAAATGAGAGAAGCTGTACTCATTGAATTAACACTTGCAATTTGTTTAATTGAATGAATGAGTGCAGTTTAATTGATGAAAGAATGCAAATTATTTCAGTAGATATTTGAATGAATTTGGATGCATGAAATGCATGAATAAAGCTTATTTCAATGAATCAATGGAAAACGTTTGTTTCATTGAATGCATCGTTGAAATGTTAATCAAGGAATGAATGCCTGCAGTGTGTCTCAGTGAATGCTTGCGTTAAGCTAGAGACATTGACTTAATGTATTACGCTCTACTCATTGAATTCATACGTGCAGTTTCATTCCATCAGAGAAAGAGCGCTGTTTGATTCACTGAATGGATGAATAGAGCTTCAATCACTAAATTAATGAGTGCTGGTTTCTTCCTAAAATGTATGAGTTACTTTTAGTTTCATTGCATCAATGTAACACGTCTGAACGTATTGAATGCATGAATTCAGTTTGATTCCATGAGTAAACGCAGTTTATTTTATTGAATGAAAGCGTTAATTTGGAGACATGGATTTAATGAGAGAAGCTCTACTCATTGAATTAACAGTTTGATTCATTGAATGAATGAAAGAATGCAGTTTGTTTCAGTAGATAAATAAGTGAATTTGGATTCACTGATTGTATGAATTACTATTGTTTAAATGAATCAATGAAAAACGTTTGGATCATTGAAAAGTTTTGAAGTTAGATTCAATTAATATTTGCAATTTGTTTCATTGAACGAATGAGTTAAGCTTGAGACATTGAAAGAATGAGAGAAGCTGATCTCATTGAATTAACACTTGCAATGTGTTTAATTGAATGAATGAGTGCAGAATAATTGATGAAAGAATGCAATTTATTTCAGTAGATATTTGAATGAATTTGGATTCATGAAATGCATGATTTAAGCTTATTTCAATGTATCAATGAAATACGTTTGTTTCATTGAATGCTTCGTTGAAATATATTTCAATGAATGAATGCCTGCAATTTGTCTCATTGAATGCTTGCGTTAAGCTAAAGACATTGACTTTATGTAGTATGCTCCACTCATTGAATTAACAGGAGGAGTTTGTTTCTTTGCATGAACGAGTGCAGTTTGATTTTTTGAATGAATGAAAGAATGCAGTTTGTTTCAGTAGATAATTAAATAAATTTCGATTCATTGAATATATGAATTACGTTTCTTTAAACGAATCAATGAAATACGTTTGAATCATTGAAAGTAGTTTTGAAGTTAGATTCAATTAATGTATGCATTGTGTTTTATTGAACGAATGAGTTAAGCTTGATACATTGAAAGAATGAAAGCTGTACATTCTTGATACATTGAAAGCTGTACTCATTGAATTAAGAGATGGAGTTTGTTTCATTGCATGAACGAGTGCAGTTTGATTCATTGAATGAATGAAAGAATGCAGTTTGTTTCAGTAGATAAATAAGTGAATTTGGATTCCTTGAATGTATGAATTACTATTGTTTAAATGAATCAATGAAAAACGTTTGGATCATTGAAAAGTTTTGAAGTTAGATTCAATTAATATATGCAATTTGTTTCATTGAACGAATGAGTTAAGCTTGAGACATTGAAAAAATGAGAGAAGCTGTACTCATTGAATTAACACTTGCAATTTGTTTAATTGAATGAATGAGTGCAGTTTAATTGATGAAAGAATGCAAATTATTTCAGTAGATATTTGAATGAATTTGGATGCATGAAATGCATGAATTAAGCTTATTTCAATGAATCAATGGAAAACGTTTGTTTCATTGAATGCATCGTTGAAATGTTAATCAAGGAATGAATGCCTGCAGTGTGTCTCAGTGAATGCTTGCGTTAAGCTAGAGACATTGACTTAATGTATTACGCTCTACTCATTGAATTCATACGTGCAGTTTCATTCCATCAGAGAAAGAGCGCTGTTTGATTCACTGAATGGATGAATAGAGCTTCAATCACTAAATTAATGAGTGCTGGTTTCTTCCTAAAATGTACGAGTTACTTTTAGTTTCATTGCATCAAATGTAACACGTCTGAACGTATTGAATGCATGAATTCAGTTTGATTCCATGAGTAAACGCAGTTTATTTTATTGAATGAAAGCGTTAATTTGGAGACATGGATTTAATGAGAGAAGCTCTACTCATTGAATTAACAGTTTGATTCATTGAATGAATGAAAGAATGCAGTTTGTTTCAGTAGATAAATAAGTGAATTTGGATTCATTGATTGTATGAATTACTATTGTTTAAATGAATCAATGAAAAACGTTTGGATCATTGAAAAGTTTTGAAGTTAGATTCAATTAATATTTGCAATTTGTTTCATTGAACGAATGAGTTAAGCTTGAGACATTGAAAGAATGAGAGAAGCTGATCTCATTGAATTAACACTTGCAATGTGTTTAATTGAATGAATGAGTGCAGAATAATTGATGAAAGAATGCAATTTATTTCAGTAGATATTTGAATGAATTTGGATTCATGAAATGCATGATTTAAGCTTATTTTAATGTATCAATGAAATACGTTTGTTTCATTGAATGCTTCGTTGAAATATATTTCAATGAATGAATGCCTGCAATTTGTCTCATTGAATGCTTGCGTTAAGCTAAAGACATTGACTTTATGTAGTATGCTCCACTCATTGAATTAACAGGAGGAGTTTGTTTCTTTGCATGAACGAGTGCAGTTTGATTTTTTGAATGAATGAAAGAATGCAGTTTGTTTCAGTAGATAATTAAATAAATTTCGATTCATTGAATATATGAATTACGTTTCTTTAAACGAATCAATGAAATACGTTTGAATCATTGAAAGTAGTTTTGAAGTTAGATTCAATTAATGTATGCATTGTGTTTTATTGAACGAATGAGTTAAGCTTGATTCATTGAAAGAATGAAAGCTGTACATTCTTGATACATTGAAAGCTGTACTCATTGAATTAAGAGATGGAGTTTGTTTCATTGCATGAACGAGTGCAGTTTGATTCATTGAATGAATGAAAGAATGCAGTTTGTTTCAGTAGATAAATAAGTGAATTTGGATTCATTGATTGTATGAATTACTATTGTTTAAATGAATCAATGAAAAACGTTTGGATCATTGAAAAGTTTTGAAGTTAGATTCAATTAATATATGCAATTTGTTTCATTGAACGAATGAGTTAAGCTTGAGACATTGAAAGAATGAGAGAATCTGTTCTCATTGAATTAACACTTGCAATGTGTTTAATTGAATGAATGAGTGCAGATTAATTGATGAAAGAATGCAATTTATTTCAGTAGATATTTGAATGAATTTGGATTCATGAAATGCATGATTTAAGCTTATTTTAATGTATCAATGAAATACGTTTCTTTCGTTGAAAGCTTCGTTGAAATGTAATTCAATGAATGAATGCCTGCAATTTGTCTCATTGAATGCTTGCGTTAAGCTAAAGACATTGACTATATGTAGTCTGCTCTACTCATTGAATTAACAGGAGGAGTTTGTTTCTTTGCATGAACGAGTGCAGTTTGATTTTTTGATTGAATGAAAGAATGTAGTTTGTTTCAGTAGATAAATAAATAAATTTCGATTCATTGAATATATGAATTACGTTTCTTTAAACGAATCAATGAAATACGTTTGAATCATTGAAAGAAGTTTTGAAGTTAGATTCAATTAATGTATGCATTTTGTTTTATTGAACGAATGAGTTAAGCTTGATACATTGAAAGAATGAAAGCTGTACATTCTTGATACATTGAAAGCTGTACTCATTGAATTAAGAGATGGAGTTTGTTTCATTGCATGAACGAGTGCAGTTTGATTCATTGAATGAATGAAAGAATGCAGTTTGTTTCAGTAGATAAATAAGTGAATTTGGATTCATTGATTGTATGAATTACTATTGTTTAAATGAATCAATGAAAAACGTTTGGATCATTGAAAAGTTTTGAAGTTAGATTCAATTAATATATGCAATTTGTTTCATTGAACGAATGAGTTAAGCTTGAGACATTGAAAGAATGAGAGAATCTGTTCTCATTGAATTAACACTTGCAATGTGTTTAATTGAATGAATGAGTGCAGATTAATTGATGAAAGAATGCAATTTATTTCAGTAGATATTTGAATGAATTTGGATTCATGAAATGCATGATTTAAGCTTATTTTAATGTATCAATGAAATACGTTTCTTTCGTTGAATGCTTCGTTGAAATGTAATTCAATGAATGAATGCCTGCAATTTGTCTCATTGAATGCTTGCGTTAAGCTAAAGACATTGACTATATGTAGTCTGCTCTACTCATTGAATTAACAGGAGGAGTTTGTTTCTTTGCATGAACGAGTGCAGTTTGATTTTTTGAATGAATGAAAGAATGCAGTTTGTTTCAGTAGATAATCAAATAAATTTCGATTCATTGAATATATGAATTACGTTTCTTTAAACGAATCAATGAAATACGTTTGAATCATTGAAAGTAGTTTTGAAGTTAGATTCAATTAATGTATGCATTGTGTTTTATTGAACGAATGAGTTAAGCTTGATACATTGAAAGAATGAAAGCTGTACATTCTTGATACATTGAAAGCTGTACTCATTGAATTAAGAGATGGAGTTTGTTTCATTGCATGAACGAGTGCAGTTTGATTCATTGAATGAATGAAAGAATGCAGTTTGTTTCAGTAGATAAATAAGTGAATTTGGATTCCTTGAATGTATGAATTACTATTGTTTAAATGAATCAATGAAAAACGTTTGGATCATTGAAAAGTTTTGAAGTTAGATTCAATTAATATATGCAATTTGTTTCATTGAACGAATGAGTTAAGCTTGAGACATTGAAAAAATGAGAGAAGCTGTACTCATTGAATTAACACTTGCAATTTGTTTAATTGAATGAATGAGTGCAGTTTAATTGATGAAAGAATGCAAATTATTTCAGTAGATATTTGAATGAATTTGGATGCATGAAATGCATGAATAAAGCTTATTTCAATGAATCAATGGAAAACGTTTGTTTCATTGAATGCATCGTTGAAATGTTAATCAAGGAATGAATGCCTGCAGTGTGTCTCAGTGAATGCTTGCGTTAAGCTAGAGACATTGACTTAATGTATTACGCTCTACTCATTGAATTCATACGTGCAGTTTCATTCCATCAGAGAAAGAGCGCTGTTTGATTCACTGAATGGATGAATAGAGCTTCAATCACTAAATTAATGAGTGCTGGTTTCTTCCTAAAATGTATGAGTTACTTTTAGTTTCATTGCATCAATGTAACACGTCTGAACGTATTGAATGCATGAATTCAGTTTGATTCCATGAGTAAACGCAGTTTATTTTATTGAATGAAAGCGTTAATTTGGAGACATGGATTTAATGAGAGAAGCTCTACTCATTGAATTAACAGTTTGATTCATTGAATGAATGAAAGAATGCAGTTTGTTTCAGTAGATAAATAAGTGAATTTGGATTCACTGATTGTATGAATTACTATTGTTTAAATGAATCAATGAAAAACGTTTGGATCATTGAAAAGTTTTGAAGTTAGATTCAATTAATATTTGCAATTTGTTTCATTGAACGAATGAGTTAAGCTTGAGACATTGAAAGAATGAGAGAAGCTGATCTCATTGAATTAACACTTGCAATGTGTTTAATTGAATGAATGAGTGCAGAATAATTGATGAAAGAATGCAATTTATTTCAGTAGATATTTGAATGAATTTGGATTCATGAAATGCATGATTTAAGCTTATTTTAATGTATCAATGAAATACGTTTGTTTCATTGAATGCTTCGTTGAAATATATTTCAATGAATGAATGCCTGCAATTTGTCTCATTGAATGCTTGCGTTAAGCTAAAGACATTGACTTTATGTAGTATGCTCCACTCATTGAATTAACAGGAGGAGTTTGTTTCTTTGCATGAACGAGTGCAGTTTGATTTTTTGAATGAATGAAAGAATGCAGTTTGTTTCAGTAGATAATTAAATAAATTTCGATTCATTGAATATATGAATTACGTTTCTTTAAACGAATCAATGAAATACGTTTGAATCATTGAAAGTAGTTTTGAAGTTAGATTCAATTAATGTATGCATTGTGTTTTATTGAACGAATGAGTTAAGCTTGATACATTGAAAGAATGAAAGCTGTACATTCTTGATACATTGAAAGCTGTACTCATTGAATTAAGAGATGGAGTTTGTTTCATTGCATGAACGAGTGCAGTTTGATTCATTGAATGAATGAAAGAATGCAGTTTTTTTCAGTAGATAAATAAGTGAATTTGGATTCATTGAATGTATGAATAACAATTGTTTAAATGAATCAATGAAAAACGTTTGGATCATTGAAAAGTTTTGAAGTTAGATTCAATTAATATATGCAATTTGTTTCATTGAACGAATGAGTTAAGCTTGAGACATTGAAAAAATGAGAGAAGCTGTACTCATTGAATTAACAGATGGAGTTTGTTTCATTGCATTGAATGAATGAAAGAATGCAGTTTGTTTCAGTAGATAAATAAGTGAATTTGGATTCATTGATTGTATGAATTACTATTGTTTAAATGAATCAATGAAAAACGTTTGGATCATTGAAAAGTTTTGAAGTTAGATTCAATTAATATATGCAATTTGTTTCATTGAACGAATGAGTTAAGCTTGAGACTTTGAAAGAATGAGAGAATCTCTTCTCATTGAATTAACGCTTGCAATGTGTTTAATTGAATGAATGAGTGCAGATTAATTGATGAAAGAATGCAATTTATTTCAGTAGATATTTGAATGAATTTGGATTCTTGAAATGCATGATTTAAGCTTATTTTAATGTATCAATGAAATACGTTTGTTTCGTTGAATGCTTCGTTGAAATGTAATTCAATGAATGAATGCCTGCAATTTGTCTCATTGAATGCTTGCGTTAAGCTAAAGACATTGACTTTATGTAGTATGCTCTACTCATTGAATTAACAGGAGGAGTTTGTTTCTTTGCATGAACGAGTGCAGTTTGATTTTTTGAATGAATGAAAGAATGCAGTTTGTTTCAGTAGATAAATAAATAAATTTCGATTCATTGAATATATGAATTACGTTTCTTTAAACGAATCAATGAAATACGTTTGAATCATTGAAAGAAGTTTTGAAGTTAGATTCAATTAATGTATGCATTTTGTTTTATTGAACGAATGAGTTAAGCTTGATACATTGAAAGAATGAAAGCTGTACATTCTTGAGACATTGAAAGCTGTACTCATTGAATTAAGAGATGGAGTTTGTTTCATTGCATGAACGAGTGCAGTTTGATTCATTGAATGAATGAAAGAATGCAGTTTGTTTCAGTAGATAAATAAGTGAATTTGGATTCCTTGAATGTATGAATTACTATTGTTTAAATGAATCAATGAAAAACGTTTGGATCATTGAAAAGTTTTGAAGTTAGATTCAATTAATATATGCAATTTGTTTCATTGAACGCATGAGTTAAGCTTGAGACATTGAAAAAATGAGAGAAGCTGTACTCATTGAATTAACACTTGCAATTTGTTTAATTGAATGAATGAGTGCAGTTTAATTGATGAAAGAATGCAAATTATTTCAGTAGATATTTGAATGAATTTGGATGCATGAAATGCATGAATTAAGCTTATTTCAATGAATCAATGGAAAACGTTTGTTTCATTGAATGCATCGTTGAAATGTTAATCAAGGAATGAATGCCTGCAGTGTGTCTCAGTGAATGCTTGCGTTAAGCTAGAGACATTGACTTAATGTAGTACGCTCTACTCATTGAATTCATACGTGCAGTTTCATTCCATCAGAGAAAGAGCGCTGTTTGATTCACTGAATGGATGAATAGAGCTTCAATCACTAAATTAATGAGTGCTGGTTTCTTCCTAAAATGTATGAGTTACTTTTTGTTTCATTGCATCAATGTAACACTTCTGACGTATTGAATGCATGAATTCAGTTTGATTCCATGAGTAAACGCAGTTTATTTTATTGAATGAAAGCGTTAATTTGGAGACATGGATTTAATGAGAGAAGCTCTACTCATTGAATTAACAGTTTGATTCATTGAATGAATGAAAGAATGCAGTTTGTTTCAGTAGATAAATAAGTGAATTTGGATTCATTGATTGTATGAATTACTATTGTTTAAATGAATCAATGAAAAACGTTTGGATCATTGAAAAGTTTTGAAGTTAGATTCAATTAATATTTGCAATTTGTTTCATTGAACGAATGAGTTAAGCTTGAGACATTGAAAGAATGAGAGAAGCTGATCTCATTGAATTAACACTTGCAATGTGTTTAATTGAATGAATGAGTGCAGAATAATTGATGAAAGAATGCAATTTATTTCAGTAGATATTTGAATGAATTTGGATTCATGAAATGCATGATTTAAGCTTATTTTAATGTATCAATGAAATACGTTTGTTTCATTGAATGCTTCGTTGAAATATATTTCAATGAATGATTGCCTGCAATTTGTCTCATTGAATGCTTGCGTTAAGCTAAAGACATTGACTTTATGTAGTATGCTCCACTCATTGAATTAACAGGAGGAGTTTGTTTCTTTGCATGAACGAGTGCAGTTTGATTTTTTGATTGAATGAAAGAATGTAGTTTGTTTCAGTAGATAAATAAATAAATTTCGATTCATTGAATATATGAATTACGTTTCTTTAAACGAATCAATGAAATACGTTTGAATCATTGAAAGAAGTTTTGAAGTTAGATTCAATTAATGTATGCATTTTGTTTTATTGAACGAATGAGTTAAGCTTGATACATTGAAAGAATGAAAGCTGTACATTCTTGATACATTGAAAGCTGTACTCATTGAATTAAGAGATGGAGTTTGTTTCATTGCATGAACGAGTGCAGTTTGATTCATTGAATGATTGAAAGAAGGCAGTTTGTTTCAGTAGATAAATAAGTGAATTTGGATTCATTAATTGTATGAATTACTATTGTTTAAATGAATCAATGAAAAACGTTTGGATCATTGAAAAGTTTTGAAGTTAGATTCAATTAATATATGCAATTTGTTTCATTGAACGAATGAGTTAAGCTTGAGACATTGAAAAAATGAGAGAAGCTGTACTCATTGAATTAACACTTGCAATTTGTTTAATTGAATGAATGAGTGCAGTTTAATTGATGAAAGAATGCAAATTATTTCAGTAGATATTTGAATGAATTTGGATTCATGAAATGCATGATTTAAGCTTATTTTAATGTATCAATGAAATACGTTTGTTTCATTGAATGCTTCGTTGAAATATATTTCAATGAATGATTGCCTGCAATTTGTCTCATTGAATGCTTGCGTTAAGCTAAAGACATTGACTTTATGTAGTATGCTCCACTCATTGAATTAACAGGAGGAGTTTGTTTCTTTGCATGAACGAGTGCAGTTTGATTTTTTGATTGAATGAAAGAATGTAGTTTGTTTCAGTAGATAAATAAATAAATTTCGATTCATTGAATATATGAATTACGTTTCTTTAAACGAATCAATGAAATACGTTTGAATCATTGAAAGAAGTTTTGAAGTTAGATTCAATTAATGTATGCATTTTGTTTTATTGAACGAATGAGTTAAGCTTGATACATTGAAAGAATGAAAGCTGTACATTCTTGATACATTGAAAGCTGTACTCATTGAATTAAGAGATGGAGTTTGTTTCATTGCATGAACGAGTGCAGTTTGATTCATTGAATGATTGAAAGAAGGCAGTTTGTTTCAGTAGATAAATAAGTGAATTTGGATTCCTTGAATGTATGAATTACTATTGTTTAAATGAATCAATGAAAAACGTTTGGATCATTGAAAAGTTTTGAAGTTAGATTCAATTAATATATGCAATTTGTTTCATTGAACGAATGAGTTAAGCTTGAGACATTGAAAAAATGAGAGAAGCTGTACTCATTGAATTAACACTTGCAATTTGTTTAATTGAATGAATGAGTGCAGTTTAATTGATGAAAGAATGCAAATTATTTCAGTAGATATTTGAATGAATTTGGATTCATGAAATGCATGATTTAAGCTTATTTTAATGTATCAATGAAATACGTTTGTTTCATTGAATGCTTCGTTGAAATATATTTCAATGAATGATTGCCTGCAATTTGTCTCATTGAATGCTTGCGTTAAGCTAAAGACATTGACTTTATGTAGTATGCTCCACTCATTGAATTAACAGGAGGAGTTTGTTTCTTTGCATGAACGAGTGCAGTTTGATTTTTTGATTGAATGAAAGAATGTAGTTTGTTTCAGTAGATAAATAAATAAATTTCGATTCATTGAATATATGAATTACGTTTCTTTAAACGAATCAATGAAATACGTTTGAATCATTGAAAGAAGTTTTGAAGTTAGATTCAATTAATGTATGCATTTTGTTTTATTGAACGAATGAGTTAAGCTTGATACATTGAAAGAATGAAAGCTGTACATTCTTGATACATTGAAAGCTGTACTCATTGAATTAAGAGATGGAGTTTGTTTCATTGCATGAACGAGTGCAGTTTGATTCATTGAATGATTGAAAGAAGGCAGTTTGTTTCAGTAGATAAATAAGTGAATTTGGATTCCTTGAATGTATGAATTACTATTGTTTAAATGAATCAATGAAAAACGTTTGGATCATTGAAAAGTTTTGAAGTTAGATTCAATTAATATATGCAATTTGTTTCATTGAACGAATGCGTTAAGCTTGAGACATTGAAAAAATGAGAGAAGCTGTACTCATTGAATTAACACTTGCAATTTGTTTAATTGAATGAATGAGTGCAGTTTAATTGATGAAAGAATGCAAATTATTTCAGTAGATATTTGAATGAATTTGGATTCATGAAATGCATGATTTAAGCTTATTTTAATGTATCAATGAAATACGTTTGTTTCATTGAATGCTTCGTTGAAATATATTTCAATGAATGATTGCCTGCAATTTGTCTCATTGAATGCTTGCGTTAAGCTAAAGACATTGACTTTATGTAGTATGCTCCACTCATTGAATTAACAGGAGGAGTTTGTTTCTTTGCATGAACGAGTGCAGTTTGATTTTTTGATTGAATGAAAGAATGTAGTTTGTTTCAGTAGATAAATAAATAAATTTCGATTCATTGAATATATGAATTACGTTTCTTTAAACGAATCAATGAAATACGTTTGAATCATTGAAAGAAGTTTTGAAGTTAGATTCAATTAATGTATGCATTTTGTTTTATTGAACGAATGAGTTAAGCTTGATACATTGAAAGAATGAAAGCTGTACATTCTTGATACATTGAAAGCTGTACTCATTGAATTAAGAGATGGAGTTTGTTTCATTGCATGAACGAGTGCAGTTTGATTCATTGAATGATTGAAAGAAGGCAGTTTGTTTCAGTAGATAAATAAGTGAATTTGGATTCCTTGAATGTATGAATTACTATTGTTTAAATGAATCAATGAAAAACGTTTGGATCATTGAAAAGTTTTGAAGTTAGATTCAATTAATATATGCAATTTGTTTCATTGAACGAATGAGTTAAGCTTGAGACATTGAAAAAATGAGAGAAGCTGTACTCATTGAATTAACACTTGCAATTTGTTAAATGGAATGAATGAGTGCAGTTTAATTGATGAAAGAATGCAAATTATTTCAGTAGATATTTGAATGAATTTGGATGCATGAAATGCATGAATTAAGCTTATTTCAATGAATCAATGGAAAACGTTTGTTTCATTGAATGCATCGTTGAAATGTTAATCAAGGAATGAATGCCTGCAGTGTGTCTCAGTGAATGCTTGCGTTAAGCTAGAGACATTGACTTAATGTATTACGCTCTACTCATTGAATTCATACGTGCAGTTTCATTCCATCAGAGAAAGAGCGCTGTTTGATTCACTGAATGGATGAATAGAGCTTCAATCACTAAATTAATGAGTGCTGGTTTCTTACTAAAATGTATGAGTTACTTTTAGTTTCATTGCATCAATGTAACACGTCTGAACGTATTGAATGCACGAATTCAGTTTGATTCCATGAGTAAACGCAGTTTATTTTATTGAATGAAAGCGTTAATTTGGAGACATGGATTTAATGAGAGAAGCTCTACTCATTGAATTAACAGTTTGATTCATTGAATGAATGAAAGAATGCAGTTTGTTTCAGTAGATAAATAAGTGAATTTGGATTCATTGATTGTATGAATTACTATTGTTTAAATGAATCAATGAAAAACGTTTGGATCATTGAAAAGTTTTGAAGTTAGATTCAATTAATATTTGCAATTTGTTTCATTGAACGAATGAGTTAAGCTTGAGACATTGAAAGAATGAGAGAAGCTGATCTCATTGAATTAACACTTGCAATGTGTTTAATTGAATGAATGAGTGCAGAATAATTGATGAAAGAATGCAATTTATTTCAGTAGATATTTGAATGAATTTGGATTCATGAAATGCATGATTTAAGCTTATTTTAATGTATCAATGAAATACGTTTGTTTCATTGAATGCTTCGTTGAAATATATTTCAATGAATGAATGCCTGCAATTTGTCTCATTGAATGCTTGCGTTAAGCTAAAGACATTGACTTTATGTAGTATGCTCCACTCATTGAATTAACAGGAGGAGTTTGTTTCTTTGCATGAACGAGTGCAGTTTGATTTTTTGAATGAATGAAAGAATGCAGTTTGTTTCAGTAGATAAATAAATATATTTCGATTCATTGAATATATGAATTACGTTTCTTTAAACGAATCAATGAAATACGTTTGAATCATTGAAAGTAGTTTTGAAGTTAGATTCAATTAATGTATGCATTGTGTTTTATTGAACGAATGAGTTAAGCTTGATACATTGAAAGAATGAAAGCTGTACATTCTTGATACATTGAAAGCTGTACTCATTGAATTAAGAGATGGAGTTTGTTTCATTGCATGAACGAGTGCAGTTTGATTCATTGAATGAATGAAAGAATGCAGTTTTTTTCAGTAGATAAATAAGTGAATTTGGATTCATTGAATGTATGAATAACAATTGTTTAAATGAATCAATGAAAAACGTTTGGATCATTGAAAAGTTTTGAAGTTAGATTCAATTAATATATGCAATTTGTTTCATTGAACGAATGAGTTAAGCTTGAGACATTGAAAAAATGAGAGAAGCTGTACTCATTGAATTAACAGATGGAGTTTGTTTCATTGCATTGAATGAATGAAAGAATGCAGTTTGTTTCAGTAGATAAATAAGTGAATTTGGATTCATTGATTGTATGAATTACTATTGTTTAAATGAATCAATGAAAAACGTTTGGATCATTGAAAAGTTTTGAAGTTAGATTCAATTAATATATGCAATTTGTTTCATTGAACGAATGAGTTAAGCTTGAGACTTTGAAAGAATGAGAGAATCTCTTCTCATTGAATTAACGCTTGCAATGTGTTTAATTGAATGAATGAGTGCAGATTAATTGATGAAAGAATGCAATTTATTTCAGTAGATATTTGAATGAATTTGGATTCTTGAAATGCATGATTTAAGCTTATTTTAATGTATCAATGAAATACGTTTGTTTCGTTGAATGCTTCGTTGAAATGTAATTCAATGAATGAATGCCTGCAATTTGTCACATTGAATGCTTGCGTTAAGCTAAAGACATTGACTTTATGTAGTATGCTCTACTCATTGAATTAACAGGAGGAGTTTGTTTCTTTGCATGAACGAGTGCAGTTTGATTTTTTGAATGAATGAAAGAATGCAGTTTGTTTCAGTAGATAAATAAATAAATTTCGATTCATTGAATATATGAATTACGTTTCTTTAAACGAATCAATGAAATACGTTTGAATCATTGAAAGAAGTTTTGAAGTTAGATTCAATTAATGTATGCATTTTGTTTTATTGAACGAATGAGTTAAGCTTGATACATTGAAAGAATGAAAGCTGTACATTCTTGAGACATTGAAAGCTGTACTCATTGAATTAAGAGATGGAGTTTCTTTCATTGCATGAACGAGTGCAGTTTGATTCATTGAATGAATGAAAGAATGTAGTTTGTTTCAGTAGATAAATAAGTGAATTTGGATTCCTTGAATGTATGAATTACTATTGTTTAAATGAATCAATGAAAAACGTTTGGATCATTGAAAAGTTTTGAAGTTAGATTCAATTAATATATGCAATTTGTTTCATTGAACGCATGAGTTAAGCTTGAGACATTGAAAAAATGAGAGAAGCTGTACTCATTGAATTAACACTTGCAATTTGTTTAATTGAATGAATGAGTGCAGTTTAATTGATGAAAGAATGCAAATTATTTCAGTAGATATTTGAATGAATTTGGATGCATGAAATGCATGAATTAAGCTTATTTCAATGAATCAATGGAAAACGTTTGTTTCATTGAATGCATCGTTGAAATGTTAATCAAGGAATGAATGCCTGCAGTGTGTCTCAGTGAATGCTTGCGTTAAGCTAGAGACATTGACTTAATGTAGTACGCTCTACTCATTGAATTCATACGTGCAGTTTCATTCCATCAGAGAAAGAGCGCTGTTTGATTCACTGAATGGATGAATAGAGCTTCAATCACTAAATTAATGAGTGCTGGTTTCTTCCTAAAATGTATGAGTTACTTTTAGTTTCATTGCATCAATGTAACACTTCTGACGTATTGAATGCATGAATTCAGTTTGATTCCATGAGTAAACGCAGTTTATTTTATTGAATGAAAGCGTTAATTTGGAGACATGGATTTAATGAGAGAAGCTCTACTCATTGAATTAACAGTTTGATTCATTGAATGAATGAAAGAATGCAGTTTGTTTCAGTAGATAAATAAGTGAATTTGGATTCATTGATTGTATGAATTACTATTGTTTAAATGAATCAATGAAAAACGTTTGGATCATTGAAAAGTTTTGAAGTTAGATTCAATTAATATTTGCAATTTGTTTCATTGAACGAATGAGTTAAGCTTGAGACATTGAAAGAATGAGAGAAGCTGATCTCATTGAATTAACACTTGCAATGTGTTTAATTGAATGAATGAGTGCAGAATAATTGATGAAAGAATGCAATTTATTTCAGTAGATATTTGAATGAATTTGGATTCATGAAATGCATGATTTAAGCTTATTTTAATGTATCAATGAAATACGTTTGTTTCATTGAATGCTTCGTTGAAATATATTTCAATGAATGATTGCCTGCAATTTGTCTCATTGAATGCTTGCGTTAAGCTAAAGACATTGACTTTATGTAGTATGCTCCACTCATTGAATTAACAGGAGGAGTTTGTTTCTTTGCATGAACGAGTGCAGTTTGATTTTTTGAATGAATGAAAGAATGCAGTTTGTTTCAGTAGATAATTAAATAAATTTCGATTCAACGAATATATGAATTACGTTTCTTTAAACGAATCAATGAAATACGTTTGAATCATTGAAAGTAGTTTTGAAGTTAGATTCAATTAATGTATGCATTGTGTTTTATTGAACGAATGAGTTAAGCTTGATACATTGAAAGAATGAAAGCTGTACATTCTTGATACATTGAAAGCTGTACTCATTGAATTAAGAGATGGAGTTTGTTTCATTGCATGAACGAGTGCAGTTTGATTCATTGAATGAATGAAAGAATGCAGTTTGTTTCAGTAGATAAATAAGTGAATTTGGATTCATTGAATGTATGAATTACTATTGTTTAAATGAATCAATGAAAAACGTTTGGATCATTGAAAAGTTTTGAAGTTAGATTCAATTAATATATGCAATTTGTTTCATTGAACGAATGAGTTAAGCTTGAGACATTGAAAAAATGAGAGAAGCTGTACTCATTGAATTAACACTTGCAATTTGTTTAATTGAATGAATGAGTGCAGTTTAATTGATGAAAGAATGCAAATTATTTCAGTAGATATTTGAATGAATTTGGATGCATGAAATGCATGAATTAAGCTTATTTCAATGAATCAATGGAAAACGTTTGTTTCATTGAATGCATCGTTGAAATGTTAATCAAGGAATGAATGCCTGCAGTGTGTCTCAGTGAATGCTTGCGTTAAGCTAGAGACATTGACTTAATGTAGTACGCTCTACTCATTGAATTCATACGTGCAGTTTCATTCCTTCAGAGAAAGAGCGCTGTTTGATTCACTGAATGGATGAATAGAGCTTCAATCACTAAATTAATGAGTGCTGGTTTCTTCCTAAAATGTATGAGTTACTTTTAGTTTCATTGCATCAATGTAACACTTCTGACGTATTGAATGCATGAATTCAGTTTGATTCCATAATGAATAAATGCAGTTTATTTTATTGAATGAAAGCGTTAATTTGGAGACATGGATTTAATGAGAGAAGCTCTACTCATTGAATTAACAGTTTGATTCATTGAATGAATGAAAGAATGCAGTTTGTTTCAGTAGATAAATAAGTGAATTTGGATTCATTGATTGTATGAATTACTATTGTTTAAATGAATCAATGAAAAACGTTTGGATCATTGAAAAGTTTTGAAGTTAGATTCAATTAATATAGGCAATTTGTTTCATTGAACGAATGAGTTAAGCTTGAGACATTGAAAGAATGAGAGAAGCTCTTCTCATTGAATTAACACTTGCAATGTGTTTAATTGAATGAATGAGTGCAGATTAATTGATGAAAGAATGCAATTTATTTCAGTAGATATTTGAATGAATTTGGATTCATGAAATGCATGATTTAAGCTTATTTTAATGTATCAATGAAATACGTTTCTTTCGTTGAATGCTTCGTTGAAATGTAATTCAATGAATGAATGCCTGCAATTTGTCTCATTGAATGCTTGCGTTAGCTAAAGACATTGACTATATGTAGTCTGCTCTACTCATTGAATTAACAGGAGGAGTTTGTTTCTTTGCATGAACGAGTGCAGTTTGATTTTTTGATTGAATGAAAGAATGTAGTTTGTTTCAGTAGATAAATAAATAAATTTCGATTCATTGAATATATGAATTACGTTTCTTTAAACGAATCAATGAAATACGTTTGAATCATTGAAAGAAGTTTTGAAGTTAGATTCAATTAATGTATGCATTTTGTTTTATTGAACGAATGAGTTAAGCTTGATACATTGAAAGAATGAAAGCTGTACATTCTTGATACATTGAAAGCTGTATCATTGAATTAAGAGATGGAGTTTCTTTCATTGCATGAACGAGTGCAGTTTGATTCATTGAATGAATGAAAGAAGGCAGGTTGTTTCAGGAGATAAATAAGTGAATTTGGATTCATTAATTGTATGAATTACTATTGTTTAAATGAATCAATGAAAAACGTTTGGATCATTGAAAAGTTTTGAAGTTAGATTCAATTAATATATGCAATTTGTTTCATTGAACGAATGAGTTAAGCTTGAGACATTGAAAAAATGAGAGAAGCTGTACTCATTGAATTAACACTTGCAATTTGTTTAATTGAATGAATGAGTGCAGTTTAATTGATGAAAGAATGCAAATTATTTCAGTAGATATTTGAATGAATTTGGATTCATGAAATGCATGATTTAAGCTTATTTTAATGTATCAATGAAATACGTTTGTTTCATTGAATGCTTCGTTGAAATATATTTCAATGAATGAATGCCTGCAATTTGTCTCATTGAATGCTTGCGTTAAGCTAAAGACATTGACTTTATGTAGTATGCTCTACTCATTGAATTAACAGGAGGAGTTTGTTTCTTTGCATGAACGAGTGCAGTTTGATTTTTTGAATGAATGAAAGAATGCAGTTTGTTTCAGTAGATAATTAAATAAATTTCGATTCATTGAATATATGAATTACGTTTCTTTAAACGAATCAATGAAATACGTTAGAATCATTGAAAGTAGTTTTGAAGTTAGATTCAATTAATGTATGCATTGTGTTTTATTGAACGAATGAGTTAAGCTTGATACATTGAAAGAATGAAAGCTGTACATTCTTGATACATTGAAAGCTGTACTCATTGAATTAAGAGATGGAGTTTGTTTCATTGCATGAACGAGTGCAGTTTGATTCATTGAATGAATGAAAGAATGCAGTTTGTTTCAGTAGATAAATAAGTGAATTTGGATTCATTGAATGTATGAATTACAATTGTTTAAATGAATCAATGAAAAACGTTTGGATCATTGAAAAGTTTTGAAGTTAGATTCAATTAATATATGCAATTTGTTTCATTGAACGAATGAGTTAAGCTTGAGACATTGAAAAAATGAGAGAAGCTGTACTCATTGAATTAACACTTGCAATTTGTTTAATTGAATGAATGAGTGCAGTTTAATTGATGAAAGAATGCAAATTATTTCAGTAGATACTTGAATGAATTTGGATGCATGAAATGCATGAATTAAGCTTATTTCAATGAATCAATGGAAAACGTTTGTTTCATTGAATGCATCGTTGAAATGTTAATCAAGGAATGAATGCCTGCAGTGTGTCTCAGTGAATGCTTGCGTTAAGCTAGAGACATTGACTTAATGTAGTACGCTCTACTCATTGAATTCATACGTGCAGTTTCATTCCATCAGAGAAAGAGCGCTGTTTGATTCACTGAATGGATGAATAGAGCTTCAATCACTAAATTAATGAGTGCTGGTTTCTTCCTAAAATGTATGAGTTACTTTTAGTTTCATTGCATCAATGTAACACTTCTGACGTATTGAATGCATGAATTCAGTTTGATTCCATGAGTAAACGCAGTTTATTTTATTGAATGAAAGCGTTAATTTGGAGACATGGATTTAATGAGAGAAGCTCTACTCATTGAATTAACAGTTTGATTCATTGAATGAATGAAAGAATGCAGTTTGTTTCAGTAGATAAATAAGTGAATTTGGATTCATTGATTGTATGAATTACTATTGTTTAAATGAATCAATGAAAAACGTTTGGATCATTGAAAAGTTTTGAAGTTAGATTCAATTAATATATGCAATTTGTTTCATTGAACGAATGAGTTAAGCTTGAGACATTGAAAGAATGAGAGAAGCTGATCTCATTGAATTAACACTTGCAATGTGTTTAATTGAATGAATGAGTGCAGAATAATTGATGAAAGAATGCAATTTATTTCAGTAGATATTTGAATGAATTTGGATTCATGAAATGCATGATTTAAGCTTATTTTAATGTATCAATGAAATACGTTTGTTTCATTGAATGCTTCGTTGAAATATATTTCAATGAATGATTGCCTGCAATTTGTCTCATTGAATGCTTGCGTTAAGCTAAAGACATTGACTTTATGTAGTATGCTCCACTCATTGAATTAACAGGAGGAGTTTGTTTCTTTGCATGAACGAGTGCAGTTTGATTTTTTGAATGAATGAAAGAATGCAGTTTGTTTCAGTAGATAATTAAATAAATTTCGATTCAACGAATATATGAATTTCGTTTCTTTAAACGAATCAATGAAATACGTTTGAATCATTGAAAGTAGTTTTGAAGTTAGATTCAATTAATGTATGCATTGTGTTTTATTGAACGAATGAGTTAAGCTTGATACATTGAAAGAATGAAAGCTGTACATTCTTGATACATTGAAAGCTGTACTCATTGAATTAAGAGATGGAGTTTGTTTCATTGCATGAACGAGTGCAGTTTGATTCATTGAATGAATGAAAGAATGCAGTTTGTTTCAGTAGATAAATAAGTGAATTTGGATTCCTTGAATGTATGAATTACTATTGTTTAAATGAATCAATGAAAAACGTTTGGATCATTGAAAAGTTTTGAAGTTAGATTCAATTAATATATGCAATTTGTTTCATTGAACGAATGAGTTAAGCTTGAGACATTGAAAAAATGAGAGAAGCTGTACTCATTGAATTAACACTTGCAATTTGTTTAATTGAATGAATGAGTGCAGTTTAATTGATGAAAGAATGCAAATTATTTCAGTAGATATTTGAATGAATTTGGATGCATGAAATGCATGAATTAAGCTTATTTCAATGAATCAATGGAAAACGTTTGTTTCATTGAATGCATCGTTGAAATGTTAATCAAGGAATGAATGCCTGCAGTGTGTCTCAGTGAATGCTTGCGTTAAGCTAGAGACATTGACTTAATGTAGTACGCTCTACTCATTGAATTCATACGTGCAGTTTCATTCCTTCAGAGAAAGAGCGCTGTTTGATTCACTGAATGGATGAATAGAGCTTCAATCACTAAATTAATGAGTGCTGGTTTCTTCCTAAAATGTATGAGTTACTTTTAGTTTCATTGCATCAATGTAACACTTCTGACGTATTGAATGCATGAATTCAGTTTGATTCCATAATGAATAAATGCAGTTTATTTTATTGAATGAAAGCGTTAATTTGGAGACATGGATTTAATGAGAGAAGCTCTACTCATTGAATTAACAGTTTGATTCATTGAATGAATGAAAGAATGCAGTTTGTTTCAGTAGATAAATAAGTGAATTTGGATTCATTGATTGTATGAATTACTATTGTTTAAATGAATCAATGAAAAACGTTTGGATCATTGAAAAGTTTTGAAGTTAGATTCAATTAATATATGCAATTTGTTTCATTGAACGAATGAGTTAAGCTTGAGACATTGAAAAAATGAGAGAAGCTGTACTCATTGAATTAACACTTGCAATTTGTTTAATTGAATGAATGAGTGCAGTTTAATTGATGAAAGAATGCAAATTATTTCAGTAGATATTTGAATGAATTTGGATTCATGAAATGCATGATTTAAGCTTATTTTAATGTATCAATGAAATACGTTTGTTTCATTGAATGCTTCGTTGAAATATATTTCAATGAATGAATGCCTGCAATTTGTCTCATTGAATGCTTGCGTTAAGCTAAAGACATTGACTTTATGTAGTATGCTCTACTCATTGAATTAACAGGAGGAGTTTGTTTCTTTGCATGAACGAGTGCAGTTTGATTTTTTGAATGAATGAAAGAATGCAGTTTGTTTCAGTAGATAATTAAATAAATTTCGATTCATTGAATATATGAATTACGTTTCTTTAAACGAATCAATGAAATACGTTTGAATCATTGAAAGTAGTTTTGAAGTTAGATTCAATTAATGTATGCATTGTGTTTTATTGAACGAATGAGTTAAGCTTGATACATTGAAAGAATGAAAGCTGTACATTCTTGATACATTGAAAGCTGTACTCATTGAATTAAGAGATGGAGTTTGTTTCATTGCATGAACGAGTGCAGTTTGATTCATTGAATGAATGAAAGAATGCAGTTTGTTTCAGTAGATAAATAAGTGAATTTGGATTCATTGAATGTATGAATAACAATTGTTTAAATGAATCAATGAAAAACGTTTGGATCATTGAAAAGTTTTGAAGTTAGATTCAATTAATATATGCAATTTGTTTCATTGAACGAATGAGTTAAGCTTGAGACATTGAAAAAATGAGAGAAGCTGTACTCATTGAATTAACACTTGCAATTTGTTTAATTGAATGAATGAGTGCAGTTTAATTGATGAAAGAATGCAAATTATTTCAGTAGATATTTGAATGAATTTGGATGCATGAAATGCATGAATTAAGCTTATTTCAATGAATCAATGGAAAACGTTTGTTTCATTGAATGCATCGTTGAAATGTTAATCAAGGAATGAATGCCTGCAGTGTGTCTCAGTGAATGCTTGCGTTAAGCTAGAGACATTGACTTAATGTAGTACGCTCTACTCATTGAATTCATACGTGCAGTTTCATTCCTTCAGAGAAAGAGCGCTGTTTGATTCACTGAATGGATGAATAGAGCTTCAATCACTAAATTAATGAGTGCTGGTTTCTTCCTAAAATGTATGAGTTACTTTTAGTTTCATTGCATCAATGTAACACTTCTGACGTATTGAATGCATGAATTCAGTTTGATTCCATAATGAATAAATGCAGTTTATTTTATTGAATGAAAGCGTTAATTTGGAGACATGGATTTAATGAGAGAAGCTCTACTCATTGAATTAACAGTTTGATTCATTGAATGAATGAAAGAATGCAGTTTGTTTCAGTAGATAAATAAGTGAATTTGGATTCATTGATTGTATGAATTACTATTGTTTAAATGAATCAATGAAAAACGTTTGGATCATTGAAAAGTTTTGAAGTTAGATTCAATTAATATAGGCAATTTGTTTCATTGAACGAATGAGTTAAGCTTGAGACATTGAAAGAATGAGAGAAGCTCTTCTCATTGAATTAACACTTGCAATGTGTTTAATTGAATGAATGAGTGCAGATTAATTGATGAAAGAATGCAATTTATTTCAGTAGATATTTGAATGAATTTGGATTCATGAAATGCATGATTTAAGCTTATTTTAATGTATCAATGAAATACGTTTCTTTCGTTGAATGCTTCGTTGAAATGTAATTCAATGAATGAATGCCTGCAATTTGTCTCATTGAATGCTTGCGTTAGCTAAAGACATTGACTATATGTAGTCTGCTCTACTCATTGAATTAACAGGAGGAGTTTGTTTCTTTGCATGAACGAGTGCAGTTTGATTTTTTGATTGAATGAAAGAATGTAGTTTGTTTCAGTAGATAAATAAATAAATTTCGATTCATTGAATATATGAATTACGTTTCTTTAAACGAATCAATGAAATACGTTTGAATCATTGAAAGAAGTTTTGAAGTTAGATTCAATTAATGTATGCATTTTGTTTTATTGAACGAATGAGTTAAGCTTGATACATTGAAAGAATGAAAGCTGTACATTCTTGATACATTGAAAGCTGTATCATTGAATTAAGAGATGGAGTTTCTTTCATTGCATGAACGAGTGCAGTTTGATTCATTGAATGAATGAAAGAAGGCAGGTTGTTTCAGGAGATAAATAAGTGAATTTGGATTCATTAATTGTATGAATTACTATTGTTTAAATGAATCAATGAAAAACGTTTGGATCATTGAAAAGTTTTGAAGTTAGATTCAATTAATATATGCAATTTGTTTCATTGAACGAATGAGTTAAGCTTGAGACATTGAAAAAATGAGAGAAGCTGTACTCATTGAATTAACACTTGCAATTTGTTTAATTGAATGAATGAGTGCAGTTTAATTGATGAAAGAATGCAAATTATTTCAGTAGATATTTGAATGAATTTGGATTCATGAAATGCATGATTTAAGCTTATTTTAATGTATCAATGAAATACGTTTGTTTCATTGAATGCTTCGTTGAAATATATTTCAATGAATGAATGCCTGCAATTTGTCTCATTGAATGCTTGCGTTAAGCTAAAGACATTGACTTTATGTAGTATGCTCTACTCATTGAATTAACAGGAGGAGTTTGTTTCTTTGCATGAACGAGTGCAGTTTGATTTTTTGAATGAATGAAAGAATGCAGTTTGTTTCAGTAGATAATTAAATAAATTTCGATTCATTGAATATATGAATTACGTTTCTTTAAACGAATCAATGAAATACGTTAGAATCATTGAAAGTAGTTTTGAAGTTAGATTCAATTAATGTATGCATTGTGTTTTATTGAACGAATGAGTTAAGCTTGATACATTGAAAGAATGAAAGCTGTACATTCTTGATACATTGAAAGCTGTACTCATTGAATTAAGAGATGGAGTTTGTTTCATTGCATGAACGAGTGCAGTTTGATTCATTGAATGAATGAAAGAATGCAGTTTGTTTCAGTAGATAAATAAGTGAATTTGGATTCATTGAATGTATGAATTACAATTGTTTAAATGAATCAATGAAAAACGTTTGGATCATTGAAAAGTTTTGAAGTTAGATTCAATTAATATATGCAATTTGTTTCATTGAACGAATGAGTTAAGCTTGAGACATTGAAAAAATGAGAGAAGCTGTACTCATTGAATTAACACTTGCAATTTGTTTAATTGAATGAATGAGTGCAGTTTAATTGATGAAAGAATGCAAATTATTTCAGTAGATACTTGAATGAATTTGGATGCATGAAATGCATGAATTAAGCTTATTTCAATGAATCAATGGAAAACGTTTGTTTCATTGAATGCATCGTTGAAATGTTAATCAAGGAATGAATGCCTGCAGTGTGTCTCAGTGAATGCTTGCGTTAAGCTAGAGACATTGACTTAATGTAGTACGCTCTACTCATTGAATTCATACGTGCAGTTTCATTCCTTCAGAGAAAGAGCGCTGTTTGATTCACTGAATGGATGAATAGAGCTTCAATCACTAAATTAATGAGTGCTGGTTTCTTCCTAAAATGTATGAGTTACTTTTAGTTTCATTGCATCAATGTAACACTTCTGACGTATTGAATGCATGAATTCAGTTTGATTCCATGAGTAAACGCAGTTTATTTTATTGAATGAAAGCGTTAATTTGGAGACATGGATTTAATGAGAGAAGCTCTACTCATTGAATTAACAGTTTGATTCATTGAATGAATGAAAGAATGCAGTTTGTTTCAGTAGATAAATAAGTGAATTTGGATTCATTGATTGTATGAATTACTATTGTTTAAATGAATCAATGAAAAACGTTTGGATCATTGAAAAGTTTTGAAGTTAGATTCAATTAATATATGCAATTTGTTTCATTGAACGAATGAGTTAAGCTTGAGACATTGAAAGAATGAGAGAAGCTGATCTCATTGAATTAACACTTGCAATGTGTTTAATTGAATGAATGAGTGCAGAATAATTGATGAAAGAATGCAATTTATTTCAGTAGATATTTGAATGAATTTGGATTCATGAAATGCATGATTTAAGCTTATTTTAATGTATCAATGAAATACGTTTGTTTCATTGAATGCTTCGTTGAAATATATTTCAATGAATGATTGCCTGCAATTTGTCTCATTGAATGCTTGCGTTAAGCTAAAGACATTGACTTTATGTAGTATGCTCCACTCATTGAATTAACAGGAGGAGTTTGTTTCTTTGCATGAACGAGTGCAGTTTGATTTTTTGAATGAATGAAAGAATGCAGTTTGTTTCAGTAGATAATTAAATAAATTTCGATTCAACGAATATATGAATTTCGTTTCTTTAAACGAATCAATGAAATACGTTTGAATCATTGAAAGTAGTTTTGAAGTTAGATTCAATTAATGTATGCATTGTGTTTTATTGAACGAATGAGTTAAGCTTGATACATTGAAAGAATGAAAGCTGTACATTCTTGATACATTGAAAGCTGTACTCATTGAATTAAGAGATGGAGTTTGTTTCATTGCATGAACGAGTGCAGTTTGATTCATTGAATGAATGAAAGAATGCAGTTTGTTTCAGTAGATAAATAAGTGAATTTGGATTCCTTGAATGTATGAATTACTATTGTTTAAATGAATCAATGAAAAACGTTTGGATCATTGAAAAGTTTTGAAGTTAGATTCAATTAATATATGCAATTTGTTTCATTGAACGAATGAGTTAAGCTTGAGACATTGAAAAAATGAGAGAAGCTGTACTCATTGAATTAACACTTGCAATTTGTTTAATTGAATGAATGAGTGCAGTTT
This sequence comes from Chiloscyllium plagiosum, assembly GCF_037043375.1. Classification (NCBI taxonomy): domain Eukaryota; kingdom Metazoa; phylum Chordata; class Chondrichthyes; order Orectolobiformes; family Hemiscylliidae; genus Chiloscyllium; species Chiloscyllium plagiosum. The sequence continues at coordinate 76,903,184 of NW_028270165.1, read as the reverse complement.
AATTGATGAAAGAATGCAAATTATTTCAGTAGATATTTGAATGAATTTGGATGCATGAAATGCATGAATTAAGCTTATTTCAATGAATCAATGGAAAACGTTTGTTTCATTGAATGCATCGTTGAAATGTTAATCAAGGAATGAATGCCTGCAGTGTGTCTCAGTGAATGCTTGCGTTAAGCTAGAGACATTGACTTAATGTAGTACGCTCTACTCATTGAATTCATACGTGCAGTTTCATTCCTTCAGAGAAAGAGCGCTGTTTGATTCACTGAATGGATGAATAGAGCTTCAATCACTAAATTAATGAGTGCTGGTTTCTTCCTAAAATGTATGAGTTACTTTTAGTTTCATTGCATCAATGTAACACTTCTGACGTATTGAATGCATGAATTCAGTTTGATTCCATAATGAATAAATGCAGTTTATTTTATTGAATGAAAGCGTTAATTTGGAGACATGGATTTAATGAGAGAAGCTCTACTCATTGAATTAACAGTTTGATTCATTGAATGAATGAAAGAATGCAGTTTGTTTCAGTAGATAAATAAGTGAATTTGGATTCATTGATTGTATGAATTACTATTGTTTAAATGAATCAATGAAAAACGTTTGGATCATTGAAAAGTTTTGAAGTTAGATTCAATTAATATATGCAATTTGTTTCATTGAACGAATGAGTTAAGCTTGAGACATTGAAAAAATGAGAGAAGCTGTACTCATTGAATTAACACTTGCAATTTGTTTAATTGAATGAATGAGTGCAGTTTAATTGATGAAAGAATGCAAATTATTTCAGTAGATATTTGAATGAATTTGGATTCATGAAATGCATGATTTAAGCTTATTTTAATGTATCAATGAAATACGTTTGTTTCATTGAATGCTTCGTTGAAATATATTTCAATGAATGAATGCCTGCAATTTGTCTCATTGAATGCTTGCGTTAAGCTAAAGACATTGACTTTATGTAGTATGCTCTACTCATTGAATTAACAGGAGGAGTTTGTTTCTTTGCATGAACGAGTGCAGTTTGATTTTTTGAATGAATGAAAGAATGCAGTTTGTTTCAGTAGATAATTAAATAAATTTCGATTCATTGAATATATGAATTACGTTTCTTTAAACGAATCAATGAAATACGTTTGAATCATTGAAAGTAGTTTTGAAGTTAGATTCAATTAATGTATGCATTGTGTTTTATTGAACGAATGAGTTAAGCTTGATACATTGAAAGAATGAAAGCTGTACATTCTTGATACATTGAAAGCTGTACTCATTGAATTAAGAGATGGAGTTTGTTTCATTGCATGAACGAGTGCAGTTTGATTCATTGAATGAATGAAAGAATGCAGTTTGTTTCAGTAGATAAATAAGTGAATTTGGATTCATTGAATGTATGAATAACAATTGTTTAAATGAATCAATGAAAAACGTTTGGATCATTGAAAAGTTTTGAAGTTAGATTCAATTAATATATGCAATTTGTTTCATTGAACGAATGAGTTAAGCTTGAGACATTGAAAAAATGAGAGAAGCTGTACTCATTGAATTAACACTTGCAATTTGTTTAATTGAATGAATGAGTGCAGTTTAATTGATGAAAGAATGCAAATTATTTCAGTAGATATTTGAATGAATTTGGATGCATGAAATGCATGAATTAAGCTTATTTCAATGAATCAATGGAAAACGTTTGTTTCATTGAATGCATCGTTGAAATGTTAATCAAGGAATGAATGCCTGCAGTGTGTCTCAGTGAATGCTTGCGTTAAGCTAGAGACATTGACTTAATGTAGTACGCTCTACTCATTGAATTCATACGTGCAGTTTCATTCCTTCAGAGAAAGAGCGCTGTTTGATTCACTGAATGGATGAATAGAGCTTCAATCACTAAATTAATGAGTGCTGGTTTCTTCCTAAAATGTATGAGTTACTTTTAGTTTCATTGCATCAATGTAACACGTCTGACGTATTGAATGCATGAATTCAGTTTGATTCCATAATGAATAAATGCAGTTTATTTTATTGAATGAAAGTGTTAATTTGGAGACATGGATTTAATGAGAGAAGCTCTACTCATTGAATTAACAGTTTGATTCATTGAATGAATGAAAGAATGCAGTTTGTTTCAGTAGATAAATAAGTGAATTTGGATTCATTGATTGTATGAATTACAATTGTTTAAATGAATCAATGAAAAAAGTTTGGATCATTGAAAAGTTTTGAAGTTAGATTCAATTAATATATGCAATTTGTTTCATTGAACGAATGAGTTAAGCTTGAGACATTGAAAAAATGAGAGAAGCTGTACTTATTGAATTAACACTTGCAATTTGTTTAATTGAATGAATGAGTGCAGTTTAATTGATGAAAGAATGCAAATTATTTCAGTAGATATTTGAATGAATTTGGATGCATGAAATGCATGAAGTAAGCTTATTTCAATGAATCAATGGAAAACGTTTGTTTCATTGAATGCATCGTTGAAATGTAATTCAAGGAATGAATGCCTGCAGTGTGTCTCAGTGTATGATTGCGTTAAGCTAGAGACATTGACTTAATGTAGTACGCTCTACTCATTGAATTCATACGTGCAGTTTCATTCCTTCAGAGAAAGAGCGCTGCTTGATTCACTGAATGGATGAATAGAGCTTCAATCACTAAATTAATGAGTGCTAGTTTCTTCCTAAACTGTATGAGTTACTTTCAGTTTCATTGCATCAATGTAACACTTCTGACGTATTGAATGCATGAATTCAGTTTGATTCCATAATGAGTAAATACAGTTTATTTTATTGAATGAAAGCGTTAATTTGGAGACATGGATTTAATGAGAGAAGCTCTACACATTGAATTAACAGTTTGATTCATTGAATGAATGAAAGAATGCAGTTTGTTTCAGTAGATAAATAAGTGAATTTGGATTCCTTGAATGTATGAATTATTATTGTTTAAATGAATCAATGAAAAACGTTTGGATCATTGAAAAGTTTTGAAGTTAGATTCAATTAATATATGCAATTTGTTTTATTGAACGAATGAGTTAAGCTTGATACATTGAAAGAATGAAAGCTGTACATTCTTGAGACATTGAAAGCTGTACTCATTGAATTAAGAGATGGAGTTTCTTTCATTGCATGAACGAGTGCAGTTTGATTCATTGAATGAATGAAAGAATGCAGTTTGTTTCAGTAGATAAATAAGTGAATTTGGATTCCTTGAATGTATGAATTACTATTGTTTAAATGAATCAATGAAAAACGTTTGGATCATTGAAAAGTTTTGAAGTTAGATTCAATTAATATATGCAATTTGTTTCATTGAACGCATGAGTTAAGCTTGAGACATTGAAAAAATGAGAGAAGCTATACTCATTGAATTAACACTTGCAATTTGTTTAATTGAATGAATGAGTGCAGTTTAATTGATGAAAGAATGCAAATTATTTCAGTAGATATTTGAATGAATTTGGATGCATGAAATGCATGAATTAAGCTTATTTCAATGAATCAATGGAAAACGTTTGTTTCATTGAATGCATCGTTGAAATGTTAATCAAGGAATGAATGCCTGCAGTGTGTCTCAGTGAATGCTTGCGTTAAGCTAGAGACATTGACTTAATGTAGTACGCTCTACTCATTGAATTCATACGTGCAGTTTCATTCCATCAGAGAAAGAGCGCTGTTTGATTCACTGAATGGATGAATAGAGCTTCAATCACTAAATTAATGAGTGCTGGTTTCTTCCTAAAATGTATGAGTTACTTTTAGTTTCATTGCATCAATGTAACACGTCTGAACGTATTGAATGCATGAATTCAGTTTGATTCCATAATGAGTAAATGCAGTTTATTTCATTGAATTAAAGCGTTTATTTGGAGACATGGATTTAATGAGAGAAGCTCTACTCATTGAATTAACAGATGGAGTTTGTTTCATTGCATTGAATGAATGAAAGAATGCAGTTTGTTTCAGTAGATAAATAAGTGAATTTGGATTCATTGATTGTATGAATTACTATTGTTTAAATGAATCAATGAAAAACGTTTGGATCATTGAAAAGTTTTGAAGTTAGATTCAATTAATATATGCAATTTGTTTCATTGAACGAATGAGTTAAGCTTGAGACTTTGAAAGAATGAGAGAATCTCTTCTCATTGAATTAACACTTGCAATGTGTTTAATTGAATGAATGAGTGCAGATTAATTGATGAAAGAATGCAATTTATTTCAGTAGATATTTGAATGAATTTGGATTCTTGAAATGCATGATTTAAGCTTATTTTAATGTATCAATGAAATACGTTTGTTTCGTTGAATGCTTCGTTGAAATGTAATTCAATGAATGAATGCCTGCAATTTGTCTCATTGAATGCTTGCGTTAAGCTAAAGACATTGACTTTATGTAGTATGCTCTACTCATTGAATTAACAGGAGGAGTTTGTTTCTTTGCATGAACGAGTGCAGTTTGATTTTTTGAATGAATGAAAGAATGCAGTTTGTTTCAGTAGATAAATAAGTGAATTTGGATTCCTTGAATGTTTGAATTACTATTGTTTAAATGAATCAATGAAAAACGTTTGGATCATTGAAAAGTTTTGAAGTTAGATTCAATTAATATATGCAATTTGTTTCATTGAACGAATGAATTAAGCTTGAGACATTGAAAAAATGAGAGAAGCTGTACTCATTGAATTAACACTTGCAATTTGTTTAATTGAATGAATGAGTGCAGTTTAATTGATGAAAGAATGCAAATTATTTCAGTAGATATTTGAATGAATTTGGATGCATGAAATGCATGAATTAAGCTTATTTCAATGAATTAATGGAAAACGTTTGTTTCATTGAATGCATCGTTGAAATGTAATTCAAGAAATGAATGCCTGCAGTGTGCCTCAGTGAATGCTTGCGTTAAGCTAGAGACATTGACTTAATGTAGTACGCTCTACTCATTGAATTCATACGTGCAGTTTCATTCCTTCAGAGAAAGAGCGCTGTTTGATTCACTGAATGGATGAATAGAGCTTCAATCACTAAATTAATGAGTGCTGGTTTCTTCCTAAAATGTATGAGTTACTTTTAGTTTCATTGCATCAATGTAACACGTCTGACGTATTGAATGCATGAATTCAGTTTGATTCCATAATGAATAAATGCAGTTTATTTTATTGAATGAAAGTGTTAATTTGGAGACATGGATTTAATGAGAGAAGCTCTACTCATTGAATTAACAGTTTGATTCATTGAATGAATGAAAGAATGCAGTTTGTTTCAGTAGATAAATAAGTGAATTTGGATTCATTGATTGTATGAATTACAATTGTTTAAATGAATCAATGAAAAAAGTTTGGATCATTGAAAAGTTTTGAAGTTAGATTCAATTAATATATGCAATTTGTTTCATTGAACGAATGAGTTAAGCTTGAGACATTGAAAAAATGAGAGAAGCTGTACTTATTGAATTAACACTTGCAATTTGTTTAATTGAATGAATGAGTGCAGTTTAATTGATGAAAGAATGCAAATTATTTCAGTAGATATTTGAATGAATTTGGATGCATGAAATGCATGAAGTAAGCTTATTTCAATGAATCAATGGAAAACGTTTGTTTCATTGAATGCATCGTTGAAATGTAATTCAAGGAATGAATGCCTGCAGTGTGTCTCAGTGTATGATTGCGTTAAGCTAGAGACATTGACTTAATGTAGTACGCTCTACTCATTGAATTCATACGTGCAGTTTCATTCCTTCAGAGAAAGAGCGCTGCTTGATTCACTGAATGGATGAATAGAGCTTCAATCACTAAATTAATGAGTGCTAGTTTCTTCCTAAACTGTATGAGTTACTTTCAGTTTCATTGCATCAATGTAACACTTCTGACGTATTGAATGCATGAATTCAGTTTGATTCCATAATGAGTAAATACAGTTTATTTTATTGAATGAAAGCGTTAATTTGGAGACATGGATTTAATGAGAGAAGCTCTACACATTGAATTAACAGTTTGATTCATTGAATGAATGAAAGAATGCAGTTTGTTTCAGTAGATAAATAAGTGAATTTGGATTCCTTGAATGTATGAATTATTATTGTTTAAATGAATCAATGAAAAACGTTTGGATCATTGAAAAGTTTTGAAGTTAGATTCAATTAATATATGCAATTTGTTTTATTGAACGAATGAGTTAAGCTTGATACATTGAAAGAATGAAAGCTGTACATTCTTGAGACATTGAAAGCTGTACTCATTGAATTAAGAGATGGAGTTTCTTTCATTGCATGAACGAGTGCAGTTTGATTCATTGAATGAATGAAAGAATGCAGTTTGTTTCAGTAGATAAATAAGTGAATTTGGATTCCTTGAATGTATGAATTACTATTGTTTAAATGAATCAATGAAAAACGTTTGGATCATTGAAAAGTTTTGAAGTTAGATTCAATTAATATATGCAATTTGTTTCATTGAACGCATGAGTTAAGCTTGAGACATTGAAAAAATGAGAGAAGCTATACTCATTGAATTAACACTTGCAATTTGTTTAATTGAATGAATGAGTGCAGTTTAATTGATGAAAGAATGCAAATTATTTCAGTAGATATTTGAATGAATTTGGATGCATGAAATGCATGAATTAAGCTTATTTCAATGAATCAATGGAAAACGTTTGTTTCATTGAATGCATCGTTGAAATGTTAATCAAGGAATGAATGCCTGCAGTGTGTCTCAGTGAATGCTTGCGTTAAGCTAGAGACATTGACTTAATGTAGTACGCTCTACTCATTGAATTCATACGTGCAGTTTCATTCCATCAGAGAAAGAGCGCTGTTTGATTCACTGAATGGATGAATAGAGCTTCAATCACTAAATTAATGAGTGCTGGTTTCTTCCTAAAATGTATGAGTTACTTTTAGTTTCATTGCATCAATGTAACACGTCTGAACGTATTGAATGCATGAATTCAGTTTGATTCCATAATGAGTAAATGCAGTTTATTTCATTGAATTAAAGCGTTTATTTGGAGACATGGATTTAATGAGAGAAGCTCTACTCATTGAATTAACAGATGGAGTTTGTTTCATTGCATTGAATGAATGAAAGAATGCAGTTTGTTTCAGTAGATAAATAAGTGAATTTGGATTCATTGATTGTATGAATTACTATTGTTTAAATGAATCAATGAAAAACGTTTGGATCATTGAAAAGTTTTGAAGTTAGATTCAATTAATATATGCAATTTGTTTCATTGAACGAATGAGTTAAGCTTGAGACTTTGAAAGAATGAGAGAATCTCTTCTCATTGAATTAACACTTGCAATGTGTTTAATTGAATGAATGAGTGCAGATTAATTGATGAAAGAATGCAATTTATTTCAGTAGATATTTGAATGAATTTGGATTCTTGAAATGCATGATTTAAGCTTATTTTAATGTATCAATGAAATACGTTTGTTTCGTTGAATGCTTCGTTGAAATGTAATTCAATGAATGAATGCCTGCAATTTGTCTCATTGAATGCTTGCGTTAAGCTAAAGACATTGACTTTATGTAGTATGCTCTACTCATTGAATTAACAGGAGGAGTTTGTTTCTTTGCATGAACGAGTGCAGTTTGATTTTTTGAATGAATGAAAGAATGCAGTTTGTTTCAGTAGATAAATAAGTGAATTTGGATTCCTTGAATGTTTGAATTACTATTGTTTAAATGAATCAATGAAAAACGTTTGGATCATTGAAAAGTTTTGAAGTTAGATTCAATTAATATATGCAATTTGTTTCATTGAACGAATGAATTAAGCTTGAGACATTGAAAAAATGAGAGAAGCTGTACTCATTGAATTAACACTTGCAATTTGTTTAATTGAATGAATGAGTGCAGTTTAATTGATGAAAGAATGCAAATTATTTCAGTAGATATTTGAATGAATTTGGATGCATGAAATGCATGAATTAAGCTTATTTCAATGAATTAATGGAAAACGTTTGTTTCATTGAATGCATCGTTGAAATGTAATTCAAGAAATGAATGCCTGCAGTGTGCCTCAGTGAATGCTTGCGTTAAGTTAGAGACATTGACTTAATGTATTACGCTCTACTCATTGAATTCATACGTGCAGTTTCATTCCTTCAGAGAAAGAGCGCTGTTTGATTCACTGAATGGATGAATAGAGCTTCAATCACTAAATTAATGAGTGCTGGTTTCTTCCTAAAATGTATGAGTTACTTTTAGTTTCATTTCATCAATGTAACACGTCTGACGTATTGAATGCATGAATTCAGTTTGATTCCATAATGAATAAATGCAGTTTATTTTATTGAATGAAAGCGTTAATTTGGAGACATGGATTTAATGAGAGAAGCTCTACTCATTGAATTAACAGATGGAGTTTGTTTCATTGCATTGAATGAATGAAAGAATGCAGTTTGTTTCAGTCGATAAATCAGTGAATTTGGATTCATTGAATGTATGAATTACTATTGTTTAAATGATTCAATGAAAAACGTTTGGATCATTGAAAAGTTTTGAAGTTAGAATCAATTAATATATGCAATTTGTTTCATTGAACGAATGGGTTAAGCTTGAGACATTGAAAGAATGAGAGAAGCTGATCTCATTGAATTAACACTTGCAATGTGTTTAATTGAATGAATGAGTGCAGTTTAATTGATGAAAGAATGCAAATTATTTCAGTAGATATTTGAATGAATTTGGATGCATGAAATGCATGAATTAAGCTTATTTCAATGAATTAATGGAAAACGTTTGTTTCATTGAATGCATCGTTGAAATGTAATTCAAGAAATGAATGCCTGCAGTGTGTCTCAGTGAATGCTTGCGTTAAGCTAGAGACATTGACTTAATGTATTACGCTCTACCCAATTGAATTCATACGTGCAGTTTCATTCCTTCAGAGAAAGAGCGCTGTTTAATTCACTGAATGGATGAATAGAGCTTCAATCACTAAATTAATGAGTGCTGGTTTCTTCCTAAAATGTATGAGTTACTTTTAGTTTCATTTCATCAATGTAACACGTCTGACGTATTGAATGCATGAATTCAGTTTGATTCCATAATGAATAAATGCAGTTTATTTTATTGAATGAAAGCGTTAATTTGGAGACATGGATTTAATGAGAGAAGCTCTACTCATTGAATTAACAGATGGAGTTTGTTTCATTGCATTGAATGAATGAAAGAATGCAGTTTGTTTCAGTCGATAAATAAGTGAATTTGGATTCATTGAATGTATGAATTACTATTGTTTAAATGATTCAATGAAAAACGTTTGGATCATTGAAAAGTTTTGAAGTTAGATTCAATTAATATATGCAATTTGTTTCATTGAACGAATGGGTTAAGCTTGAGACATTGAAAGAAGAGAGAAGCTGATCTCATTGAATTAACACTTGCAATGTGTTTAATTGAATGAATGAGTGCAGTTTAATTGATGAAAGAATGCAAATTATTTCAGTAGATATTTGAATGAATTTGGATGCATGAAATGCATGAATTAAGCTTATTTCAATGATTCAATGGAAAACGTTTGTTTCATTGAATGTATCGTTGAAATGTTAATCAAGGAATGAATGCCTGCAGTGTGTCTCAGTGAATGCTTGCGTTAAGCTAGAGACATTGACTTAATGTATTACGCTCTACTCATGGAATTCATACGTGCAGTTTCATTCCTTCAGAGAAAGAGCGCTGTTTGATTCACTGAATGGATGAATAGAGCTTCAATCACTAAATTAATGAGTGCTGGTTTCTTCCTAAAATGTATGAGTTACTTTTAGTTTCATTGCATCAATGTAACACTTCTGACGTATTGAATGCATGAATTCAGTTTGATTCCATAATGAGTAAATGCAGTTTATTTTATTGAATTAAAGCGTTAATTTGGAGACATGGATTTAATGAGAGAAGCTCTACTCATTGAATTAACAGTTTGATTCATTGAATGAATGAAAGAATGCAGTTTGTTTCAGTAGATAAATAAGTAAATTTGGATTCATTGATTGTATGAATTACTATTGTTTAAATGAATCAATGAAAAACGTTTGGATCATTGAAAAGTTTTGAAGGTAGATTCAATTAATATATGCAATTTGTTTCATTGAACGAATGAGTTAAGCTTGAGACATTGAAAGAATGAGAGAAGCTCTTCTCATTGAATTAACACTTGCAATGTGTTTAATTGAATGAATGAGTGCAGATTAATTGATGAAAGAATGCAATTTATTTCAGTAGATATTTGAATGAATTTGGATTCATGAAATGCATGATTTAAGCTTATTTCAATGTATCAATGAAATACGTTTGTTTCATTGAATGCTTCGTTGAAATGTAATTCAATGAATGAATGCCTGCAATTTGTCTCATTGAATGCTTGCGTTAAGCTAAAGACATTGACTTTATGTGGTATGCTCTACTCATTGAATTAACAGGAGGAGTTTGTTTCTTTGCATGAACGAGTGCAGTTTGATTTTTTGAATGAACGAAAGAATGTAGTTTGTTTCAGTAGATAAATAAATAAATTTCGATTCATTGAATATATGAATTACGTTTCTTTAAACGAATCAATGAAATACGTTTGAATCATTGAAAGTAGTTTTGAAGTTAGATTCAATTAATGTATGCATTTTGTTTTATTGAACGAATGAGTTAAGCTTGATACATTGAAAGAATGAAAGCTGTACATTCTTGATACATTGAAAGTTGTACTCATTGAATTAAGAGATGGAGTTTGTTTCATTGCATGAACGAGTGCATTGAATGAATGAAAGAATGCAGTTTGTTTCAGTAGATAAATAAGTGAATTTGGATTCATTAATTGTATGAATTACTATTGTTTAAATGAATCAATGAAAAACGTTTGAATCATTTAAAAGTTTTGAAGTTAGATTCAATTAATATATGCAATTTGTTTCATTGAACGAATGAGTTACGCTTGAGACATTGAAAGAATGAGAGAAGCTCTTCTCATTGAATTAACACTTGCAATGTGTTTAATTGAATGAATGAGTGCAGATTAATTGATGAAAGAATGCAAATTCTTTCGGTAGATAGTTGAATGAATTTGGATTCATGAAATGCATGATTTAAGCTTATTTTAATGTATCAATGAAATACGTTTGTTTCATTGAATGCTTCGTTGAAATGGAATTCAATGAATGAATGCCTGCAATTTGTCTCATTGAATGCTTGCGTTAAGCTAAAGACATTGACTATATGTAGTATGCTCTACTCATTGAATTAACAGGAGGAGTTTGTTTCTTTGCATGAACGAGTGCAGTTTGATTTTTTGAATGAATGAAAGAATGTAGTTTGTTTCAGTAGATAAATAAATAAATTTCGATTCATTGAATATATGAATTACGTTTCTTTAAACGAATCAATGAAATACGTTTGAATCATTGAAAGTAGTTTTGAAGTTAGATTTAATTAATGTATGCATTTTGTTTTATTGAACGAATGAGTTAAGCTTGATACATTGAAAGAATAAAAGCTGTACATTCTTGATACATTGAAAGCTGTACTCATTGAATTAAGAGATGGAGTGTGTTTCATTGCATGAACGAGTGCAGTTTGATTCATTGAATGAATGAAAGAATGCAGTTTGTTTCAGTAGATAAATAAGTGAATTTGGATTCCTTGAATGTATGAATTACTATTGTTTAAATGAATCAAACGAAAAACGTTTGGATCATTGAAAGGTTTTGAAGTTAGATTCAATTAATATATGCAATTTGTTTCATTGAACGAATGAGTTAAGCTTGAGACATTGAAAAAATGAGAGAAGCTGTACTCATTGAATTAACACTTGCAATTTGTTTAATTGAATGAATGAGTGCAGTTTAATTGATGAAAGAATGCAAATTATTTCAGTAGATATTTGAATGAATTTGGATGCATGAAATGCATGAATTAAGCTTATTTCAATGAATTAATGGAAAACGTTTGTTTCATTGAATGTATCGTTGAAATGTAATTCAAGAAATGAATGCCTGCAGTGTGTCTCAGTGAATGCTTGCGTTAAGCTAGAGACATTGACTTAATGTATTACGCTCTACTCATTGAATTCATACGTGCAGTTTCATTCCTTCAGAGAAAGAGCGCTGTTTGATTCACTGAATGGATGAATAGAGCTTCAATCACTAAATTAATGAGTGCTGGTTTCTTCCTAAAATGTATGAGTTACTTTTAGTTTCATTTCATCAATGTAACACGTCTGACGTATTGAATGCATGAATTCAGTTTGATTCCATAATGAATAAATGCAGTTTATTTTATTGAATGAAAGCGTTAATTTGGAGACATGGATTTAATGAGAGAAGCTCTACTCATTGAATTAACAGATGGAGTTTGTTTCATTGCATTGAATGAATGAAAGAATGCAGTTTGTTTCAGTCGATAAATAAGTGAATTTGGATTCATTGAATGTATGAATTACTATTGTTTAAATGATTCAATGAAAAACGTTTGGATCATTGAAAAGTTTTGAAGTTAGATTCAATTAATATATGCAATTTGTTTCATTGAACGAATGGGTTAAGCTTGAGACATTGAAAGAATGAGAGAAGCTCTTCTCATTGAATTAACACTTGCAATGTGTTTAATTGAATGAATGAGTGCAGTTTAATTGATGAAAGAATGCAAATTATTTCAGTAGATATTTGAATGAATTTGGATGCATGAAATGCATGAATTAAGCTTATTTCAATGATTCAATGGAAAACGTTTGTTTCATTGAATGCATCGTTGAAATGTTAATCAAGGAATGAATGCCTGCAGTGTGTCTCAGTGAATGCTTGCGTTAAGCTAGAGACATTGACTTAATGTATTACGCTCTACTCATGGAATTCATACGTGCAGTTTCATTCCTTCAGAGAAAGAGCGCTGTTTGATTCACTGAATGGATGAATAGAGCTTCAATCACTAAATTAATGAGTGCTGGTTTCTTCCAAAACTGTATGAGTTACTTTTAGTTTCATTGCATCAATGTAACACTTCTGACGTATTGAATGCATGAATTCAGTTTGATTCCATAATGAGTAAATGCAGTTTATTTTATTGAATGAAAGCGTTAATTTGGAGACATGGATTTAATGAGAGAAGCTCTACTCATTGAATTAACAGTTTGATTCATTGAATGAATGAAAGAATGCAGTTTGTTTCAGTAGATAAATAAGTGAATTTGGATTCATTGATTGTATGAATTACTATTGTTTAAATGAATCAATGAAAAACGTTTGGATCATTGAAAAGTTTTGAAGTTAGATTCAATTAATATATGCAATTTGTTTCATTGAACGAATGAGTTAAGCTTGAGACATTGAAAGAATGAGAGAAGCTCTTCTCATTGAATTAACACTTGCAATGTGTTTAATTGAATGAATGAGTGCAGATTAATTGATGAAAGAATGCAATTTCTTTCAGTAGATATTTGAATGAATTTGGATTCATGAAATGCATGATTTAAGCTTATTTCAATGTATCAATGAAATACGTTTGTTTCATTGAATGCTTCGTTGAAATGTAATTCAATGAATGAATGCCTGCAATTTGTCTCATTGAATGCTTGCGTTAAGCTAAAGACATTGACTTTATGTAGTATGCTCTACTCATTGAATTAACAGGAGGAGTTTGTTTCTTTGCATGAACGAGTGCAGTTTGATTTTTTGAATGAATGAAAGAATGTAGTTTGTTTCAGTAGATAAATAAATAAATTTCGATTCATTGAATATTTGAATTACGTTTCTTTAAACGAATCAATGAAATACGTTTGAATCATTGAAAGTAGTTTTGAAGTTAGATTCAATTAATGTTTGCATTTTGTTTTATTGAACGAATGAGTTAAGCTTGATACATTGAAAGAATGAAAGCTGTACATTCTTGATACATTGAAAGCTGTACTCATTGAATTAAGAGATGGAGTTTGTTTCATTGCATGAACGAGTGCAGTTTGATTCATTGAATGAATGAAAGAATGCAGTTTGTTTCAGTAGATAAATAAGTGAATTTGGATTCATTGAATGTATGAATTACTATTGTTTAAATGAATCAATGAAAAAAGTTTGGATCATTGAAAAGTTTTGAAGTTAGATTCAATTAATATATGCAATTTGTTTCATTGAACGAATGAGTTAAGCTTGAGACATTGAAAAAATGAGAGAAGCTGTACTCATTGAATTAACACTTGCAATTTGTTTAATTGAATGAATGAGTGCAGTTTAATTGATGAAAGAATGCAAATTAATTCAGTAGATATTTGAATGAATTTGGATGCATGAAATGCATGAAGTAAGCTTATTTCAATGAATCAATGGAAAACGTTTGTTTCATTGAATGCATCGTTGAAATGTAATTCAAGGAATGAATGCCTGCAGTGTGTCTCAGTGTATGATTGCGTTAAGCTAGAGACATTGACTTAATGTAGTACGCTCTACTCATTGAATTCATACGTGCAGTTTCATTCCTTCAGAGAAAGAGCGCTGCTTGATTCACTGAATGGATGAATAGAGCTTCAATCACTAAATTAATGAGTGCTAGTTTCTTCCTAAACTGTATGAGTTACTTTCAGTTTCATTGCATCAATGTAACACTTCTGACGTATTGAATGCATGAATTCAGTTTGATTCCATAATGAGTAAATACAGTTTATTTTATTGAATGAAAGCGTTAATTTGGAGACATGGATTTAATGAGAGAAGCTCTACACATTGAATTAACAGTTTGATTCATTGAATGAATGAAAGAATGCAGTTTGTTTCAGTAGATAAATAAGTGAATTTGGATTCCTTGAATGTATGAATTATTATTGTTTAAATGAATGAATGAAAAACGTTTGGATCATTGAAAAGTTTTGAAGTTAGATTCAATTAATATATGCAATTTGTTTTATTGAACGAATGAGTTAAGCTTGATACATTGAAAGAATGAAAGCTGTACATTCTTGAGACATTGAAAGCTGTACTCATTGAATTAAGAGATGGAGTTTCTTTCATTGCATGAACGAGTGCAGTTTGATTCATTGAATGAATGAAAGAATGCAGTTTGTTTCAGTAGATAAATAAGTGAATTTGGATTCCTTGAATGTATGAATTACTATTGTTTAAATGAATCAATGAAAAACGTTTGGATCATTGAAAAGTTTTGAAGTTAGATTCAATTAATATATGCAATTTGTTTCATTGAACGCATGAGTTAAGCTTGAGACATTGAAAAAATGAGAGAAGCTGTACTCATTGAATTAACACTTGCAATTTGTTTAATTGAACGAATGAGTGCAGTTTAATTGATGAAAGAATGCAAATTATTTCAGTAGATATTTGAATGAATTTGGATGCATGAAATGCATGAAGTAAGCTTATTTCAATGAATCAATGGAAAACGTTTGTTTCATTGAATGCATCGTTGAAATGTAATTCAAGGAATGAATGCCTGCAGTGTGTCTCAGTGTATGATTGCGTTAAGCTAGAGACATTGACTTAATGTAGTACGCTCTACTCATTGAATTCATACGTGCAGTTTCATTCCTTCAGAGAAAGAGCGCTGCTTGATTCACTGAATGGATGAATAGAGCTTCAATCACTAAATTAATGAGTGCTAGTTTCTTCCTAAACTGTATGAGTTACTTTCAGTTTCATTGCATCAATGTAACACTTCTGACGTATTGAATGCATGAATTCAGTTTGATTCCATAATGAGTAAATACAGTTTATTTTATTGAATGAAAGCGTTAATTTGGAGACATGGATTTAATGAGAGAAGCTCTACACATTGAATTAACAGTTTGATTCATTGAATGAATGAAAGAATGCAGTTTGTTTCAGTAGATAAATAAGTGAATTTGGATTCCTTGAATGTATGAATTATTATTGTTTAAATGAATCAATGAAAAACGCTTGGATCATTGAAAAGTTTTGAAGTTAGATTCAATTAATATATGCAATTTGTTTTATTGAACGAATGAGTTAAGCTTGATACATTGAAAGAATGAAAGCTGTACATTCTTGAGACATTGAAAGCTGTACTCATTGAATTAAGAGATGGAGTTTCTTTCATTGCATGAACGAGTGCAGTTTGATTCATTGAATGAATGAAAGAATGCAGTTTGTTTCAGTAGATAAATAAGTGAATTTGGATTCCTTGAATGTATGAATTACTATTGTTTAAATGAATCAATGAAAAACGTTTGGATCATTGAAAAGTTTTGAAGTTAGATTCAATTAATATATGCAATTTGTTTCATTGAACGCATGAGTTAAGCTTGAGACATTGAAAAAATGAGAGAAGCTGTACTCATTGAATTAACACTTGCAATTTGTTTAATTGAATGAATGAGTGCAGTTTAATTGATGAAAGAATGCAAATTATTTCAGTAGATATTTGAATGAATTTGGATGCATGAAATGCATGAATTAAGCTTATTTCAATGAATTAATGGAAAACGTTTGTTTCATTGAATGCATCGTTGAAATGTTAATCAAGGAATGAATGCCTGCAGTGTGTCTCAGTGAATGCTTGCGTTAAGCTAGAGACATTGACTTAATGTAGTACGCTCTACTCATTGAATTCATACGTGCAGTTTCATTCCATCAGAGAAAGAGCGCTGTTTGATTCACTGAATGGATGAATAGAGCTTCAATCACTAAATTAATGAGTGCTGGTTTCTTCCTAAAATGTATGAGTTACTTTTAGTTTCATTGCATCAATGTAACACGTCTGAACGTATTGAATGCATGAATTCAGTTTGATTCCATAATGAGTAAATGCAGTTTATTTCATTGAATTAAAGCGTTTATTTGGACACATGGATTTAATGAGAGAAGCTCTACTCATTGAATTAACAGATGGAGTTTGTTTCATTGCATTGAATGAATGAAAGAATGCAGTTTGTTTCAGTAGATAAATAAGTGAATTTGGATTCATTGATTGTATGAATTACTATTGTTTAAATGAATCAATGAAAAACGTTTGGATCATTGAAAAGTTTTGAAGTTAGATTCAATTAATATATGCAATTTGTTTCATTGAACGAATGAGTTAAGCTTGAGACTTTGAAAGAATGAGAGAATCTCTTCTCATTGAATTAACACTTGCAATGTGTTTAATTGAATGAATGAGTGCAGATTAATTGATGAAAGAATGCAATTTATTTCAGTAGATATTTGAATGAATTTGGATTCTTGAAATGCATGATTTAAGCTTATTTTAATGTATCAATGAAATACGTTTGTTTCGTTGAATGCTTCGTTGAAATGTAATTCAATGAATGAATGCCTGCAATTTGTCTCATTGAATGCTTGCGTTAAGCTAAAGACATTGACTTTATGTAGTATGCTCTACTCATTGAATTAACAGGAGGAGTTTGTTTCTTTGCATGAACGAGTGCAGTTTGATTTTTTGAATGAATGAAAGAATGCAGTTTGTTTCAGTAGATAAATAAGTGAATTTGGATTCCTTGAATGTTTGAATTACTATTGTTTAAATGAATCAATGAAAAACGTTTGGATCATTGAAAAGTTTTGAAGTTAGATTCAATTAATAGATGCAATTTGTTTCATTGAACGAATGAATTAAGCTTGAGACATTGAAAAAATGAGAGAAGCTGTACTCATTGAATTAACACTTGCAATTTGTTTAATTGAATGAATGAGTGCAGTTTAATTGATGAAAGAATGCAAATTATTTCAGTAGATATTTGAATGAATTTGGATGCATGAAATGCATGAATTAAGCTTATTTCAATGAATTAATGGAAAACGTTTGTTTCATTGAATGCATCGTTGAAATGTAATTCAAGAAATGAATGCCTGCAGTGTGCCTCAGTGAATGCTTGCGTTAAGCTAGAGACATTGACTTAATGTATTACGCTCTACTCATTGAATTCATACGTGCAGTTTCATTCCTTCAGAGAAAGAGCGCTGTTTGATTCACTGAATGGATGAATAGAGCTTCAATCACTAAATTAATGAGTGCTGGTTTCTTCCTAAAATGTATGAGTTACTTTTAGTTTCATTTCATCAATGTAACACGTCTGACGTATTGAATGCATGAATTCAGTTTGATTCCATAATGAATAAATGCAGTTTATTTTATTGAATGAAAGCGTTAATTTGGAGACATGGATTTAATGAGAGAAGCTCTACTCATTGAATTAACAGATGGAGTTTGTTTCATTGCATTGAATGAATGAAAGAATGCAGTTTGTTTCAGTCGATAAATCAGTGAATTTGGATTCATTGAATGTATGAATTACTATTGTTTAAATGATTCAATGAAAAACGTTTGGATCATTGAAAAGTTTTGAAGTTAGAATCAATTAATATATGCAATTTGTTTCATTGAACGAATGGGTTAAGCTTGAGACATTGAAAGAATGAGAGAAGCTGATCTCATTGAATTAACACTTGCAATGTGTTTAATTGAATGAATGAGTGCAGTTTAATTGATGAAAGAATGCAAATTATTTCAGTAGATATTTGAATGAATTTGGATGCATGAAATGCATGAATTAAGCTTATTTCAATGAATTAATGGAAAACGTTTGTTTCATTGAATGCATCGTTGAAATGTAATTCAAGAAATGAATGCCTGCAGTGTGTCTCAGTGAATGCTTGCGTTAAGCTAGAGACATTGACTTAATGTATTACGCTCTACCCAATTGAATTCATACGTGCAGTTTCATTCCTTCAGAGAAAGAGCGCTGTTTAATTCACTGAATGGATGAATAGAGCTTCAATCACTAAATTAATGAGTGCTGGTTTCTTCCTAAAATGTATGAGTTACTTTTAGTTTCATTTCATCAATGTAACACGTCTGACGTATTGAATGCATGAATTCAGTTTGATTCCATAATGAATAAATGCAGTTTATTTTATTGAATGAAAGCGTTAATTTGGAGACATGGATTTAATGAGAGAAGCTCTACTCATTGAATTAACAGATGGAGTTTGTTTCATTGCATTGAATGAATGAAAGAATGCAGTTTGTTTCAGTCGATAAATAAGTGAATTTGGATTCATTGAATGTATGAATTACTATTGTTTAAATGATTCAATGAAAAACGTTTGGATCATTGAAAAGTTTTGAAGTTAGATTCAATTAATATATGCAATTTGTTTCATTGAACGAATGGGTTAAGCTTGAGACATTGAAAGAATGAGAGAAGCTCTTCTCATTGAATTAACACTTGCAATGTGTTTAATTGAATGAATGAGTGCAGTTTAATTGATGAAAGAATGCAAATTATTTCAGTAGATATTTGAATGAATTTGGATGCATGAAATGCATGAATTAAGCTTATTTCAATGATTCAATGGAAAACGTTTGTTTCATTGAATGCATCGTTGAAATGTTAATCAAGGAATGAATGCCTGCAGTGTGTCTCAGTGAATGCTTGCGTTAAGCTAGAGACATTGACTTAATGTATTACGCTCTACTCATGGAATTCATACGTGCAGTTTCATTCCTTCAGAGAAAGAGCGCTGTTTGATTCACTGAATGGATGAATAGAGCTTCAATCACTAAATTAATGAGTGCTGGTTTCTTCCTAAAATGTATGAGTTACTTTTAGTTTCATTGCATCAATGTAACACTTCTGACGTATTGAATGCATGAATTCAGTTTGATTCCATAATGAGTAAATGCAGTTTATTTTATTGAATGAAAGCGTTAATTTGGAGACATGGATTTAATGAGAGAAGCTCTACTCATTGAATTAACAGTTTGATTCATTGAATGAATGAAAGAATGCAGTTTGTTTCAGTAGATAAATAAGTAAATTTGGATTCATTGATTGTATGAATTACTATTGTTTAAATGAATCAATGAAAAACGTTTGGATCATTGAAAAGTTTTGAAGGTAGATTCAATTAATATATGCAATTTGTTTCATTGAACGAATGAGTTAAGCTTGAGACATTGAAAGAATGAGAGAAGCTCTTCTCATTGAATTAACACTTGCAATGTGTTTAATTGAATGAATGAGTGCAGATTAATTGATGAAAGAATGCAATTTATTTCAGTAGATATTTGAATGAATTTGGATTCATGAAATGCATGATTTAAGCTTATTTCAATGTATCAATGAAATACGTTTGTTTCATTGAATGCTTCGTTGAAATGTAATTCAATGAATGAATGCCTGCAATTTGTCTCATTGAATGCTTGCGTTAAGCTAAAGACATTGACTTTATGTAGTATGCTCTACTCATTGAATTAACAGGAGGAGTTTGTTTCTTTGCATGAACGAGTGCAGTTTGATTTTTTGAATGAACGAAAGAATGTAGTTTGTTTCAGTAGATAAATAAATAAATTTCGATTCATTGAATATATGAATTACGTTTCTTTAAACGAATCAATGAAATACGTTTGAATCATTAAAGTAGTTTTGAAGTTAGATTCAATTAATGTATGCATTTTGTTTTATTGAACGAATGAGTTAAGCTTGATACATTGAAAGAATGAAAGCTGTACATTCTTGATACATTGAAAGTTGTACTCATTGAATTAAGAGATGGAGTTTGTTTCATTGCATGAACGAGTGCATTGAATGAATGAAAGAATGCAGTTTGTTTCAGTAGATAAATAAGTGAATTTGGATTCATTAATTGTATGAATTACTATTGTTTAAATGAATCAATGAAAAACGTTTGAATCATTTAAAAGTTTTGAAGTTAGATTCAATTAATATATGCAATTTGTTTCATTGAACGAATGAGTTACGCTTGAGACATTGAAAGAATGAGAGAAGCTCTTCTCATTGAATTAACACTTGCAATGTGTTTAATTGAATGAATGAGTGCAGATTAATTGATGAAAGAATGCAAATTCTTTCGGTAGATAGTTGAATGAATTTGGATTCATGAAATGCATGATTTAAGCTTATTTTAATGTATCAATGAAATACGTTTGTTTCATTGAATGCTTCGTTGAAATGTAATTCAATGAATGAATGCCTGCAATTTGTCTCATTGAATGCTTGCGTTAAGCTAAAGACATTGACTATATGTAGTATGCTCTACTCATTGAATTAACAGGAGGAGTTTGTTTCTTTGCATGAACGAGTGCAGTTTGATTTTTTGAATGAATGAAAGAATGTAGTTTGTTTCAGTAGATAAATAAATAAATTTCGATTCATTGAATATATGAATTACGTTTCTTTAAACGAATCAATGAAATACGTTTGAATCATTGAAAGTAGTTTTGAAGTTAGATTTAATTAATGTATGCATTTTGTTTTATTGAACGAATGAGTTAAGCTTGATACATTGAAAGAATGAAAGCTGTACATTCTTGATACATTGAAAGCTGTACTCATTGAATTAAGAGATGGAGTGTGTTTCATTGCATGAACGAGTGCAGTTTGATTCATTGAATGAATGAAAGAATGCAGTTTGTTTCAGTAGATAAATAAGTGAATTTGGATTCCTTGAATGTATGAATTACTATTGTTTAAATGAATCAAACGAAAAACGTTTGGATCATTGAAAGGTTTTGAAGTTAGATTCAATTAATATATGCAATTTGTTTCATTGAACGAATGAGTTAAGCTTGAGACATTGAAAAAATGAGAGAAGCTGTACTCATTGAATTAACACTTGCAATTTGTTTAATTGAATGAATGAGTGCAGTTTAATTGATGAAAGAATGCAAATTATTTCAGTAGATATTTGAATGAATTTGGATGCATGAAATGCATGAATTAAGCTTATTTCAATGAATTAATGGAAAACGTTTGTTTCATTGAATGTATCGTTGAAATGTAATTCAAGAAATGAATGCCTGCAGTGTGCCTCAGTGAATGCTTGCGTTAAGCTAGAGACATTGACTTAATGTATTACGCTCTACTCATTGAATTCATACGTGCAGTTTCATTCCTTCAGAGAAAGAGCGCTGTTTGATTCACTGAATGGATG
The DNA here is from genome assembly GCF_037043375.1 of Chiloscyllium plagiosum. Classification (NCBI taxonomy): domain Eukaryota; kingdom Metazoa; phylum Chordata; class Chondrichthyes; order Orectolobiformes; family Hemiscylliidae; genus Chiloscyllium; species Chiloscyllium plagiosum. Next base: position 76,881,260 of record NW_028270165.1, on the reverse strand, counting down.
AATAGAGCTTCAATCACTAAATTAATGAGTGCTGGTTTCTTCCTAAAATGTATGAGTTACTTTTAGTTTCATTTCATCAATGTAACACGTCTGACGTATTGAATGCATGAATTCAGTTTGATTCCATAATGAATAAATGCAGTTTATTTTATTGAATGAAAGCGTTAATTTGGAGACATGGATTTAATGAGAGAAGCTCTACTCATTGAATTAACAGATGGAGTTTGTTTCATTGCATTGAATGAATGAAAGAATGCAGTTTGTTTCAGTCGATAAATAAGTGAATTTGGATTCATTGAATGTATGAATTACTATTGTTTAAATGATTCAATGAAAAACGTTTGGATCATTGAAAAGTTTTGAAGTTAGATTCAATTAATATATGCAATTTGTTTCATTGAACGAATGGGTTAAGCTTGAGACATTGAAAGAATGAGAGAAGCTCTTCTCATTGAATTAACACTTGCAATGTGTTTAATTGAATGAATGAGTGCAGTTTAATTGATGAAAGAATGCAAATTATTTCAGTAGATATTTGAATGAATTTGGATGCATGAAATGCATGAATTAAGCTTATTTCAATGATTCAATGGAAAACGTTTGTTTCATTGAATGCATCGTTGAAATGTTAATCAAGGAATGAATGCCTGCAGTGTGTCTCAGTGAATGCTTGCGTTAAGCTAGAGACATTGACTTAATGTATTACGCTCTACTCATGGAATTCATACGTGCAGTTTCATTCCTTCAGAGAAAGAGCGCTGTTTGATTCACTGAATGGATGAATAGAGCTTCAATCACTAAATTAATGAGTGCTGGTTTCTTCCAAAACTGTATGAGTTACTTTTAGTTTCATTGCATCAATGTAACACTTCTGACGTATTGAATGCATGAATTCAGTTTGATTCCATAATGAGTAAATGCAGTTTATTTTATTGAATGAAAGCGTTAATTTGGAGACATGGATTTAATGAGAGAAGCTCTACTCATTGAATTAACAGTTTGATTCATTGAATGAATGAAAGAATGCAGTTTGTTTCAGTAGATAAATAAGTGAATTTGGATTCATTGATTGTATGAATTACTATTGTTTAAATGAATCAATGAAAAACGTTTGGATCATTGAAAAGTTTTGAAGTTAGATTCAATTAATATATGCAATTTGTTTCATTGAACGAATGAGTTAAGCTTGAGACATTGAAAGAATGAGAGAAGCTCTTCTCATTGAATTAACACTTGCAATGTGTTTAATTGAATGAATGAGTGCAGATTAATTGATGAAAGAATGCAATTTCTTTCAGTAGATATTTGAATGAATTTGGATTCATGAAATGCATGATTTAAGCTTATTTCAATGTATCAATGAAATACGTTTGTTTCATTGAATGCTTCGTTGAAATGTAATTCAATGAATGAATGCCTGCAATTTGTCTCATTGAATGCTTGCGTTAAGCTAAAGACATTGACTTTATGTAGTATGCTCTACTCATTGAATTAACAGGAGGAGTTTGTTTCTTTGCATGAACGAGTGCAGTTTGATTTTTTGAATGAATGAAAGAATGTAGTTTGTTTCAGTAGATAAATAAATAAATTTCGATTCATTGAATATATGAATTACGTTTCTTTAAACGAATCAATGAAATACCTTTGAATCATTGAAAGTAGTTTTGAAGTTAGATTCAATTAATGTATGCATTTTGTTTTATTGAACGAATGAGTTAAGCTTGATACATTGAAAGAATGAAAGCTGTACATTCTTGATACATTGAAAGCTGTACTCATTGAATTAAGAGATGGAGTTTGTTTCATTGCATGAACGAGTGCAGTTTGATTCATTGAATGAATGAAAGAATGCAGTTTGTTTCAGTAGATAAATAAGTGAATTTGGATTCATTGAATGTATGAATTACTATTGTTTAAATGAATCAATGAAAAACGTTTGGATCATTGAAAAGTTTTGAAGTTAGATTCAATTAATATATGCAATTTGTTTCATTGAACGAATGAGTTAAGCTTGAGACATTGAAAAAATGAGAGAAGCTGTACTCATTGAATTAACACTTGCAATTTGTTTAATTGAATGAATGAGTGCAGTTTAATTGATGAAAGAATGCAAATTATTTCAGTAGATATTTGAATGAATTTGGATGCATGAAATGCATGAAGTAAGCTTATTTCAATGAATCAATGGAAAACGTTTGTTTCATTGAATGCATCGTTGAAATGTAATTCAAGGAATGAATGCCTGCAGTGTGTCTCAGTGTATGATTGCGTTAAGCTAGAGACATTGACTTAATGTAGTACGCTCTACTCATTGAATTCATACGTGCAGTTTCATTCCTTCAGAGAAAGAGCGCTGCTTGATTCACTGAATGGATGAATAGAGCTTCAATCACTAAATTAATGAGTGCTAGTTTCTTCCTAAACTGTATGAGTTACTTTCAGTTTCATTGCATCAATGTAACACTTCTGACGTATTAAATGCATGAATTCAGTTTGATTCCATAATGAGTAAATACAGTTTATTTTATTGAATGAAAGCGTTATTTTGGAGACATGGATTTAATGAGAGAAGCTCTACACATTGAATTAACAGTTTGATTCATTGAATGAATGAAAGAATGCAGTTTGTTTCAGTAGATAAATAAGTGAATTTGGATTCCTTGAATGTATGAATTATTATTGTTTAAATGAATCAATGAAAAACGTTTGGATCATTGAAAAGTTTTGAAGTTAGATTCAATTAATATATGCAATTTGTTTCATTGAACGAATGAGTTAAGCTTGAGACATTGAAAAAATGAGAGAAGCTGTACTCATTGAATTAACACTTGCAATTTGTTTAATTGAATGAATGAGTGCAGTTTAATTGATGAAAGAATGCAAATTATTTCAGTAGATATTTGAATGAATTTGGATGCATGAAATGCATGAATTAAGCTTATTTCAATGAATCAATGGAAAACGTTTGTTTCATTGAATGCATCGTTGAAATGTAATTCAAGGAATGAATGCCTGCAGTGTGTCTCAGTGAATGATTGCGTTAAGCTAGAGACATTGACTTAATGTAGTATGCTCTACTCATTGAATTCATACGTGCAGTTTCATTCCTTCAGAGAAAGAGCGCTGTTTGATTCACTGAATGGATGAATAGAGTTTCAATCACTAAATTAATGAGTGCTGGTTTCTTCCTAAAATGTATGAGTTACTTTTAGTTTCATTGCATCAATGTAACGCTTCTGACGTATTGAATGCATGAATTCAGTTTGATTCCATAATGAATAAATGCAGTTTATTTTATTGAATGAAAGCGTTAATTTGGAGACATGGATATAATGAGAGAAGCTCTGCTCATTGAATTGACAGATGGAGTTTGTTTCATTGCATTGAATGAATGAAAGAATGCAGTTTGTTTCAGTAGATAAACAAGTGAATTTGGATTCATTGAATGTATGAATTACTATTGTTTAAATGAATCAATGAAAAACGTTTGGATCATTGAAAAGTTTTGAAGTTAGATTCAATTAATATATGCAATTTGTTTCATTGAACGAATGAGTTAAGCTTGAGATATTGAAAAAATGAGAGAAGCTGTGCTCATTGAATTAACGCTTGCAATTTGTTTAATTGAGTGCAGTTTAATTGATGAAAGAATGCAAATTATTTCAGTAGATATTTGAATGAATTTGGATGCATGAAATGCATGAATTAAGCTTATTTCAATGAATTAATGGAAAACGTTTGTTTCATTGAATGTATCGTTGAAATGTAATTCAAGAAATGAATGCCTGCAGTGTGTCTCAGTGAATGCTTGCGTTAAGCTAGAGACATTGACTTAATGTATTACGCTCTACTCATTGAATTCATACGTGCAGTTTCATTCCTTCAGAAAAAGAGCGCTGTTTGATTCACTGAATGGATGAATAGAGCTTCAATCACTAAATTAATGAGTGCTGGTTTCTTCCTAAAATGTATGAGTTACTTTTAGTTTCATTTCATCAATGTAACACGTCTGACGTATTGAATGCATGAATTCAGTTTGATTCCATAATGAATAAATGCAGTTTATTTTATTGAATGAAAGCGTTAATTTGGAGACATGGATTTAATGAGAGAAGCTCTACTCATTGAATTAACAGATGGAGTTTGTTTCATTGCATTGAATGAATGAAAGAATGCAGTTTGTTTCAGTCGATAAATAAGTGAATTTGGATTCATTGAATGTATGAATTACTATTGTTTAAATGTTTCAATGAAAAACGTTTGGATCATTGAAAAGTTTTGAAGTTAGATTCAATTAATATATGCAATTTGTTTCATTGAACGAATGGGTTAAGCTTGAGACATTGAAAGAATGAGAGAAGCTCTTCTCATTGAATTAACACTTGCAATGTGTTTAATTGAATGAATGAGTGCAGTTTAATTGATGAAAGAATGCAAATTATTTCAGTAGATATTTGAATGAATTTGGATGCATGAAATGCATGAATTAAGCTTATTTCAATGATTCAATGGAAAACGTTTGTTTCATTGAATGCATCGTTGAAATGTTAATCAAGGAATGAATGCCTGCAGTGTGTCTCAGTGAATGCTTGCGTTAAGCTAGAGACATTGACTTAATGTATTACGCTCTACTCATTGAATTCATACGTGCAGTTTCATTCCTTCAGAGAAAGAGCGCTGTTTGATTCACTGAATGGATGAATAGAGCTTCAATCACTAAATTAATGAGTGCTGGTTTCTTCCTAAAATGTATGAGTTACTTTTAGTTTCATTTCATCAATGTAACACGTCTGACGTATTGAATGCATGAATTCAGTTTGATTCCATAATGAATAAATGCAGTTTATTTTATTGAATGAAAGCGTTAATTTGGAGACATGGATTTAATGAGAGAAGCTCTACTCATTGAATTAACAGATGGAGTTTGTTTCATTGCATTGAATGAATGAAAGAATGCAGTTTGTTTCAGTCGATAAATAAGTGAATTTGGATTCATTGAATGTATGAATTACTATTGTTTAAATGTTTCAATGAAAAACGTTTGGATCATTGAAAAGTTTTGAAGTTAGATTCAATTAATATATGCAATTTGTTTCATTGAACGAATGGGTTAAGCTTGAGACATTGAAAGAATGAGAGAAGCTCTTCTCATTGAATTAACACTTGCAATGTGTTTAATTGAATGAATGAGTGCAGATTAATTGATGAAAGAATGCAATTTATTTCAGTAGATATTTGAATGAATTTGGATTCATGAAATGCATGATTTAAGCTTATTTTAATGTATCAATGAAATACGTTTGTTTCATTGAATGCTTCGTTGAAATGTAATTCAATGAATGAATGCCTGCAATTTGTCTCATTGAATGCTTGCGTTAAGCTAAAGACGTTGACTTTATGTAGTATGCTCTACTCATTGAATTAACAGGAGGAGTTTGTTTCTTTGCATGAACGAGTGCAGTTTGATTTTTTGAATGAACGAAAGAATGTAGTTTGTTTCAGTAGATAAATAAATAAATTTCGATTCATTGAATATATGAATTACGTTTCTTTAAACGAATCAATGAAATACGTTTGAATCATTGAAAGTAGTTTTGAAGTTAGATTCAATTAATGTATGCATTTTGTTTTATTGAACGAATGAGTTAAGCTTGATACATTGAAAGAATGAAAGCTGTACATTCTTGATACATTGAAAGCTGTACTCATTGAATTAAGAGATGGAGTTTGTTTCATTGCATGAACGAGTGCAGTTTGATTCATTGAATGAATGAAAGAATGCAGTTTGTTTCAGTAGATAAATAAGTGAATTTGGATCCATTAATTGTATGAATTACTATTGTTTAAATGATTCAATGAAAAACGTTTGGATCATTGAAAAGTTTTGAAGTTAGATTCAATTAATATATGCAATTTGTTTCATTGAACGAATGAGTTAAGCTTGAGACATTGAAAAAATGAGAGAAGCTGTACTCATTGAATTAACACTTGCAATTTGTTTAATTGAATGAATGAGTGCAGTTTAATTGATGAAAGAATGCAATTTATTTCAGTAGATATTTGAATGAATTTGGATTCATGAAATGCATGATTTAAGCTTATTTTAATGTATCAATGAAATACGTTTGTTTCATTGAATGCATCGTTGAAATGTTAATCAAGGAATGAATGCCTGCAGTGTGTCTCAGTGAATGCTTGCGTTAAGCTAGAGACATTGACTTAATGTAGTACGCTCTACTCATTGAATTCATACGTGCAGTTTCATTCCTTCAGAGAAAGAGCGCTGTTTGATTCACTGAATGGATGAATAGAGCTTCAATCACTAAATTAATGAGTGCTGGTTTCTTCCTAAAATGTATGAGTTACTTTTAGTTTCATTGCATCAATGTAACACTTCTGACGTATTGAATGCATGAATTCAGTTTGAATCCATAATGAATAAATGCAGTTTATTTTATTGAATATAAGCGTTAATTTGGAGACATGGATTTAATGAGAGAAGCTCTACTCATTGAATTAACAGTTTGATTCATTGAATGAATGAAAGAATGCAGTTTGTTTCAGTAGATACATAAGTGAATTTGGATTCATTGATTGTATGAATTACTATTGTTTAAATGAATCAATGAGAAACGTTTGGATCATTGAAAAGTTTTGAAGTTAGATTCAATTAATATATGCAATTTGTTTCATTGAACGAATGAGTTAAGCTTGAGACATTGAAAGAATGAGAGAAGCTCTTCTCATTGAATTAACACTTGCAATGTGTTTAATTGAATGAATGAGTGCAGAGTAATTGATGAAAGAATGCAATTTATTTCAGTAGATATTTGAATGAATTTGGATTCATGAAATGCATGATTTAAGCTTATTTTAATGTATCAATGAAATACGTTTGTTTCGTTGAATGCTTCGTTGAAATGTAATTCAATGAATGAATGCCTGCAATTTGTCTCATTGAATGCTTGCGTTAAGCTAAAGACATTGACTATTTGTAGTCTGCTCTACCCATTGAATTAACAGGAGGAGTTTGTTTCTTTGCATGAACGAGTGCAGTTTGATTTTTTGAATGAATGAAAGAATGTAGTTTGTTTCAGTAGATAAATAAATAAATTTCGATTCATTGAATATATGAATTACGTTTCTTTAAACGAATCAATGAAATACGTTTGAATCATTGAAAGAAGTTTTGAAGTTAGATTCAATTAATGTATGCATTTTGTTTTATTGAACGAATGAGTTAAGCTTGATACATTGAAAGAATGAAAGCTGTACATTCTTGAGACATTGAAAGCTGTACTCATTGAATTAAGAGATGGAGTTTGTTTCATTGCATGAACGAGTGCAGTTTGATTCATTGAATGAATGAAAGAATGCAGTTTGTTTCAGTAGATAAATAAGTGAATTTGGATTCATTGAATGTATGAATTACTATTGTTTAAATGAATCAAAGAAAAACGTTTGGATCATTGAAAAGTTTTGAAGTTAGATTCAATTAATATATGCAATTTGTTTCATTGAACGAATGAGTTAAGCTTGAGACATTGAAAAAATGAGAGAAGCTGTACTCATTGAATTAACACTTGCAATTTGTTTAATTGAATGAATGAGTGCAGTTTAATTGATGAAAGAATGCAAATTATTTCAGTAGATATTTGAATGAATTTGGATGCATGAAATGCATGAATTAAGCTTATTTCAATGAATCAATGGAAAACGTTTGTTTCATTGAATGCATCGTTGAAATGTTAATCAAGGAATGAATGCCTGCAGTGTGTCTCAGTGAATGCTTGCGTTATGCTAGAGACGTTGACTTAATGTATTACGCTCTACTCATTGAATTCATACGTGCAGTTTCATTCCTTCAGAGAAAGAGCGCTGTTTGATTCACTGAATGGATGAATAGAGCTTCAATCACTAAATTAATGAGTGCTGGTTTCTTCCTAAAATGTATGAGTTACTTTTAGTTTCATTGCATCAATGTAACACGTCTGAACGTATTGAATGCATGAATTCAGTTTGATTCCATAATGAGTAAATGCAGTTTATTTGATTGAATGAAAGCGTTAATTTGGAGACATGGATTTAATGAGAGAAGCTCTACTCATTGAATTAACAGATGGAGTTTGTTTCATTGCATTGAATGAATGAAAGAATGCAGTTTGTTTCAGTAGATAAATAAGTGAATTTGGATTCATTGTATGAATTACTATTGTTTAAATGATTCAATGAAAAACGTTTGGATCATTGAAAAGTTTTGAAGTTAGATTCAATTAATATATGCAATTTGTTTCATTGAACGAATGGGTTAAGCTTGAGACATTGAAAGAATGAGAGAATCTCTTCTCATTGAATTAACACTTGCAATGTGTTTAATTGAATGAATGAGTGCAGTTTATTTGATGAAAGAATGCAATTTATTTCAGTAGATATTTGAATGAATTTGGATTCATGAAATGCATGATTTAAGCTTATTTTAATGTATCAATGAAATACGTTTGTTTCGTTGAATGCTTCGTTGAAATGTAATTCAATGAATGAATGCCTGCAATTTGTCTCATTGAATGCTTGCGTTAAGCTAAAGACATTGACTTTATGTAGTATGCTCTACTCATTGAATTAACAGGAGGAGTTTGTTTCTTTGCATGAACGAGTGCAGTTTGATTTTTTGAATGAATGAAAGAATGCAGTTTGTTTCAGTGGATAAATAAATAAATTTCGATTCATTGAATATATGAATTACGTTTCTTTAAACGAATCAATGAAATACGTTTGAATCATTGAAAGAAGTTTTGAAGTTAGATTCAATTAATGTATGCATTGTGTTTTATTGAACGAATGAGTTAAGCTTGATACATTGAAAGAATGAAAGCTGTACATTCTTGATACATTGAAAGCTGTACTCATTGAATTAAGAGATGGAGTTTGTTTCATTGCATGAACGAGTGCAGTTTGATTCATTGAATGAATGAAAGAATGCAGATTGTTTCAGTAGATAAATAAGTGAATTTGGATTCCTTGAATGGATGAATTACTATTGTTTAAATGAATCCATGAAAAACGTTTGGATCATTGAAAAGTTTTGAAGTTAGATTCAATTAATATATGCAATTTGTTTCATTGAACGAATGAGTTAAGCTTGAGACATTGAAAAAATGAGAGAAGCTGTACTCATTGAATTAACACTTGCAATTTGTTTAATTGAATGAATGAGTGCAGTTTAATTGATGAAAGAATGCAAATTATTTCAGTAGATATTTGAATGAATTTGGATGCATGAAATGCATGAATTAAGCTTATTTCAATGTATCAATGAAATACGTTTGTTTCATTGAATGCTTCGTTGAAATGTAATTCAATGAATGAATGCCTGCAATTTGTCTCATTGAATGCTTGCGTTAAGCTAAAGACATTGACTATATGTAGTCTGCTCTACTCATTGAATTAACAGGAGGAGTTTGTTTCTTTGCATGAACGAGTGCAGTTTGATTTTTTGAATGAATGAAAGAATGTAGTTTGTTTCAGTAGATAAATAAATAAATTTCGATTCATTGAATATATGAATTACGTTTCTTTAAACGAATCAATGAAATACGTTTGAATCATTGAAAGAAGTTTTGAAGTTAGATTCAATTAATGTATGCATTGTGTTTTATTGAACGAATGAGTTAAGCTTGATACATTGAAAGAATGAAAGCTGTACATTCTTGATACATTGAAAGCTGTACTCATTGAATTAAGAGATGGAGTTTGTTTCATTGCATGAACGAGTGCAGTTTGATTCATTGAATGACTGAAAGAATGCAGATTGTTTCAGTAGATAAATAAGTGAATTTGGATTCCTTGAATGGATGAATTACTATTGTTTAAATGAATCCATGAAAAACGTTTGGATCATTGAAAAGTTTTCAAGTTAGATTCAATTAATATATGCAATTTGTTTCATTGAACGAATGAGTTAAGCTTGAGACATTGAAAAAATGAGAGAAGCTGTACTCATTGAATTAACACTTGCAATGTGTTTAATTGAATGAATGAGTGCAGTTTAATTGATGAAAGAATGCAAATTATTTCAGTAGATAATTGAATGAATTTGGATGCATGAAATGCATGAATTAAGCTTATTTCAATGAATCAATGGAAAACGTTTGTTTCATTGAATGCATCGTTGAAATGTTAATCAAGGAATGAATGTCTGCAGTGTGTCTCAGTGAATGCTTGCGTTAAGCTAGAGACATTGACTTAATGTATTACGCTCTACTCATTGAATTCATACGTGCAGTTTCATTCCTTCAGAGAAAGAGCGCTGTTTGATTCACTGAATGGATGAATAGAGCTTCAATCACTAAATTAATGAGTGCTGGTTTCTTCCTAAAATGTATGAGCTACTTTTAGTTTCATTGCATCAATGTAACACGTCTGAACGTATTGAATGCATGAATTCAGTTTGATTCCATAATGAGTAAATGCAGTTTATTTTATTGAATTAAAGCGTTTATTTGGAGACATGGATTTAATGAGAGAAGCTCTACTCATTGAATTAACAGATGGAGTTTGTTTCATTGCATTGAATGAATGAAAGAATGCAGTTTGTTTCAGTAGATAAATAAGTGAATTTGGATTCATTGATTGTATGAATTACTATTGTTTAAATGAATCAATGAAAAACGTTTGGATCATTGAAAAGTTTTGAAGTTAGATTCAATTAATATATGCAATTTGTTTCATTGAACGAATGAGTTAAGCTTGAGACATTGAAAGAATGAGAGAAGCTGAACTCATTGAATTAACACTTGCAATGTGTTTAATTGAATGAATGAGTGCAGTTTAATTGATGAAAGAATGCAATTTATTTCAGTAGATATTTGAATGAATTTGGATTCATGAAATGCATGATTTAAGCTTATTTTAACGTATCAATGAAATACGTTTCTTTCGTTGAATGCTTCGTTGAAATGTAATTCAATGAATGAATGCCTGCAATTTGTCTCATTGAATGCTTGCGTTAAGCTAAAGACATTGACTATATGTAGTCTGCTCTACTCATTGAATTAACAGGAGGAGTTTGTTTCTTTGCATGAACGAGTGCAGTTTGATTTTTTGAATGAATGAAAGAATGCAGTTTGTTTCAGTGGATAAATAAATAAATTTCGATTCATTGAATATATGAATTACGTTTCTTTAAACGAATCAATGAAATACGTTTGAATCATTGAAAGAAGTTTTGAAGTTAGATTCAATTAATGTATGCATTGTGTTTTATTGAACGAATGAGTTAAGCTTGATACATTGAAAGAATGAAAGCTGTACATTCTTGATACATTGAAAGCTGTACTCATTGAATTAAGAGATGGAGTGCATGAACGAGTGCAGTTTGATTCATTGAATGAATGAAAGAATGCAGTTTGTTTCAGTAGATACATAAGTGAATTTGGATTCATTGAATGTATGAATTACTATTGTTTAAATGAATCAATGAAAAACGTTTGGATCATTGAAAAGTTTTGAAGTTAGATTCAATTAATATATGCAATTTGTTTCATTGAACGAATGAGTTAAGCTTGAGACATTGAAAAAATGAGAGAAGCTGTACTCATTGAATTAACACTTGCAATTTGTTTAATTGAATGAATGAGTGCAGTTTAATTGATGAAAGAATGCAAATTATTTCAGTAGATATTTGAATGAATTTGGATGCATGAAATGCATGAATTAAGCTTATTTCAATGAATCAATGGAAAACGTTTGTTTCATTGAATGCATCGTTGAAATGTAATTCAAGGAATGAATGCCTGCAGTGTGTCTCAGTGAATGCTTGCGTTAAGCTAGAGACATTGACTTAATGTAGTACGCTCTACTCATTGAATTCATACGTGCAGTTTCATTCCTTCAGAGAAAGAGCGCTGTTTGATTCACTGAATGGATGAATAGAGCTTCAATCACTAAATTAATGAGTGCTGGTTTCTTCCTAAAATGTATGAGTTACTTTTAGTTTCATTGCATCAATGTAACACTTCTGACGTATTGAATGCATGAATTCAGTTTGATTCCATAATGAATAAATGCAGTTTATTTTATTGAGTGAAAGCGTTAATTTGGAGACATGGATTTAATGAGAGAAGCTCTACTCATTGAATTAACAGTTTGATTCATTGAATGAATGAAAGAATGCAGTTTGTTTCAGTAGATAAATAAGTGAATTTGGATTCATTGATTGTATGAATTACTATTGTTTAAATGAATCAATGAAAAACGTTTGGATCATTGAAAAGTTTTGAAGTTAGATTCAATTAATATATGCAATTTGTTTCATTGAACGAATGAGTTAAGCTTGAGACATTGAAAGAATGAGAGAAGCTCTTCTCATTGAATTAACACTTGCAATGTGTTTAATTGAATGAATGAGTGCAGATTAATTGATGAAAGAATGCAATTTATTTCAGTAGATATTTGAATGAATTTGGATTCATGAAATGCATGATTTAAGCTTATTTTAATGTATCAATGAAATACGTTTGTTTCATTGAATGCTTCGTTGAAATGTAATTCAATGAATGAATGCCTGCAATTTGTCTCATTGAATGCTTGCGTTAAGCTAAAGACATTGACTATATGTAGTATGCTCTACTCATTGAATTAACAGGAGGAGTTTGTTTCTTTGCATGAACGAGTGCAGTTTGATTTTTTGAATGAATGAAAGAATGTAGTTTGTTTCAGTAGATAAATAAATAAATTTCGATTCATTGAATATATGAATTACGTTTCTTTAAACGAATCAATGAAATACGTTTGAATCATTGAAAGAAGTTTTGAAGTTAGATTCAATTAATGTATGCATTTTGTTTTATTGAACGAATGAGTTAAGCTTGATACATTGAAAGAATGAAAGCTGTACATTCTTGATACATTGAAAGCTGTACTCATTGAATTAAGAGATGGAGTTTGTTTCATTGCATGAACGAGTGCAGTTTGATTCATTGAATGAATGAAAGAATGCAGTTTGTTTCAGTAGATAAATAAGTGAATTTGGATTCATTGATTGTATGAATTACTATTGTTTAAATGAATCAATGAAAAACGTTTGGATCATTGAAAAGTTTTGAAGTTAGATTCAATTAATATATGCAATTTGTTTCATTGAACGAATGAGTTAAGCTTGAGACATTGAAAGAATGAGAGAAGCTCTTCTCATTGAATTAACACTTGCAATGTGTTTAATTGAATGAATGAGTGCAGATTAATTGATGAAAGAATGCAATTTATTTCAGTAGATATTTGAATGAATTTGGATTCATGAAATGCATGATTTAAGCTTATTTTAATGTATCAATGAAATACGTTTGTTTCATTGAATGCTTCGTTGAAATGTAATTCAATGAATGAATGCCTGCAATTTGTCTCATTGAATGCTTGCGTTAAGCTAAAGACATTGACTATATGTAGTCTGCTCTACTCATTGAATTAACAGGAGGAGTTTGTTTCTTTGCATGAACGAGTGCAGTTTGATTTTTTGAATGAATGAAAGAATGTAGTTTGTTTCAGTAGATAAATAAATAAATTTCGATTCATTGAATATATGAATTACGTTTCTTTAAACGAATCAATGAAATACGTTTGAATCATTGAAAGAAGTTTTGAAGTTAGATTCAATTAATGTATGCATTTTGTTTTATTGAACGAATGAGTTAAGCTTGATACATTGAAAGAATGAAAGCTGTACATTCTTGATACATTGAAAGCTGTACTCATTGAATTAAGAGATGGAGTTTGTTTCATTGCATGAACGAGTGCAATTTGATTCATTGAATGACTGAAAGAATGCAGATTGTTTCAGTAGATAAATAAGTGAATTTGGATTCCTTGAATGGATGAATTACTATTGTTTAAATGAATCCATGAAAAACGTTTGGATCATTGAAAAGTTTTGAAGTTAGATTCAATTAATATATGCAATTTGTTTCATTGAACGAATGAGTTAAGCTTGAGACATTGAAAAAATGAGAGAAGCTGTACTCATTGAATTAACACTTGCAATTTGTTTAATTGAATGAATGAGTGCAGTTTAATTGATGAAAGAATGCAAATTATTTCAGTAGATAATTGAATGAATTTGGATGCATGAAATGCATGAATTAAGCTTATTTCAATGAATCAATGGAAAACGTTTGTTTCATTGAATGCATCGTTGAAATGTTAATCAAGGAATGAATGCCTGCAGTGTGTCTCAGTGAATGCTTGCGTTAAGCTAGAGACATTGACTTAATTAATCACTAAATTAATGAGTGCTGGTTTCTTCCTAAAATGTATGAGCTACTTTTAGTTTCATTGCATCAATGTAACACGTCTGAACGTATTGAATGCATGAATTCAGTTTGATTCCATAATGAGTAAATGCAGTTTATTTTATTGAATTAAAGCGTTTATTTGGAGACATGGATTTAATGAGAGAAGCTCTACTCATTGAATTAACAGATGGAGTTTGTTTCATTGCATTGAATGAATGAAAGAATGCAGTTTGTTTCAGTAGATAAATAAGTGAATTTGGATTCATTGATTGTATGAATTACTATTGTTTAAATGAATCAATGAAAAACGTTTGGATCATTGAAAAGTTTTGAAGTTAGATTCAATTAATATATGCAATTTGTTTCATTGAACGAATGAGTTAAGCTTGAGACATTGAAAGAATGAGAGAAGCTGAACTCATTGAATTAACACTTGCAATGTGTTTAATTGAATGAATGAGTGCAGTTTAATTGATGAAAGAATGCAATTTATTTCAGTAGATATTTGAATGAATTTGGACTCATGAAATGCATGATTTAAGCTTATTTTAATGTATCAATGAAATACGTTTCTTTCGTTGAATGCTTCGTTGAAATGTAATTCAATGAATGAATTCCTGCAATTTGTCTCATTGAATGCTTGCGTTAAGCTAAAGACATTGACTTTATGTAGTATGCTCTACTCATTGAATTAACAGGAGGAGTTTGTTTCTTTACATGAACGAGAGCAGTTTGATTTTTTGAATGAATGAAAGAATGCAGTTTGTTTCAGTGGATAAATAAATAAATTTCGATTCATTGAATATATGAATTACGTTTCTTTAAACGAATCAATGAAATACGTTTGAATCATTGAAAGAAGTTTTGAAGTTAGATTCAATTAATGTATGCATTGTGTTTTATTGAACGAATGAGTTAAGCTTGATACATTGAAAGAATGAAAGCTGTACATTCTTGATACATTGAAAGCTGTACTCATTGAATTAAGAGATGGAGTTTGTTTCATTGCATGAACGAGTGCAGTTTGATTCATTGAATGAATGAAAGAATGCAGATTGTTTCAGTAGATAAATAAGTGAATTTGGATTCATTGAATGTATGAATTACTATTGTTTAAATGAATCAATGAAAAACGTTTGGATCATTGAAAAGTTTTGAAGTTAGATTCAATTAATATATGCAATTTGTTTCATTGAACGAATGAGTTAAGCTTGAGACATTGAAAAAATGAGAGAAGCTGTACTCATTGAATTAACACTTGCAATTTGTTTAATTGAATGAATGAGTGCAGTTTAATTGATGAAAGAATGCAAATTATTTCAGTAGATATTTGAATGAATTTGGATGCATGAAATGCATGAATTAAGCTTATTTCAATGAATCAATGGAAAACGTTTGTTTCATTGAATGCATCGTTGAAATGTTAATCAAGGAATGAATGCCTGCAGTGTGTCTCAGTGAATGCTTGCGTTAAGCTAGAGACATTGACTTAATGTAGTACGCTCTACTCATTGAATTCATACGTGCAGTTTCATTCCTTCAGAGAAAGAGCGCTGCTTGATTCACTGAATGGATGAATAGAGCTTCAATCACTAAATTAATGAGTGCTGGTTTCTTCCTAAAATGTATGAGTTACTTTTAGTTTGATTGCATCAATGTAACACCTCTGACGTATTGAATGCATGAATTCTGTTTGATTCCATAATGAATAAATGCAGTTTATTTTATTGAATGAAAGCGTTAATTTGGAGACATGGATTTAATGAGAGAAGCTTTACTCATTGAATTAACAGTTTGATTCATTGAATGAATGAAAGAATGCAGTTTGTTTGAGTAGATAAATAAGTGAATTTGGATTCATTGATTGTATGAATTACTATTGTTTAAATGAATCAATGAAAAACGTTTGGATCATTGAAAAGTTTTGAAGTTAGATTCAATTAATATATGCAATTTGTTTCATTGAACGAATGAGTTAAGCTTGAGACATTGAAAGAATGAGAGAAGCTCTTCTCATTGAAATAACACTTGCAATTTGTTTAATTGAATGAATGAGTGCAGATTACTTGATGAAAGAATGCAATTTATTTCAGTAGATATTTGAATAAATTTGGATTCATGAAATGCATGATTTAAGCTTATTTTAATGTATCAATGAAATACGTTTCTTTCGTTGAATGCTTCGTTGAAATGTTATTCAATGAATGAATGCCTGCAATTTGTCTCATTGAATGCTTGCGTTAAGCTAAAGACATTGACTATATGTTGTCTGCTCTACTGATTGAATTAACAGGAGGAGTTTGTTTCTTTGCATGAACGAGTGCAGTTTGATTTTTTGAATGAATGAAAGAATGTAGTTTGTTTCAGTAGATAAATAAATAAATTTCGATTCATTGAATATATGAATTACGTTTCTTTAAACGAATCAATGAAATACGTTTGAATCATTGAAAGAAGTTTTGAAGTTAGATTCAATTAATGTATGCATTTTGTTTTATTGAACGAATGAGTTAAGCTTGATACATTGAAAGAATGAAAGCTGTACATTCTTGATACATTGAAAGCTGTACTCATTGAATTAAGAGATGGAGTTTGTTTCATTGCATGAACGAGTGCAGTTTGATTCATTGAATGAATGAAAGAATGCAGATTGTTTCAGTAGATAAATAAGTGAATTTGGATTCCTTGAATGGATGAATTACTATTGTTTAAATGAATCAATGAAAAACGTTTGGATCATTGAAAAGTTTTGAAGTTAGATTCAATTAATATATGCAATTTGTTTCATTGAACGAATGAGTTAAGCTTGAGACATTGAAAAAATGAGAGAAGCTGTACTCATTGAATTAACACTTGCAATTTGTTTAATTGAATGAATGAGTGCAGTTTAATTGATGATAGAATGCAAATTATTTCAGTAGATAATTGAATGAATTTGGATGCAGGAAATGCATGAATTAAGCTTATTTCAATGAATCAATGGAAAACGTTTGTTTCATTGAATGCATCGTTGAAATGTTAATCAAGGAATGAATGCCTGCAGTGTGTCTCAGTGAATGCTTGCGTTAAGCTAGAGACATTGACATAATGTATTACGCTCTACTCATTGAATTCATACGTGCAGTTTCATTCCTTCAGAGAAAGAGCGCTGTTTGATTCACTGAATGGATGAATAGAGCTTCAATCACTAAATTAATGAGTGCTGGTTTCTTCCTAAAATGTACGAGTTACTTTTAGTTTCATTGCATCAATGTAACACGTCTGAACGTATTGAATGCATGAATTCAGTTTGATTCCATAATGAGTAAATGCAGTTTATTTTATTGAATTAAAGCGTTTATTTGGAGACATGGATTTAATGAGAGAAGCTCTACTCATTGAATTAACAGATGGAGTTTGTTTCATTGCATTGAATGAATGAAAGAATGCAGTTTGTTTCAGTAGATAAATAAGTGAATTTGGATTCATTGATTGTATGAATTACTATTGTTTAAATGAATCAATGAAAAACGTTTGGATCATTGAAAAGTTTTGAAGTTAGATTCAATTAATATATGCAATTTGTTTCATTGAACGAATGAGTTAAGCTTGAGACATTGAAAGAATGAGAGAAGCTGAACTCATTGAATTAACACTTGCAATGTGTTTAATTGAATGAATGAGTGCTGATTAATTGATGAAAGAATGCAATTCATTTCAGTAGATATTTGAATGAATTTGGATTCATGAAATGCATGATTTAAGCTTATTTTAATGTATCAATGAAATACGTTTGTTTCATTGAATGCTTCGTTGAAATGTAATTCAATGAATGAATGCCTGCAATTTGTCTCATTGAATGCTTGCGTTAAGCTAAAGACATTGACTATATGTTGTCTGCTCTACCCATTGAATTAACAGGAGGAGTTTGTTTCTTTGCATGAACGAGTGCAGTTTGATTTTTTGAATGAATGAAAGAATGTAGTTTGTTTCAGTAGATAAATAAATAAATTTCGATTCATTGAATATATGAATTACGTTTCTTTAAACGAATCAATGAAATACGTTTGAATCATTGAAAGAAGTTTTGAAGTTAGATTCAATTAATGTATGCATTGTGTTTTATTGAACGAATGAGTTAAGCTTGATACATTGAAAGAATGAAAGCTGTACATTCTTGATACATTGAAAGCTGTACTCATTGAATTAAGAGATGGAGTTTGTTTCATTGCATGAACGAGTGCAGTTTGATTCATTGAATGAATGAAAGAATGCAGATTGTTTCAGTAGATAAATAAGTGAATTTGGATTCCTTGAATGGATGAATTACTATTGTTTAAATGAATCAATGAAAAACGTTTGGATCATTGAAAAGTTTTGAAGTTAGATTCAATTAATATATGCAATTTGTTTCATTGAACGAATGAGTTAAGCTTGAGACATTGAAAAAATGAGAGAAGCTGTACTCATTGAATTAACACTTGCATTTTGTTTAATTGAATGAATGAGTGCAGTTTAATTGATGAAAGAATGCAAATTATTTCAGTAGATAATTGAATGAATTTGGATGCATGAAATGCATGAATTAAGCTTATTTCAATGAATCAATGGAAAACGATTGTTTCATTGAATGCATCGTTGAAATGTTAGTCAAGGAATGAATGCCTGCAGTGTGTCTCAGTGAATGATTGCGTTAAGCTAGAGACATTGACATAATGTATTACGCTCTACTCATTGAATTCATACGTGCAGTTTCATTCCTTCAGAGAAAGAGCGCTGTTTGATTCACTGAATGGATGAATAGAGCTTCAATCACTAAATTAATGAGTGCTGGTTTCTTCCTAAAATGTATGAGTTACTTTTAGTTTCATTGCATCAATGTAACACGTCTGAACGTATTGAATGCATGAATTCAGTTTGATTCCATAATGAGTAAATGCAGTTTATTTATTGAATTAAAGCGTTTATTTGGAGACATGGATTTAATGAGAGAAGCTCTACTCATTGAATTAACAGATGGAGTTTGTTTCATTGCATTGAATGAATGAAAGAATGCAGTTTGTTTCAGTAGATAAATAAGTGAATTTGGATTCATTGATTGTATGAATTACTATTGTTTAAATGAATCAATGAAAAACGTTTGGATCATTGAAAAGTTTTGAAGTTAGAATCAATTAATATATGCAATTTGTTTCATTGAACGAATGAGTTAAGCTTGAGACTTTGAAAGAATGAGAGAATCTCTTCTCATT
This sequence comes from Chiloscyllium plagiosum, assembly GCF_037043375.1. Lineage (NCBI taxonomy): Eukaryota > Metazoa > Chordata > Chondrichthyes > Orectolobiformes > Hemiscylliidae > Chiloscyllium > Chiloscyllium plagiosum. Next base: position 76,861,744 of record NW_028270165.1, on the reverse strand, counting down.
GAATTAACACTTGCAATGTGTTTAATTGAACGAATGAGCGCAGATTAATTGATGAAAGAATGCAATTTATTTCAGGAGATATTTGAATTAATTTGGATTCTTGAAATGCATGATTTAAGCTTATTTTAATGTATCAATGAAATACGTTTGTTTCGTTGAATGCTTCGTTGAAATGTAATTCAATGAATGAATGCCTGCAATTTGTCTCATTGAATGCTTGCGTTAAGCTAAAGACATTGACTTTATGTAGTATGCTCTACTCATTGAATTAACAGGAGGAGTTTGTTTCTTTGCATGAACGAGTGCAGTTTGATTTTTTGAATGAATGAAAGAATGCAGTTTGTTTCAGTGGATAAATAAATAAATTTCGATTCATTGAATATATGAATTACGTTTCTTTAAACGAATCAATGAAATACGTTTGAATCATTGAAAGAAGTTTTGAAGTTAGATTCAATTAATGTATGCATTGTGTTTTATTGAACGAATGAGTTAAGCTTGATACATTGAAAGAATGAAAGCTGTACATTCTTGATACATTGAAAGCTGTACTCATTGAATTAAGAGCTGGAGTTTGTTTCATTGCATGAACGAGTGCAGTTTGATTCATTGAATGAATGAAAGAATGCAGTTTGTTTCAGTAGATAAATAAGTGAATTTGGATTCATTGAATGTATGAATTACTATTGTTTAAATGAATCAATGAAAAACGTTTGGATCATTGAAAAGTTTTGAAGTTAGATTCAATTAATATATGCAATTTGTTTCATTGAACGAATGAGTTAAGCTTGAGACATTGAAAAAATGGGAGAAGCTGTACTCATTGAATTAACACTTGCAATTTGTTGAATTGAATGAATGAGTGCAGTTTAATTGATGAAAGAATGCAAATTATTTCAGTAGATATTTGAATGAATTTGGATGCATGAAATGCATGAATTAAGCTTATTTCAATGAATCAATGGAAAACGTTTGTTTCATTGAATGCATCGTTGAAATGTTAATCAAGGAATGAATGCCTGCAGTGTGTCTCAGTGAATGCTTGCGTTAAGCTAGAGACATTGACTTAATGTAGTACGCTCTACTCATTGAATTCATACGTGCAGTTTCATTCCTTCAGAGAAAGAGCGCTGCTTGATTCACTGAATGGATGAATAGAGCTTCAATCACTACATTAATGAGTGCTGGTTTCTTCCTAAAATGTATGAGTTACTTTTAGTTTGATTGCATCAATGTAACACTTCTGACGTATTGAATGCATGAATTCTGTTTGATTCCATAATGAATAAATGCAGTTTATTTTATTGAATGAAAACGTTAATTTGGAGACATGGATTTAATGAGAGAAGCTCTACTCATTGAATTAACAGTTTGATTCATTGAATGAATGAAAGAATGCAGTTTGTTTCAGTAGATAAATAAGTGAATTTGGATTCATTGATTGTATGAATTACTATTGTTTAAATGAATCAATGAAAAACGTTTGGATCATTGAAAAGTTTTGAAGTTAGATTCAATTAATATATGCAATTTGTTTCATTGAACGAATGAGTTAAGCTTGAGACATTGAAAGAATGAGAGAAGCTCTTCTCATTGAATTAACACTTGCAATGTGTTTAATTGAATGAATGAGTGCAGATTAATTGATGAAAGAATGCAATTTATTTCAGTAGATATTTGAATGAATTTGGATTCATGAAATGCATGATTTAAGCTTATTTTAATGTATCAATGAAATACGTTTCTTTCGTTGAATGCTTCGTTGAAATGTAATTCAATGAATGAATGCCTGCAATTTGTCTCATTGAATGCTTGCGTTAAGCTAAAGACATTGACTATATGTAGTCTGCTCTACTCATTGAATTAACAGGAGGAGTTTGTTTCTTTGCATGAACGAGTGCAGTTTGATTTTTTGAATGAATGAAAGAATGTAGTTTGTTTCAGTAGATAAATAAATAAATTTCGATTCATTGAATATATGAATTACGTTTCTTTAAACGAATCAAGGAAATACGTTTGAATCAATGAAAGAAGTTTTGAAGTTAGATTCAATTAATGTATGCATTTTGATTTATTGAACGAATGAGTTAAGCTTGATACATTGAAAGAATGAAAGCTGTACATTCTTGATACATTGAAAGCTGTACTCATTGAATTAAGAGATGGAGTTTGTTTCATTGCATGAACGAGTGCAGTTTGATTCATTGAATGAATGAAAGAATGCAGATTGTTTCAGTAGATAAATAAGTGAATTTGGATTCCTTGAATGGATGAATTACTATTGTTTAAATGAATCCATGAAAAACGTTTGGATCATTGAAAAGTTTTGAAGTTAGATTCAATTAATATATGCAATTTGTTTCATTGAACGAATGAGTTAAGCTTGAGACATTGAAAAAATGAGAGAAGCTGTACTCATTGAATTAACACTTGCAATTTGTTTAATTGAATGAATGAGTGCAGTTTAATTGATGATAGAATGCAAATTATTTCAGTAGATAATTGAATGAATTTGGATGCAGGAAATGCATGAATTAAGCTTATTTCAATGAATCAATGGAAAACGTTTGTTTCATTGAATGCATCGTTGAAATGTTAATCAAGGAATGAATGCCTGCAGTGTGTCTCAGTGAATGCTTGCGTTAAACTAGAGACATTGACATAATGTATTACGCTCTACTCATTGAATTCATACGTGCAGTTTCATTCCTTCAGAGAAAGAGCGCTGTTTGATTCACTGAATGGATGAATAGAGCTTCAATCACTAAATTAATGAGTGCTGGTTTCTTCCTAAAATGTATGAGTTACTTTTAGTTTCATTGCATCAATGTAACACGTCTGAACGTATTGAATGCATGAATTCAGTTTGATTCCATAATGAGTAAATGCAGTTTATTTTATTGAATTAAAGCGTTTATTTGGAGACATGGATTTAATGAGAGAAGCTCTACTCATTGAATTAACAGATGGAGTTTGTTTCATTGCATTGAATGAATGAAAGAATGCAGTTTGTTTCAGTCGATAAATAAGTGAATTTGGATTCATTGATTGTATGAATTACTATTGTTTAAATGAATCAATGAAAAACGTTTGGATCATTGAAAAGTTTTGAAGTTAGATTCAATTAATATATGCAATTTGTTTCATTGAACGAATGAGTTAAGCTTGAGACATTGAAAGAATGAGAGAAGCTGAACTCATTGAATTAACACTTGCAATGTGTTTAATTGAATGAATGAGTGCTGATTAATTGATGAAAGAATGCAATTTATTTCAGTAGATATTTGAATGAATTTGGATTCATGAAATGCATGATTTAAGCTTATTTTAATGTATCAATGAAATACGTTTGTTTCATTGAATGCTTCGTTGAAATGTAATTCAATGAATGAATGCCTGCAATTTGTCTCATTGAATGCTTGCGTTAAGCTAAAGACATTGACTATATGTTGTCTGCTCATTGAATTAACAGGAGGAGTTTGTTTCTTTGCATGAACGAGTGCAGTTTGATTTTTTGAATGAATGAAAGAATGTAGTTTGTTTCAGTAGATAAATAAATAAATTTCGATTCATTGAATATATGAATTACGTTTCTTTAAACGAATCAATGAAATACGTTTGAATCATTGAAAGAAGTTTTGAAGTTAGATTCAATTAATGTATGCATTTTGTTTTATTGAACGAATGAGTTAAGCTTGATACATTGAAAGAATGAAAGCTGTGCATTCTTGAGACATTGAAAGCTGTACTCATTGAATTAAGAGATGGAGTTTGTTTCATTGCATGAACGAGTGCAGTTTGATTCATTGAATGAATGAAAGAATGCAGATTGTTTGAGTAGATAAATAAGTGAATTTGGATTCCTTGAATGGATGAATTACTATTGTTTAAATGAATCAATGAAAAACGTTTGGATCATTGAAAAGTTTTGAAGTTAGATTCAATTAATATATGCAATTTGTTTCATTGAACGAATGAGTTAAGCTTGAGACATTGAAAAAATGAGAGAAGCTGTACTCATTGAATTAACACTTGCAATTTGTTTAATTGAATGAATGAGTGCAGTTTAATTGATGAAAGAATGCAAATTATTTCAGTAGATAATTGAATGAATTTGGATGCATGAAATGCATGAATTAAGCTTATTTCAATGAATCAATGGAAAACGTTTGATTCATTGAATGCATCGTTGAAATGTTAATCAAGGAATGAATGCCTGCAGTGTGTCTCAGTGAATGCTTGCGTTAAGCTAGAGACATTGACTTAATTAATCACTAAATTAATGAGTGCTGGTTTCTTCCTAAAATGTATGAGCTACTTTTAGTTTCATTGCATCAATGTAACACGTCTGAACGTATTGAATGCATGAATTCAGTTTGATTCCATAATGAGTAAATGCAGTTTATTTTATTGAATTAAAGCGTTTATTTGGAGACATGGATTTAATGAGAGAAGCTCTACTCATTGAATTAACAGATGGAGTTTGTTTCATTGCATTGAATGAATGAAAGAATGCAGTTTGTTTCAGTAGATAAATAAGTGAATTTGGATTCATTGATTGTATGAATTACTATTGTTTAAATGAATCAATGAAAAACGTTTGGATCATTGAAAAGTTTTGAAGTTAGATTCAATTAATATATGCAATTTGTTTCATTGAACGAATGAGTTAAGCTTGAGACATTGAAAGAATGAGAGAAGCTGAACTCATTGAATTAACACTTGCAATGTGTTTAATTGAATGAATGAGTGCAGTTTAATTGATGAAAGAATGCAATTTATTTCAGTAGATATTTGAATGAATTTGGACTCATGAAATGCATGATTTAAGCTTATTTTAATGTATCAATGAAATACGTTTCTTTCGTTGAATGCTTCGTTGAAATGTAATTCAATGAATGAATTCCTGCAATTTGTCTCATTGAATGCTTGCGTTAAGCTAAAGACATTGACTTTATGTAGTATGCTCTACTCATTGAATTAACAGGAGGAGTTTGTTTCTTTACATGAACGAGAGCAGTTTGATTTTTTGAATGAATGAAAGAATGCAGTTTGTTTCAGTGGATAAATAAATAAATTTCGATTCATTGAATATATGAATTACGTTTCTTTAAACGAATCAATGAAATACGTTTGAATCATTGAAAGAAGTTTTGAAGTTAGATTCAATTAATGTATGCATTGTGTTTTATTGAACGAATGAGTTAAGCTTGATACATTGAAAGAATGAAAGCTGTACATTCTTGATACATTGAAAGCTGTACTCATTGAATTAAGAGATGGAGTTTGTTTCATTGCATGAACGAGTGCAGTTTGATTCATTGAATGAATGAAAGAATGCAGATTGTTTCAGTAGATAAATAAGTGAATTTGGATTCATTGAATGTATGAATTACTATTGTTTAAATGAATCAATGAAAAACGTTTGGATCATTGAAAAGTTTTGAAGTTAGATTCAATTAATATATGCAATTTGTTTCATTGAACGAATGAGTTAAGCTTGAGACATTGAAAAAATGAGAGAAGCTGTACTCATTGAATTAACACTTGCAATTTGTTTAATTGAATGAATGAGTGCAGTTTAATTGATGAAAGAATGCAAATTATTTCAGTAGATATTTGAATGAATTTGGATGCATGAAATGCATGAATTAAGCTTATTTCAATGAATCAATGGAAAACGTTTGTTTCATTGAATGCATCGTTGAAATGTTAATCAAGGAATGAATGCCTGCAGTGTGTCTCAGTGAATGCTTGCGTTAAGCTAGAGACATTGACTTAATGTAGTACGCTCTACTCATTGAATTCATACGTGCAGTTTCATTCCTTCAGAGAAAGAGCGCTGCTTGATTCACTGAATGGATGAATAGAGCTTCAATCACTAAATTAATGAGTGCTGGTTTCTTCCTAAAATGTATGAGTTACTTTTAGTTTGATTGCATCAATGTAACACCTCTGACGTATTGAATGCATGAATTCTGTTTGATTCCATAATGAATAAATGCAGTTTATTTTATTGAATGAAAGCGTTAATTTGGAGACATGGATTTAATGAGAGAAGCTTTACTCATTGAATTAACAGTTTGATTCATTGAATGAATGAAAGAATGCAGTTTGTTTCAGTAGATAAATAAGTGAATTTGGATTCATTGATTGTATGAATTACTATTGTTTAAATGAATCAATGAAAAACGTTTGGATCATTGAAAAGTTTTGAAGTTAGATTCAATTAATATATGCAATTTGTTTCATTGAACGAATGAGTTAAGCTTGAGACATTGAAAGAATGAGAGAAGCTCTTCTCATTGAATTAACACTTGCAATGTGTTTAATTGAATGAATGAGTGCAGATTAATTGATGAAAGAATGCAATTTATTTCAGTAGATATTTGAATAAATTTGGATTCATGAAATGCATGATTTAAGCTTATTTTAATGTATCAATGAAATACGTTTCTTTCGTTGAATGCTTCGTTGAAATGTAATTCAATGAATGAATGCCTGCAATTTGTCTCATTGAATGCTTGCGTTAAGCTAAAGACATTGACTATATGTTGTCTGCTCTACTGATTGAATTAACAGGAGGAGTTTGTTTCTTTGCATGAACGAGTGCAGTTTGATTTTTTGAATGAATGAAAGAATGTAGTTTGTTTCAGTAGATAAATAAATAAATTTCGATTCATTGAATATATGAATTACGTTTCTTTAAACGAATCAATGAAATACGTTTGAATCATTGAAAGAAGTTTTGAAGTTAGATTCAATTAATGTATGCATTTTGTTTTATTGAACGAATGAGTTAAGCTTGATACATTGAAAGAATGAAAGCTGTACATTCTTGATACATTGAAAGCTGTACTCATTGAATTAAGAGATGGAGTTTGTTTCATTGCATGAACGAGTGCAGTTTGATTCATTGAATGAATGAAAGAATGCAGATTGTTTCAGTAGATAAATAAGTGAATTTGGATTCCTTGAATGGATGAATTACTATTGTTTAAATGAATCAATGAAAAACGTTTGGATCATTGAAAAGTTTTGAAGTTAGATTCAATTAATATATGCAATTTGTTTCATTGAACGAATGAGTTAAGCTTGAGACATTGAAAAAATGAGAGAAGCTGTACTCATTGAATTAACACTTGCAATTTGTTTAATTGAATGAATGAGTGCAGTTTAATTGATGATAGAATGCAAATTATTTCAGTAGATAATTGAATGAATTTGGATGCAGGAAATGCATGAATTAAGCTTATTTCAATGAATCAATGGAAAACGTTTGTTTCATTGAATGCATCGTTGAAATGTTAATCAAGGAATGAATGCCTGCAGTGTGTCTCAGTGAATGCTTGCGTTAAGCTAGAGACATTGACATAATGTATTACGCTCTACTCATTGAATTCATACGTGCAGTTTCATTCCTTCAGAGAAAGAGCGCTGTTTGATTCACTGAATGGATGAATAGAGCTTCAATCACTAAATTAATGAGTGCTGGTTTCTTCCTAAAATGTACGAGTTACTTTTAGTTTCATTGCATCAATGTAACACGTCTGAACGTATTGAATGCATGAATTCAGTTTGATTCCATAATGAGTAAATGCAGTTTATTTTATTGAATTAAAGCGTTTATTTGGAGACATGGATTTAATGAGAGAAGCTCTACTCATTGAATTAACAGATGGAGTTTGTTTCATTGCATTGAATGAATGAAAGAATGCAGTTTGTTTCAGTAGATAAATAAGTGAATTTGGATTCATTGATTGTATGAATTACTATTGTTTAAATGAATCAATGAAAAACGTTTGGATCATTGAAAAGTTTTGAAGTTAGATTCAATTAATATATGCAATTTGTTTCATTGAACGAATGAGTTAAGCTTGAGACATTGAAAGAATGAGAGAAGCTGAACTCATTGAATTAACACTTGCAATGTGTTTAATTGAATGAATGAGTGCTGATTAATTGATGAAAGAATGCAATTCATTTCAGTAGATATTTGAATGAATTTGGATTCATGAAATGCATGATTTAAGCTTATTTTAATGTATCAATGAAATACGTTTGTTTCATTGAATGCTTCGTTGAAATGTAATTCAATGAATGAATGCCTGCAATTTGTCTCATTGAATGCTTGCGTTAAGCTAAAGACATTGACTATATGTTGTCTGCTCTACCCATTGAATTAACAGGAGGAGTTTGTTTCTTTGCATGAACGAGTGCAGTTTGATTTTTTGAATGAATGAAAGAATGTAGTTTGTTTCAGTAGATAAATAAATAAATTTCGATTCATTGAATATATGAATTACGTTTCTTTAAACGAATCAATGAAATACGTTTGAATCATTGAAAGAAGTTTTGAAGTTAGATTCAATTAATGTATGCATTGTGTTTTATTGAACGAATGAGTTAAGCTTGATACATTGAAAGAATGAAAGCTGTACATTCTTGATACATTGAAAGCTGTACTCATTGAATTAAGAGATGGAGTTTGTTTCATTGCATGAACGAGTGCAGTTTGATTCATTGAATGAATGAAAGAATGCAGATTGTTTCAGTAGATAAATAAGTGAATTTGGATTCCTTGAATGGATGAATTACTATTGTTTAAATGAATCAATGAAAAACGTTTGGATCATTGAAAAGTTTTGAAGTTAGATTCAATTAATATATGCAATTTGTTTCATTGAACGAATGAGTTAAGCTTGAGACATTGAAAAAATGAGAGAAGCTGTACTCATTGAATTAACACTTGCATTTTGTTTAATTGAATGAATGAGTGCAGTTTAATTGATGAAAGAATGCAAATTATTTCAGTAGATAATTGAATGAATTTGGATGCATGAAATGCATGAATTAAGCTTATTTCAATGAATCAATGGAAAACGATTGTTTCATTGAATGCATCGTTGAAATGTTAGTCAAGGAATGAATGCCTGCAGTGTGTCTCAGTGAATGATTGCGTTAAGCTAGAGACATTGACTTAATGTATTACGCTCTACTCATTGAATTCATACGTGCAGTTTCATTCCTTCAGAGAAAGAGCGCTGTTTGATTCACTGAATGGATGAATAGAGCTTCAATCACTAAATTAATGAGTGCTGGTTTCTTCCTAAAATGTATGAGTTACTTTTAGTTTCATTGCATCAATGTAACACGTCTGAACGTATTGAATGCATGAATTCAGTTTGATTCCATAATGAGTAAATGCAGTTTATTTATTGAATTAAAGCGTTTATTTGGAGACATGGATTTAATGAGAGAAGCTCTACTCATTGAATTAACAGATGGAGTTTGTTTCATTGCATTGAATGAATGAAAGAATGCAGTTTGTTTCAGTAGATAAATAAGTGAATTTGGATTCATTGATTGTATGAATTACTATTGTTTAAATGAATCAATGAAAAACGTTTGGATCATTGAAAAGTTTTGAAGTTAGAATCAATTAATATATGCAATTTGTTTCATTGAACGAATGAGTTAAGCTTGAGACTTTGAAAGAATGAGAGAATCTCTTCTCATTGAATTAACACTTGCAATGTGTTTAATTGAACGAATGAGCGCAGATTAATTGATGAAAGAATGCAATTTATTTCAGGAGATATTTGAATTAATTTGGATTCTTGAAATGCATGATTTAAGCTTATTTTAATGTATCAATGAAATACGTTTGTTTCGTTGAATGCTTCGTTGAAATGTAATTCAATGAATGAATGCCTGCAATTTGTCTCATTGAATGCTTGCGTTAAGCTAAAGACATTGACTTTATGTAGTATGCTCTACTCATTGAATTAACAGGAGGAGTTTGTTTCTTTGCATGAACGAGTGCAGTTTGATTTTTTGAATGAATGAAAGAATGCAGTTTGTTTCAGTGGATAAATAAATAAATTTCGATTCATTGAATATATGAATTACGTTTCTTTAAACGAATCAATGAAATACGTTTGAATCATTGAAAGAAGTTTTGAAGTTAGATTCAATTAATGTATGCATTGTGTTTTATTGAACGAATGAGTTAAGCTTGATACATTGAAAGAATGAAAGCTGTACATTCTTGATACATTGAAAGCTGTACTCATTGAATTAAGAGCTGGAGTTTGTTTCATTGCATGAACGAGTGCAGTTTGATTCATTGAATGAATGAAAGAATGCAGTTTGTTTCAGTAGATAAATAAGTGAATTTGGATTCATTGAATGTATGAATTACTATTGTTTAAATGAATCAATGAAAAACGTTTGGATCATTGAAAAGTTTTGAAGTTAGATTCAATTAATATATGCAATTTGTTTCATTGAACGAATGAGTTAAGCTTGAGACATTGAAAAAATGGGAGAAGCTGTACTCATTGAATTAACACTTGCAATTTGTTTAATTGAATGAATGAGTGCAGTTTAATTGATGAAAGAATGCAAATTATTTCAGTAGATATTTGAATGAATTTGGATGCATGAAATGCATGAATTAAGCTTATTTCAATGAATCAATGGAAAACGTTTGTTTCATTGAATGCATCGTTGAAATGTTAATCAAGGAATGAATGCCTGCAGTGTGTCTCAGTGAATGCTTGCGTTAAGCTAGAGACATTGACTTAATGTAGTACGCTCTACTCATTGAATTCATACGTGCAGTTTCATTCCTTCAGAGAAAGAGCGCTGCTTGATTCACTGAATGGATGAATAGAGCTTCAATCACTACATTAATGAGTGCTGGTTTCTTCCTAAAATGTATGAGTTACTTTTAGTTTGATTGCATCAATGTAACACTTCTGACGTATTGAATGCATGAATTCTGTTTGATTCCATAATGAATAAATGCAGTTTATTTTATTGAATGAAAGCGTTAATTTGGAGACATGGATTTAATGAGAGAAGCTTTACTCATTGAATTAACAGTTTGATTCATTGAATGAATGAAAGAATGCAGTTTGTTTCAGTAGATAAATAAGTGAATTTGGATTCATTGATTGTATGAATTACTATTGTTTAAATGAATCAATGAAAAACGTTTGGATCATTGAAAAGTTTTGAAGTTAGATTCAATTAATATATGCAATTTGTTTCATTGAACGAATGAGTTAAGCTTGAGACATTGAAAGAATGAGAGAAGCTCTTCTCATTGAATTAACACTTGCAATGTGTTTAATTGAATGAATGAGTGCAGATTAATTGATGAAAGAATGCAATTTATTTCAGTAGATATTTGAATGAATTTGGATTCATGAAATGCATGATTTAAGCTTATTTTAATGTATCAATGAAATACGTTTCTTTCGTTGAATGCTTCGTTGAAATGTAATTCAATGAATGAATGCCTGCAATTTGTCTCATTGAATGCTTGCGTTAAGCTAAAGACATTGACTATATGTAGTCTGCTCTACTCATTGAATTAACAGGAGGAGTTTGTTTCTTTGCATGAACGAGTGCAGTTTGATTTTTTGAATGAATGAAAGAATGTAGTTTGTTTCAGTAGATAAATAAATAAATTTCGATTCATTGAATATATGAATTACGTTTCTTTAAACGAATCAAGGAAATACGTTTGAATCAATGAAAGAAGTTTTGAAGTTAGATTCAATTAATGTATGCATTTTGATTTATTGAACGAATGAGTTAAGCTTGATACATTGAAAGAATGAAAGCTGTACATTCTTGATACATTGAAAGCTGTACTCATTGAATTAAGAGATGGAGTTTGTTTCATTGCATGAACGAGTGCAGTTTGATTCATTGAATGAATGAAAGAATGCAGATTGTTTCAGTAGATAAATAAGTGAATTTGGATTCCTTGAATGGATGAATTACTATTGTTTAAATGAATCCATGAAAAACGTTTGGATCATTGAAAAGTTTTGAAGTTAGATTCAATTAATATATGCAATTTGTTTCATTGAACGAATGAGTTAAGCTTGAGACATTGAAAAAATGAGAGAAGCTGTACTCATTGAATTAACACTTGCAATTTGTTTAATTGAATGAATGAGTGCAGTTTAATTGATGATAGAATGCAAATTATTTCAGTAGATAATTGAATGAATTTGGATGCATGAAATGCATGAATTAAGCTTATTTCAATGAATCAATGGAAAACGTTTGTTTCATTGAATGCATCGTTGAAATGTTAATCAAGGAATGAATGCCTGCAGTGTGTCTCAGTGAATGCTTGCGTTAAACTAGAGACATTGACATAATGTATTACGCTCTACTCATTGAATTCATACGTGCAGTTTCATTCCTTCAGAGAAAGAACGCTGTTTGATTCACTGAATGGATGAATAGAGCTTCAATCACTAAATTAATGAGTGCTGGTTTCTTCCTAAAATGTATGAGTTACTTTTAGTTTCATTGCATCAATGTAACACGTCTGAACGTATTGAATGCATGAATTCAGTTTGATTCCATAATGAGTAAATGCAGTTTATTTTATTGAATTAAAGCGTTTATTTGGAGACATGGATTTAATGAGAGAAGCTCTACTCATTGAATTAACAGATGGAGTTTGTTTCATTGCATTGAATGAATGAAAGAATGCAGTTTGTTTCAGTCGATAAATAAGTGAATTTGGATTCATTGATTGTATGAATTACTATTGTTTAAATGAATCAATGAAAAACGTTTGGATCATTGAAAAGTTTTGAAGTTAGATTCAATTAATATATGCAATTTGTTTCATTGAACGAATGAGTTAAGCTTGAGACATTGAAAGAATGAGAGAAGCTGAACTCATTGAATTAACACTTGCAATGTGTTTAATTGAATGAATGAGTGCTGATTAATTGATGAAAGAATGCAATTTATTTCAGTAGATATTTGAATGAATTTGGATTCATGAAATGCATGATTTAAGCTTATTTTAATGTATCAATGAAATACGTTTGTTTCATTGAATGCTTCGTTGAAATGTAATTCAATGAATGAATGCCTGCAATTTGTCTCATTGAATGCTTGCGTTAAGCTAAAGACATTGACTATATGTTGTCTGCTCATTGAATTAACAGGAGGAGTTTGTTTCTTTGCATGAACGAGTGCAGTTTGATTTTTTGAATGAATGAAAGAATGTAGTTTGTTTCAGTAGATAAATAAATAAATTTCGATTCATTGAATATATGAATTACGTTTCTTTAAACGAATCAATGAAATACGTTTGAATCATTGAAAGAAGTTTTGAAGTTAGATTCAATTAATGTATGCATTTTGTTTTATTGAACGAATGAGTTAAGCTTGATACATTGAAAGAATGAAAGCTGTGCATTCTTGAGACATTGAAAGCTGTACTCATTGAATTAAGAGATGGAGTTTGTTTCATTGCATGAACGAGTGCAGTTTGATTCATTGAATGAATGAAAGAATGCAGATTGTTTGAGTAGATAAATAAGTGAATTTGGATTCCTTGAATGGATGAATTACTATTGTTTAAATGAATCAATGAAAAACGTTTGGATCATTGAAAAGTTTTGAAGTTAGATTCAATTAATATATGCAATTTGTTTCATTGAACGAATGAGTTAAGCTTGAGACATTGAAAAAATGAGAGAAGCTGTACTCATTGAATTAACACTTGCAATTTGTTTAATTGAATGAATGAGTGCAGTTTAATTGATGAAAGAATGCAAATTATTTCAGTAGATAATTGAATGAATTTGGATGCATGAAGTGCATGAATTAAGCTTATTTCAATGAATCAATGGAAAACGTTTGTTTCATTGAATGCATCGATGAAATGTTAATCAAGGAATGAATGCCTGCAGTGTGTCTCAGTGAATGCTTGCGTTAAGCTAGAGACATTGACTTAATGTATTACGCTCTACTCATTGAATTCATACGTGCAGTTTCATTCCTTCAGAGAAAGAGCGCTGTTTGATTCACTGAATGGATGAATAGAGCTTCAATCACTAAATTAATGAGTGCTGGTTTCTTCCTAAAATGTATGAGTTACTTTTAGTTTCATTGCATCAATGTAACACGTCTGAAAGTATTGAATGCATGAATTCAGTTTGATTCCATAATGAGTAAATGCAGTTTATTTTATTGATTTAAAGCGTTTATTTGGAGACATGGATTTAATGAGAGAAGCTCTACTCATTGAATTAACAGATGGAGTTTGTTTCATTGCATTGAATGAATGAAAGAATGCAGTTTGTTTCAGTAGATAAATAAGTGAATTTGGATTCATTGATTGTATGAATTACTATTGTTTAAATGAATCAATGAAAAATGTTTGGATCATTGAAAAGTTTTGAAGTTAGATTCAATTAATATTTGCAATTTGTTTCATTGAACGAATGAGTTAAGCTTGAGACATTGAAAGAATGAGAGAAGCTGATCTCATTGAATTAACACTTGCAATGTGTTTAATTGAATGAATGAGTGCAGAATAATTGCTGAAAGAATGCAATTTATTTCAGTAGATATTTGAATGAATTTGGATTCATGAAATGCATGATTTAAGCTTATTTTAATGTATCAATGAAATACGTTTGTTTCATTGAATGCTTCGTTGAAATGTAATTCAATGAATGAATGCCTGCAATTTGTCTCATTGAATGCTTGCGTTAAGCTAAAGACATTGACTTTATGTAGTATGCTCTACTCATTGAATTAACAGGAGGAGTTTGTTTCTTTGCATGAACGAGTGCAGTTTGATTGTTTGAATGAATGAAAGAATGCAGTTTGTTTCAGTAGATAATTAAATAAATTTCGATTCATTGAATATATGAATTACGTTTCTTTAAACGAATCAATGAAATACGTTTGAATCATTGAAAGTAGTTTTGAAGTTAGATTCAATTAATGTATGCATTGTGTTTTATTGAACGAATGAGTTAAGCTTGATACATTGAAAGAATGAAAGCTGTACATTCTTGATACATTGAATGCTGTACTCATTGAATTAAGAGATGGAGTTTGTTTCATTGCATGAACGAGTGCAGTTTGATTCATTGAATGAATGAAAGAATGCAGTTTGTTTCAGTAGATAAATAAGTGAATTTGGATTCATTGAATGTATGAATTACTATTGTTTAAATGAATCAATGAAAACGTTTGGATCATTGAAAAGTTTTGAAGTTAGATTCAATTAATATATGCAATTTGTTTCATTGAACGAATGAGTTAAGCTTGAGACATTGAAAGAATGAGAGAATCTCTTCTCATTGAATTAACACTTGCAATGTGTTTAATTGAATGAATGAGTGCAGATTAATTGATGAAAGAATGCAATTTATTTCAGTAGATATTTGAATGAATTTGGATTCATGAAATGCATGATTTAAGCTTATTTTAATGTATCAATGAAATACGTTTGTTTCGTTGAATGCTTCGTTGAAATGTAATTCAATGAATGAATGCCTGCAATTTGTCTCATTGAATGCTTGCGTTAAGCTAAAGACATTGACTTTATGTAGTATGCTCTACTCATTGAATTAACAGGAGGAGTTTGTTTCTTTGCATGAACGAGTGCAGTTTGATTTTTTGAATGAATGAAAGAATGCAGTTTGTTTCAGTAGATAAATAAATAAATTTCGATTCATTGAATATATGAATTACGTTTCTTTAAACGAATCAATGAAATACGTTTGAATCATTGAAAGAAGTTTTGAAGTTAGATTCAATTAATGTATGCATTTTGTTTTATTGAACGAATGAGTTAAGCTTGATACATTGAAAGAATGAAAGCTGTACATTCTTGAGACATTGAAAGCTGTACTCATTGAATTAAGAGATGGAGTTTCTTTCATTGCATGAACGAGTGCAGTTTGATTCATTGAATGAATGAAAGAATGCAGTTTGTTTCAGTAGATAAATAAGTGAATTTGGATTTCTTGAATGGATGAATTACTATTGTTTAAATGAATCAATGAAAAACGTTTGGATCATTGAAAAGTTTTGAAGTTAGATTCAATTAATATATGCAATTTGTTTCATTGAACGCATGAGTTAAGCTTGAGACATTGAAAAAATGAGAGAAGCTGTACTCATTGAATTAACACTTGCAATTTGTTTAATTGAATGAATGAGTGCAGTTTAATTGATGAAAGAATGCAAATTATTTCAGTAGATATTTGAATGAATTTGGATGCATGAAATGCATGAATTAAGCTTATGTCATTGAATCAATGGAAAACGTTTGTTTCATTGAATGCATCGTTGAAATGTTAATCAAGGAATGAATGCCTGCAGTGTGTCTCAGTGAATGCTTGCGTTAAGCTAGAGACATTGACTTAATGTAGTACGCTCTACTCATTGAATTCATACGTGCAGTTTCATTCCTTCAGAGAAAGAGCTCTGCTTGATTCACTGAATGGATGAATAGAGCTTCAATCACTAAATTAATGAGTGCTGGTTTCTTCCTAAAATGTATGAGTTACTTTTAGTTTCATTGCATCAATGTAACACTTCTGACGTATTGAATGCATGAATTCAGTTTGATTCCATGAGTAAATGCAGTTTATTTTATTGAATGAAAGCGTTAATTTGGAGACATGGATTTAATGAGAGAAGCTCTACTCATTGAATTAACAGTTTGATTCAGGGAATGAATGAAAGAATGCAGTTTGTTTCAGTAGATAAATAAGTGAATTTGGATTCATTGATTGTATGAATTACTATTGTTTAAATGAATCAATGAAAAACGTTTGGATCATTGAAAAGTTTTGAAGTTAGATTCAATTAATATTTGCAATTTGTTTCATTGAACGAATGAGTTAAGCTTGAGACATTGAAAGAATGAGAGAAGCTGATCTCATTGAATTAACACTTGCAATGTGTTTAATTGAATGAATGAGTGCAGAATAATTGATGAAAGAATGCAATTTATTTCAGTAGATATTTGAATGAATTTGGATTCATGAAATGCATGATTTAAGCTTATTTTAATGTATCAATGAAATACGTTTGTTTCATTGAATGCTTCGTTGAAATGTAATTCAATGAATGAATGCCTGCAATTTGTCTCATTGAATGCTTGCGTTAAGCTAAAGACATTGACTTTATGTAGTATGCTCTACTCATTGAATTAACAGGAGGAGTTTGTTTCTTTGCATGAACGAGTGCAGTTTGATTTTTTGAATGAATGAAAGAATGCAGTTTGTTTCAGTAGATAATTAAATAAATTTCGATTCATTGAATATATGAATTACGTTTCTTTAAACGAATCAATGAAATACGTTTGAATCATTGAAAGTAGTTTTGAAGTTAGATTCAATTAATGTATGCATTGTGTTTTATTGAACGAATGAGTTAAGCTTGATACATTGAAAGAATGAAAGCTGTACATTCTTGATACATTGAAAGCTGTACTCATTGAATTAAGAGATGGAGTTTGTTTCATTGCATGAACGAGTGCAGTTTGATTCATTGAATGAATGAAAGAATGCAGATTGTTTCAGTAGATAAATAAGTGAATTTGGATTCCTTGAATGGATGAATTACTATTGTTTAAATGAATCAATGAAAAACGTTTGGATCATTGAAAAGTTTTGAAGTTAGATTCAATTAATATATGCAATTTGTTTCATTGAACGAATGAGTTAAGCTTGAGACATTGAAAAAATGAGAGAAGCTGTACTCATTGAATTAACACTTGCAATTTGTTTAATTGAATGAATGAGTGCAGTTTAATTGATGAAAGAATGCAAATTATTTCAGTAGATAATTGAATGAATTTGGATGCATGAAATGCATGAATTAAGCTTATTTCAATGAATCAATGGAAAACGTTTGTTTCATTGAATGCATCGTTGAAATGTTAATCAAGGAATGAATGCCTGCAGTGTGTCTCAGTGAATGCTTGCGTTAAGCTAGAGACATTGACTTAATGTATTACGCTCTACTCATTGAATTCATACGTGCAGTTTCATTCCTTCAGAGAAAGAGCGCTGTTTGATTCACTGAATGGATGAATAGAGCTTCAATCACTAAATTAATGAGTGCTGGTTTCTTCCTAAAATGTATGAGTTACTTTTAGTTTCATTGCATCAATGTAACACGTCTGAACGTATTGAATGCATGAATTCAGTTTGATTCCATAATGAGTAAATGCAGTTTATTTTATCGAATTAAAGCGTTTATTTGGAGACATGGATTTAATGAGAGAAGCTCTACTCATTGAATTAACAGATGGAGTTTGTTTCATTGCATTGAATGAATGAAAGAATGCAGTTTGTTTCAGTAGATAAATAAGTGAATTTGGATTCATTGATTGTATGAATTTATATTGTTTAAATGAATCAATGAAAAACGTTTGGATCATTGAAAAGTTTTGAAGTGAGATTCAATTAATATATGCAATTTGTTTCATTGAACGAATGAGTTAAGCTTGAGACTTTGAAAGAATGAGAGAATCTCTTCTCATTGAATTAACACTTGCAATGTGTTTAATTGAATGAATGAGTGCAGATTAATTGATGAAAGAATGCAATTTATTTCAGTAGATATTTGAATGAATTTGGATTCTTGAAATGCATGATTTAAGCTTATTTTAATGTATCAATGAAATACGTTTGTTTCGTTGAATGCTTCGTTGAAATGTAATTCAATGAATGAATGCCTGCAATTTGTCTCATTGAATGCTTGCGTTAAGCTAAAGACATTGACTTTATGTAGTATGCTCTACTCATTGAATTAACAGGAGGAGTTTGTTTCTTTGCATGAACGAGTGCAGTTTGATTTTTTGAATGAATGAAAGAATGCAGTTTGTTTCAGTAGATAAATAAATAAATTTCGATTCATTGAATACATGAATTACGTTTCTTTAAACGAATCAATGAAATACGTTTGAATCATTGAAAGAAGTTTTGAAGTTAGATTCAATTAATGTATGCATTTTGTTTTATGGAACGAATGAGTTAAGCTTGATACATTGAAAGAATGAAAGCTGTACATTCTTGAGACATTGAAAGCTGTACTCATTGAATTAAGAGATGGAGTTTCTTTCATTGCATGAACGAGTGCAGTTTGATTCATTGAATGAATGAAAGAATGCAGTTTGTTTCAGTAGATAAATAAGTGAATTTGGATTCCTTGAATGTATGAATTACTATTGTTTAAATGAATCAATGAAAAACGTTTGGATCATTGAAAAGTTTTGAAGTTAGATTCAATTAATGTATGCAATTTGTTTCATTGAACGAATGAGTTCAGCTTGAGACATTGAAAAATTGAGAGAAGCTGTACTCATTGAATTAACACTTGCAATGTGTTTAATTGAATGAATGAGTGCAGATTAATTGATGAAAGAATGCAATTTATTTCAGTAGATATTTGAATGAATTTGGATTCTTGAAATGCATGATTTAAGCTTATTTTAATGTATCAATGAAATACGTTTGTTTCGTTGAATGCTTCGTTGAAATGTAATTCAATGAATGAATGCCTGCAACTTGTCTCATTGAATGCTTGCGTTAAGCTAAAGACATTGACTTTATGTAGTATGCTCTACTCATTGAATTAACAGGAGGAGTTTGTTTCTTTGCATGAACGAGTGCAGTTTGATTTTTTGAATGAATGAAAGAATGCAGTTTGTTTCAGTAGATAAATAAATAAATTTCGATTCATTGAATATATGAATTACGTTTCTTTAAACGAATCAATGAAATACGTTTGAATCATTGAAAGAAGTTTTGAAGTTAGATTCAATTAATGTATGCATTTTGTTTTATTTAACGAATGAGTTAAGCTTGATACATTGAAAGAATGAAAGCTGTACATTCTTGAGACATTGAAAGCTGTACTCATTGAATTAAGAGATGGAGTTTCTTTCATTGCATGAACGAGTGCAGTTTGATTCATTGAATGAATGAAAGAATGCAGTTTGTTTCAGTAGATAAATAAGTGAATTTGGATTCCTTGAATGTATGAATTACTATTGTTTAAATGAATCAATGAAAAACGTTTGGATCATTGAAAAGTTTTGAAGTTAGATTCAATTAATATATGCAATTTGTTTCATTGAACGCATGAGTTAAGCTTGAGACATTGAAAAAATGAGAGAAGCTGTACTCATTGAATTAACACTTGCAATTTGTTAAATTGAATGAATGAGTGCAGTTTAATTGATGAAAGAATGCAAATTATTTCAGTAGATATTTGAATGAATTTGGATGCATGAAATGCATGAATTAAGCTTATTTCAATGAATCAATGGAAAACGTTTGTTTCATTGAATGCATCGTTGAAATGTTTATCAAGGAATGAATGCCTGCAGTGTGTCTCAGTGAATGCTTGCGTTAAGCTAGAGACATTGACTTAATGTAGTACGCTCTACTCATTGAATTCATACGTGCAGTTTCATTCCATCAGAGAAAGAGCGCTGTTTGATTCACTGAATGGATGAATAGAGCTTCAATCACTAAATTAATGAGTGCTGGTTTCTTCCTAAAATGTATGAGTTACTTTTAGTTTCATTGCATCAATGTAACACTTCTGACGTATTGAATGCATGAATTCAGTTTGATTCCATGAATAAACGCAGTTTATTTTATTGAATGAAAGCGTTAATTTGGAGACATGGATTTAATGAGAGAAGCTCTACTCATTGAATTAACAGATGGAGTTTGTTTCATTGCATTGAATGAATGAAAGAATGCAGTTTGTTTCAGTAGATAAATAAGTGAATTTGGATTCATTGAATGTATGAATTACTATTGCTTAAATGATTCAATTAAAAACGTTTGGATCATTGAAAAGTTTTGAAGTTAGATTCAATTAATATTTGCAATTTGTTTCATTGAACGAATGAGTTAAGCTTGAGACATTGAAAGAATGAGAGAAGCTCTTCTCATTGAATTAACACTTGCAATGTGTTTAATTGAATGAATGAGTGCAGATTAATTGATGAAAGAATGCAATTTATTTCAGTAGATATTTGAATGAATTTGGATTCATGAAATGCATGATTTAAGCTTATTTTAATGTATCAATGAAATACGTTTGTTTCATTGAATGCTTCGTTGAAATGTAATACAATGAATGAATGCCTGCAATTTGTCTCATTGAATGCTTGCGTTAAGCTAAAGACGTTGACTTTATGTAGTATGCTCTACTCATTGAATTAACAGGAGGAGTTTGTTTCTTTGCATGAACGAGTGCAGTTTGATTTTTTGAATGAACGAAAGAATGTAGTTTGTTTCAGTAGATAAATAAATAAATTTCGATTCATTGAATATATGAATTACGTTTCTTTAAACGAATCAATGAAATACGTTTGAATCATTGAAAGTAGTTTTGAAGTTAGATTCAATTAATGTATGCATTTTGTTTTATTGAACGAATGAGTTAAGCTTGATACATTGAAAGAATGAAAGCTGTACATTCTTGATACATTGAAAGCTGTACTCATTGAATTAAGAGATGGAGTTTGTTTCATTGCATGAACGAGTGCAGTTTGATTCATTGAATGAATGAAAGAATGCAGTTTGTTTCAGTAGATAAATAAGTGAATTTGGATTCATTAATTGTATGAATTACTATTGTTTAAATGAATCAATGAAAAACGTTTGAATCATTGAAAAGTTTTGAAGTTAGATTCAATTAATATATGCAATTTGTTTCATTGAACGAATGAGTTAAGCTTGAGACATTGAAAGAATGAGAGACGCTCTTCTCATTGAATTAACACTTGCAATGTGTTTAATTGAATGAACGAGTGCAGATTAATTGATGAAAGAATGCAATTTCTTTCAGTAGATATTTGAATGAATTTGGATTCATGAAATGCATGATTTAAGCTTATTTTAATGTATCAATGAAATACGTTTGTTTCATTGAATGCTTCGTTGAAATGTAATTCAATGAATGAATGCCTGCAATTTGTCTCATTGAATGCTTGCGTTAAGCTAAAGACATTGACTATATGTAGTATGCTCTACTCATTGAATTAACAGGAGGAGTTTGTTTCTTTGCATGAACGAGTGCAGTTTGATTTTTTGAATGAATGAAAGAATGTAGTTTGTTTCAGTAGATAAATAAATAAATTTCGATTCATTGAATATATGAATTACGTTTCTTTAAACGAATCAATGAAATACGTTTGAATCATTGAAAGTAGTTTTGAAGTTAGATTCAATTAATGTATGCATTTTGTTTTATTGAACGAATGAGTTAAGCTTGATACATTGAAAGAATGAAAGCTGTACATTCTTGATACATTGAAAGCTGTACTCATTGAATTAAGAGATGGAGTTTGTTTCATTGCATGAACGAGTGCAGTTTGATTCATTGAATGAATGAAAGAATGCAGTTTGTTTCAGTGGATAAATAAGTGAATTTGGATTCCTTGAATGGATGAATTACTATTGTTTAAATGAATCAATGAAAAACGTTTGGATCATTGAAAAGTTTTGAAGTTAGATTCAATTAATATATGCAATTTGTTTCATTGAACGAATGAGTTAAGCTTGAGACATTGAAAAAATGAGAGAAGCTGTACTCATTGAATTAACACTTGCAATTTGTTAAATTGAATGAATGAGTGCAGTTTAATTGATGAAAGAATGCAAATTATTTCAGTAGATAATTGAATGAATTTGGATGCATGAAATGCATGAATTAAGCTTATTTCAATGAATCAATGGAAAACGTTTGTTTCATTGAATGCATCGTTGAAATGTTAATCAAGGAATGAATGCCTGCAGTGTGTCTCAGTGAATGCTTGCGTTAAGCTAGAGACATTGACTTAATGTATTACGCTCTACTCATTGAATTCATACGTGCAGTTTCATTCCTTCAGAGAAAGAGCGCTGTTTGATTCACTGAATGGATGAATAGAGCTTCAATCACTAAATTAATGAGTGCTGGTTTCTTCCTAAAATGTATGAGTTACTTTTAGTTTCATTGCATCAATGTAACACGTCTGAACGTATTGAATGCATGAATTCAGTTTGATTCCATAATGAGTAAATGCAGTTTATTTTATTGAATTAAAGCGTTTATTTGGAGACATGGATTTAATGAGAGAAGCTCTACTCATTGAATTAACAGATGGAGTTTGTTTCATTGCATTGAATGAATGAAAGAATGCAGTTTGTTTCAGTAGATAAATAAGTGAATTTGGATTCATTGATTGTATGAATTACTATTGTTTAAATGAATCAATGAAAAACGTTTGGATCATTGAAAAGTTTTGAAGTTAGATTCAATTAATATATGCAATTTGTTTCATTGAACGAATGAGTTAAGCTTGAGACTTTGAAAGAATGAGAGAATCTCTTCTCATTGAATTAACACTTGCAATGTGTTTAATTGAATGAATGAGTGCAGATTAATTGATGAAAGAATGCAATTTATTTCAGTAGATATTTGAATGAATTTGGATTCTTGAAATGCATGATTTAAGCTTATTTTAATGTATCAATGAAATACGTTTGTTTCATTGAATGCTTCGTTGAAATGTAATTCAATGAATGAATGCCTGCAATTTGTCTCATTGAATGCTTGCGTTAAGCTAAAGACATTGACTTTATGTAGTATGCTCTACTCATTGAATTAACAGGAGGAGTTTGTTTCTTTGCATGAACGAGTGCAGTTTGATTTTTTGAATGAATGAAAGAATGCAGTTTGTTTCAGTAGATAATTAAATAAATTTCGATTCATTGAATATATGAATTACGTTTCTTTAAACGAATCAATGAAATACGTTTGAATCATTGAAAGTAGTTTTGAAGTTAGATTCAATTAATGTATGCATTGTGTTTTATTGAACGAATGAGTTAAGCTTGATACATTGAAAGAATGAAAGCTGTACATTCTTGATACATTGAAAGCTGTACTCATTGAATTAAGAGATGGAGTTTGTTTCATTGCATGAACGAGTGCAGTTTGATTCATTGAATGAATGAAAGAATGCAGATTGTTTCAGTAGATAAATAAGTGAATTTGGATTCCTTGAATGGATGAATTACTATTGTTTAAATGAATCAATGAAAAACGTTTGGATCATTGAAAAGTTTTGAAGTTAGATTCAATTAATATATGCAATTTGTTTCATTGAACGAATGAGTTAAGCTTGAGACATTGAAAAAATGAGAGAAGCTGTACTCATTGAATTAACACTTGCAATTTGTTTAATTGAATGAATGAGTGCAGTTTAATTGATGAAAGAATGCAAATTATTTCAGTAGATAATTGAATGAATTTGGATGCATGAAATGCATGAATTAAGCTTATTTCAATGAATCAATGGAAAACGTTTGTTTCATTGAATGCATCGTTGAAATGTTAATCAAGGAATGAATGCCTGCAGTGTGTCTCAGTGAATGCTTGCGTTAAGCTAGAGACATTGACTTAATGTATTACGCTCTACTCATTGAATTCATACGTGCAGTTTCATTCCTTCAGAGAAAGAGCGCTGTTTGATTCACTGAATGGATGAATAGAGCTTCAATCACTAAATTAATGAGTGCTGGTTTCTTCCTAAAATGTATGAGTTACTTTTAGTTTCATTGCATCAATGTAACACGTCTGAACGTATTGAATGCATGAATTCAGTTTGATTCCATAATGAGTAAATGCAGTTTATTTTATCGAATTAAAGCGTTTATTTGGAGACATGGATTTAATGAGAGAAGCTCTACTCATTGAATTAACAGATGGAGTTTGTTTCATTGCATTGAATGAATGAAAGAATGCAGTTTGTTTCAGTAGATAAATAAGTGAATTTGGATTCATTGATTGTATGAATTTATATTGTTTAAATGAATCAATGAAAAACGTTTGGATCATTGAAAAGTTTTGAAGTGAGATTCAATTAATATATGCAATTTGTTTCATTGAACGAATGAGTTAAGCTTGAGACTTTGAAAGAATGAGAGAATCTCTTCTCATTGAATTAACACTTGCAATGTGTTTAATTGAATGAATGAGTGCAGATTAATTGATGAAAGAATGCAATTTATTTCAGTAGATATTTGAATGAATTTGGATTCTTGAAATGCATGATTTAAGCTTATTTTAATGTATCAATGAAATACGTTTGTTTCGTTGAATGCTTCGTTGAAATGTAATTCAATGAATGAATGCCTGCAATTTGTCTCATTGAATGCTTGCGTTAAGCTAAAGACATTGACTTTATGTAGTATGCTCTACTCATTGAATTAACAGGAGGAGTTTGTTTCTTTGCATGAACGAGTGCAGTTTGATTTTTTGAATGAATGAAAGAATGCAGTTTGTTTCAGTAGATAAATAAATAAATTTCGATTCATTGAATACATGAATTACGTTTCTTTAAACGAATCAATGAAATACGTTTGAATCATTGAAAGAAGTTTTGAAGTTAGATTCAATTAATGTATGCATTTTGTTTTATGGAACGAATGAGTTAAGCTTGATACATTGAAAGAATGAAAGCTGTACATTCTTGAGACATTGAAAGCTGTACTCATTGAATTAAGAGATGGAGTTTCTTTCATTGCATGAACGAGTGCAGTTTGATTCATTGAATGAATGAAAGAATGCAGTTTGTTTCAGTAGATAAATAAGTGAATTTGGATTCCTTGAATGTATGAATTACTATTGTTTAAATGAATCAATGAAAAACGTTTGGATCATTGAAAAGTTTTGAAGTTAGATTCAATTAATGTATGCAATTTGTTTCATTGAACGAATGAGTTCAGCTTGAGACATTGAAAAATTGAGAGAAGCTGTACTCATTGAATTAACACTTGCAATGTGTTTAATTGAATGAATGAGTGCAGATTAATTGATGAAAGAATGCAATTTATTTCAGTAGATATTTGAATGAATTTGGATTCTTGAAATGCATGATTTAAGCTTATTTTAATGTATCAATGAAATACGTTTGTTTCGTTGAATGCTTCGTTGAAATGTAATTCAATGAATGAATGCCTGCAACTTGTCTCATTGAATGCTTGCGTTAAGCTAAAGACATTGACTTTATGTAGTATGCTCTACTCATTGAATTAACAGGAGGAGTTTGTTTCTTTGCATGAACGAGTGCAGTTTGATTTTTTGAATGAATGAAAGAATGCAGTTTGTTTCAGTAGATAAATAAATAAATTTCGATTCATTGAATATATGAATTACGTTTCTTTAAACGAATCAATGAAATACGTTTGAATCATTGAAAGAAGTTTTGAAGTTAGATTCAATTAATGTATGCATTTTGTTTTATTTAACGAATGAGTTAAGCTTGATACATTGAAAGAATGAAAGCTGTACATTCTTGAGACATTGAAAGCTGTACTCATTGAATTAAGAGATGGAGTTTCTTTCATTGCATGAACGAGTGCAGTTTGATTCATTGAATGAATGAAAGAATGCAGTTTGTTTCAGTAGATAAATAAGTGAATTTGGATTCCTTGAATGTATGAATTACTATTGTTTAAATGAATCAATGAAAAACGTTTGGATCATTGAAAAGTTTTGAAGTTAGATTCAATTAATATATGCAATTTGTTTCATTGAACGCATGAGTTAAGCTTGAGACATTGAAAAAATGAGAGAAGCTGTACTCATTGAATTAACACTTGCAATTTGTTAAATTGAATGAATGAGTGCAGTTTAATTGATGAAAGAATGCAAATTATTTCAGTAGATATTTGAATGAATTTGGATGCATGAAATGCATGAATTAAGCTTATTTCAATGAATAAATGGAAAACGTTTGTTTCATTGAATGCATCGTTGAAATGTTTATCAAGGAATGAATGCCTGCAGTGTGTCTCAGTGAATGCTTGCGTTAAGCTAGAGACATTGACTTAATGTAGTACGCTCTACTCATTGAATTCATACGTGCAGTTTCATTCCATCAGAGAAAGAGCGCTGTTTGATTCACTGAATGGATGAATAGAGCTTCAATCACTAAATTAATGAGTGCTGGTTTCTTCCTAAAATGTATGAGTTACTTTTAGTTTCATTGCATCAATGTAACACTTCTGACGTATTGAATGCATGAATTCAGTTTGATTCCATGAATAAACGCAGTTTATTTTATTGAATGAAAGCGTTAATTTGGAGACATGGATTTAATGAGAGAAGCTCTACTCATTGAATTAACAGATGGAGTTTGTTTCATTGCATTGAATGAATGAAAGAATGCAGTTTGTTTCAGTAGATAAATAAGTGAATTTGGATTCATTGAATGTATGAATTACTATTGCTTAAATGATTCAATTAAAAACGTTTGGATCATTGAAAAGTTTTGAAGTTAGATTCAATTAATATTTGCAATTTGTTTCATTGAACGAATGAGTTAAGCTTGAGACATTGAAAGAATGAGAGAAGCTCTTCTCATTGAATTAACACTTGCAATGTGTTTAATTGAATGAATGAGTGCAGATTAATTGATGAAAGAATGCAATTTATTTCAGTAGATATTTGAATGAATTTGGATTCATGAAATGCATGATTTAAGCTTATTTTAATGTATCAATGAAATACGTTTGTTTCATTGAATGCTTCGTTGAAATGTAATACAATGAATGAATGCCTGCAATTTGTCTCATTGAATGCTTGCGTTAAGCTAAAGACGTTGACTTTATGTAGTATGCTCTACTCATTGAATTAACAGGAGGAGTTTGTTTCTTTGCATGAACGAGTGCAGTTTGATTTTTTGAATGAACGAAAGAATGTAGTTTGTTTCAGTAGATAAATAAATAAATTTCGATTCATTGAATATATGAATTACGTTTCTTTAAACGAATCAATGAAATACGTTTGAATCATTGAAAGTAGTTTTGAAGTTAGATTCAATTAATGTATGCATTTTGTTTTATTGAACGAATGAGTTAAGCTTGATACATTGAAAGAATGAAAGCTGTACATTCTTGATACATTGAAAGCTGTACTCATTGAATTAAGAGATGGAGTTTGTTTCATTGCATGAACGAGTGCAGTTTGATTCATTGAATGAATGAAAGAATGCAGTTTGTTTCAGTAGATAAATAAGTGAATTTGGATTCATTAATTGTATGAATTACTATTGTTTAAATGAATCAATGAAAAACGTTTGAATCATTGAAAAGTTTTGAAGTTAGATTCAATTAATATATGCAATTTGTTTCATTGAACGAATGAGTTAAGCTTGAGACATTGAAAGAATGAGAGACGCTCTTCTCATTGAATTAACAC
Source organism: Chiloscyllium plagiosum (assembly GCF_037043375.1). Lineage (NCBI taxonomy): Eukaryota > Metazoa > Chordata > Chondrichthyes > Orectolobiformes > Hemiscylliidae > Chiloscyllium > Chiloscyllium plagiosum. The sequence goes on along the minus strand of NW_028270165.1, from coordinate 76,833,667 downwards.
TTGCAATGTGTTTAATTGAATGAACGAGTGCAGATTAATTGATGAAAGAATGCAATTTCTTTCAGTAGATATTTGAATGAATTTGGATTCATGAAATGCATGATTTAAGCTTATTTTAATGTATCAATGAAATACGTTTGTTTCATTGAATGCTTCGTTGAAATGTAATTCAATGAATGAATGCCTGCAATTTGTCTCATTGAATGCTTGCGTTAAGCTAAAGACATTGACTATATGTAGTATGCTCTACTCATTGAATTAACAGGAGGAGTTTGTTTCTTTGCATGAACGAGTGCAGTTTGATTTTTTGAATGAATGAAAGAATGTAGTTTGTTTCAGTAGATAAATAAATAAATTTCGATTCATTGAATATATGAATTACGTTTCTTTAAACGAATCAATGAAATACGTTTGAATCATTGAAAGTAGTTTTGAAGTTAGATTCAATTAATGTATGCATTTTGTTTTATTGAACGAATGAGTTAAGCTTGATACATTGAAAGAATGAAAGCTGTACATTCTTGATACATTGAAAGCTGTACTCATTGAATTAAGAGATGGAGTTTGTTTCATTGCATGAACGAGTGCAGTTTGATTCATTGAATGAATGAAAGAATGCAGTTTGTTTCAGTGGATAAATAAGTGAATTTGGATTCCTTGAATGGATGAATTACTATTGTTTAAATGAATCAATGAAAAACGTTTGGATCATTGAAAAGTTTTGAAGTTAGATTCAATTAATATATGCAATTTGTTTCATTGAACGAATGAGTTAAGCTTGAGACATTGAAAAAATGAGAGAAGCTGTACTCATTGAATTAACACTTGCAATTTGTTAAATTGAATGAATGAGTGCAGTTTAATTGATGAAAGAATGCAAATTATTTCAGTAGATAATTGAATGAATTTGGATGCATGAAATGCATGAATTAAGCTTATTTCAATGAATCAATGGAAAACGTTTGTTTCATTGAATGCATCGTTGAAATGTTAATCAAGGAATGAATGCCTGCAGTGTGTCTCAGTGAATGCTTGCGTTAAGCTAGAGACATTGACTTAATGTATTACGCTCTACTCATTGAATTCATACGTGCAGTTTCATTCCTTCAGAGAAAGAGCGCTGTTTGATTCACTGAATGGATGAATAGAGCTTCAATCACTAAATTAATGAGTGCTGGTTTCTTCCTAAAATGTATGAGTTACTTTTAGTTTCATTGCATCAATGTAACACGTCTGAACGTATTGAATGCATGAATTCAGTTTGATTCCATAATGAGTAAATGCAGTTTATTTTATTGAATTAAAGCGTTTATTTGGAGACATGGATTTAATGAGAGAAGCTCTACTCATTGAATTAACAGATGGAGTTTGTTTCATTGCATTGAATGAATGAAAGAATGCAGTTTGTTTCAGTAGATAAATAAGTGAATTTGGATTCATTGATTGTATGAATTACTATTGTTTAAATGAATCAATGAAAAACGTTTGGATCATTGAAAAGTTTTGAAGTTAGATTCAATTAATATATGCAATTTGTTTCATTGAACGAATGAGTTAAGCTTGAGACTTTGAAAGAATGAGAGAATCTCTTCTCATTGAATTAACACTTGCAATGTGTTTAATTGAATGAATGAGTGCAGATTAATTGATGAAAGAATGCAATTTATTTCAGTAGATATTTGAATGAATTTGGATTCTTGAAATGCATGATTTAAGCTTATTTTAATGTATCAATGAAATACGTTTGTTTCGTTGAATGCTTCGTTGAAATGTAATTCAATGAATGAATGCCTGCAATTTGTCTCATTGAATGCTTGCGTTAAGCTAAAGACATTGACTTTATGTAGTATGCTCTACTCATTGAATTAACAGGAGGAGTTTGTTTCTTTGCATGAACGAGTGCAGTTTGATTTTTTGAATGAATGAAAGAATGCAGTTTGTTTCAGTAGATAAATAAATAAATTTCGATTCATTGAATACATGAATTACGTTTCTTTAAACGAATCAATGAAATACGTTTGAATCATTGAAAGAAGTTTTGAAGTTAGATTCAATTAATGTATGCATTTTGTTTTATTGAACGAATGAGTTAAGCTTGATACATTGAAAGAATGAAAGCTGTACATTCTTGAGACATTGAAAGCTGTACTCATTGAATTAAGAGATGGAGTTTCTTTCATTGCATGAACGAGTGCAGTTTGATTCATTGAATGAATGAAAGAATGCAGTTTGTTTCAGTAGATAAATAAGTGAATTTGGATTCCTTGAATGTATGAATTACTATTGTTTAAATGAATCAATGAAAAACGTTTGGATCATTGAAAAGTTTTGAAGTTAGATTCAATTAATGTATGCAATTTGTTTCATTGAACGAATGAGTTAAGCTTGAGACATTGAAAAAATGAGAGAAGCTGTACTCATTGAATTAACACTTGCAATTTGTTTAATTGAATGAATGAGTGCAGTTTAATTGATGAAAGAATGCAAATTATTTCAGTAGATATTTGAATGAATTTGGATGCATGAAATGCATGAATTAAGCTTATTTCAATGAATCAATGGAAAACGTTTGTTTCATTGAATGCATCGTTGAAATGTTAATCAAGGAATGAATGCCTGCAGTGTGTCTCAGTGAATGCTTGCGTTAAGCTAGAGACATTGACTTAATGTATTACGCTCTACTCATTGAATTCATACGTGCAGTTTCATTCCTTCAGAGAAAGAGCGCTGTTTGATTCACTGAATGGATGAATAGAGCTTCAATCACTAAATTAATGAGTGCTGGTTTCTTCCTAAAATGTATGAGTTACTTTTAGTTTCATTGCATCAATGTAACACGTCTGAACGTATTGAATGCATGAATTCAGTTTGATTCCATAATGAGTAAATGCAGTTTATTTCATTGAATTAAAGCGTTTATTTGGAGACATGGATTTAATGAGAGAAGCTCTACTCATTGAATTAACAGATGGAGTTTGTTTCATTGCATTGAATGAATGAAAGAATGCAGTTTGTTTCAGTAGATAAATAAGTGAATTTGGATTCATTGATTGTATGAATTACTATTGTTTAAATGAATCAATGAAAAACGTTTGGATCATTGAAAAGTTTTGAAGTTAGATTCAATTAATATATGCAATTTGTTTCATTGAACGAATGAGTTAAGCTTGAGACTTTGAAAGAATGAGAGAATCTCTTCTCATTGAATTAACACTTGCAATGTGTTTAATTGAATGAATGAGTGCAGATTAATTGATGAAAGAATGCAATTTATTTCAGTAGATATTTGAATGAATTTGGATTCTTGAAATGCATGATTTAAGCTTATTTTAATGTATCAATGAAATACGTTTGTTTCGTTGAATGCTTCGTTGAAATGTAATTCAATGAATGAATGCCTGCAACTTGTCTCATTGAATGCTTGCGTTAAGCTAAAGACATTGACTTTATGTAGTATGCTCTACTCATTGAATTAACAGGAGGAGTTTGTTTCTTTGCATGAACGAGTGCAGTTTGATTTTTTGAATGAATGAAAGAATGCAGTTTGTTTCAGTAGATAAATAAATAAATTTCGATTCATTGAATATATGAATTACGTTTCTTTAAACGAATCAATGAAATACGTTTGAATCATTGAAAGTAGTTTTGAAGTTAGATTCAATTAATGTATGCATTTTGTTTTATTGAACGAATGAGTTAAGCTTGATACATTGAAAGAATGAAAGCTGTACATTCTTGAGACATTGAAAGCTGTACTCATTGAATTAAGAGATGGAGTTTCTTTCATTGCATGAACGAGTGCAGTTTGATTCATTGAATGAATGAAAGAATGCAGTTTGTTTCAGTAGATAAATAAGTGAATTTGGATTCCTTGAATGTATGAATTACTATTGTTTAAATGAATCAATGAAAAACTTTTGGATCATTGAAAAGTTTTGAAGTTAGATTCAATTAATATATGCAATTTGTTTCATTGAACGCATGAGTTAAGCTTGAGACATTGAAAAAATGAGAGAAGCTGTACTCATTGAATTAACACTTGCAATTTGTTTAATTGAATGAATGAGTGCAGTTTAATTGATGAAAGAATGCAAATTATTTCAGTAGATATTTGAATGAATTTGGATGCATGAAATGCATGAATTAAGCTTATGTCAATGAATCAATGGAAAACGTTTGTTTCATTGAATGCATCGTTGAAATGTTAATCAAGGAATGAATGCCTGCAGTGTGTCTCAGTGAATGCTTGCGTTAAGCTAGAGACATTGACTTAATGTAGTACGCTCTACTCATTGAATTCATACGTGCAGTTTCATTCCTTCAGAGAAAGAGCTCTGCTTGATTCACTGAATGGATGAATAGAGCTTCAATCACTAAATTAATGAGTGCTGGTTTCTTCCTAAAATGTACGAGTTACTTTTAGTTTCATTGCATCAATGTAACACTTCTGACGTATTGAATGCATGAATTCAGTTTGATTCCATGAGTAAACGCAGTTTATTTTATTGAATGAAAGCGTTAATTTGGTGACATGGATTTAATGAGAGAAGCTCTACTCATTGAATTAACAGTTTGATTCAGTGAATGAATGAAAGAATGCAGTTTGTTTCAGTAGATAAATAAGTGAATTTGGATTCATTGATTGTATGAATTACTATTGTTTAAATGAATCAATGAAAAACGTTTGGATCATTGAAAAGTTTTGAAGTTAGATTCAATTAATATTTGCAATTTGTTTCATTGAACGAATGAGTTAAGCTTGAGACATTGAAAGAATGAGAGAAGCTGATCTCATTGAATTAACACTTGCAATTTGTTTAATTGAATGAATGAGTGCAGTTTAATTGATGAAAGAATGCAAATTATTTCAGTAGATAATTGAATGAATTTGGATGCATGAAATGCATGAATTAAGCTTATTTCAATGAATCAATGGAAAACGTTTGTTTCATTGAATGCATCGTTGAAATGTTAATCAAGGAATGAATGCCTGCAGTGTGTCTCAGTGAATGCTTGCGTTAAGCTAGAGACATTGACTTAATGTATTACGCTCTACTCATTGAATTCATACGTGCAGTTTCATTCCTTCAGAGAAAGAGCGCTGTTTGATTCACTGAATGGATGAATAGAGCTTCAATCACTAAATTAATGAGTGCTGGTTTCTTCCTAAAATGTATGAGTTACTTTTAGTTTCATTGCATCAATGTAACACGTCTGAACGTATTGAATGCATGAATTCAGTTTGATTCCATAATGAGTAAATGCAGTTTATTTTATTGAATTAAAGCGTTTATTTGGAGACATGGATTTAATGAGAGAAGCTCTACTCATTGAATTAACAGATGGAGTTTGTTTCATTGCATTGAATGAATGAAAGAATGCAGTTTGTTTCAGTAGATAAATAAGTGAATTTGGATTCATTGATTGTATGAATTACTATTGTTTAAATGAATCAATGAAAAACGTTTGGATCATTGAAAAGTTTTGAAGTTAGATTCAATTAATATATGCAATTTGTTTCATTGAACGAATGAGTTAAGCTTGAGACTTTGAAAGAATGAGAGAATCTCTTCTCATTGAATTAACACTTGCAATGTGTTTAATTGAATGAATGAGTGCAGATTAATTGATGAAAGAATGCAATTTATTTCAGTAGATATTTGAATGAATTTGGATTCTTGAAATGCATGATTTAAGCTTATTTTAATGTATCAATGAAATACGTTTGTTTCGTTGAATGCTTCGTTGAAATGTAATTCAATGAATGAATGCCTGCAATTTGTCTCATTGAATGCTTGCGTTAAGCTAAAGACATTGACTTTATGTAGTATGCTCTACTCATTGAATTAACAGGAGGAGTTTGTTTCTTTGCATGAACGAGTGCAGTTTGATTTTTTGAATGAATGAAAGAATGCAGTTTGTTTCAGTAGATAAATAAATAAATTTCGATTCATTGAATACATGAATTACGTTTCTTTAAACGAATCAATGAAATACGTTTGAATCATTGAAAGAAGTTTTGAAGTTAGATTCAATTAATGTATGCATTTTGTTTTATTGAACGAATGAGTTAAGCTTGATACATTGAAAGAATGAAAGCTGTACATTCTTGAGACATTGAAAGCTGTACTCATTGAATTAAGAGATGGAGTTTCTTTCATTGCATGAACGAGTGCAGTTTGATTCATTGAATGAATGAAAGAATGCAGTTTGTTTCAGTAGATAAATAAGTGAATTTGGATTCCTTGAATGTATGAATTACTATTGTTTAAATGAATCAATGAAAAACGTTTGGATCATTGAAAAGTTTTGAAGTTAGATTCAATTAATGTATGCAATTTGTTTCATTGAACGAATGAGTTAAGCTTGAGACATTGAAAAAATGAGAGAAGCTGTACTCATTGAATTAACACTTGCAATTTGTTTAATTGAATGAATGAGTGCAGTTTAATTGATGAAAGAATGCAAATTATTTCAGTAGATATTTGAATGAATTTGGATGCATGAAATGCATGAATTAAGCTTATTTCAATGAATCAATGGAAAACGTTTGTTTCATTGAATGCATCGTTGAAATGTTAATCAAGGAATGAATGCCTGCAGTGTGTCTCAGTGAATGCTTGCGTTAAGCTAGAGACATTGACTTAATGTATTACGCTCTACTCATTGAATTCATACGTGCAGTTTCATTCCTTCAGAGAAAGAGCGCTGTTTGATTCACTGAATGGATGAATAGAGCTTCAATCACTAAATTAATGAGTGCTGGTTTCTTCCTAAAATGTATGAGTTACTTTTAGTTTCATTGCATCAATGTAACACGTCTGAACGTATTGAATGCATGAATTCAGTTTGATTCCATAATGAGTAAATGCAGTTTATTTCATTGAATTAAAGCGTTTATTTGGAGACATGGATTTAATGAGAGAAGCTCTACTCATTGAATTAACAGATGGAGTTTGTTTCATTGCATTGAATGAATGAAAGAATGCAGTTTGTTTCAGTAGATAAATAAGTGAATTTGGATTCATTGATTGTATGAATTACTATTGTTTAAATGAATCAATGAAAAACGTTTGGATCATTGAAAAGTTTTGAAGTTAGATTCAATTAATATATGCAATTTGTTTCATTGAACGAATGAGTTAAGCTTGAGACTTTGAAAGAATGAGAGAATCTCTTCTCATTGAATTAACACTTGCAATGTGTTTAATTGAATGAATGAGTGCAGATTAATTGATGAAAGAATGCAATTTATTTCAGTAGATATTTGAATGAATTTGGATTCTTGAAATGCATGATTTAAGCTTATTTTAATGTATCAATGAAATACGTTTGTTTCGTTGAATGCTTCGTTGAAATGTAATTCAATGAATGAATGCCTGCAACTTGTCTCATTGAATGCTTGCGTTAAGCTAAAGACATTGACTTTATGTAGTATGCTCTACTCATTGAATTAACAGGAGGAGTTTGTTTCTTTGCATGAACGAGTGCAGTTTGATTTTTTGAATGAATGAAAGAATGCAGTTTGTTTCAGTAGATAAATAAATAAATTTCGATTCATTGAATATATGAATTACGTTTCTTTAAACGAATCAATGAAATACGTTTGAATCATTGAAAGTAGTTTTGAAGTTAGATTCAATTAATGTATGCATTTTGTTTTATTGAACGAATGAGTTAAGCTTGATACATTGAAAGAATGAAAGCTGTACATTCTTGAGACATTGAAAGCTGTACTCATTGAATTAAGAGATGGAGTTTCTTTCATTGCATGAACGAGTGCAGTTTGATTCATTGAATGAATGAAAGAATGCAGTTTGTTTCAGTAGATAAATAAGTGAATTTGGATTCCTTGAATGTATGAATTACTATTGTTTAAATGAATCAATGAAAAACTTTTGGATCATTGAAAAGTTTTGAAGTTAGATTCAATTAATATATGCAATTTGTTTCATTGAACGCATGAGTTAAGCTTGAGACATTGAAAAAATGAGAGAAGCTGTACTCATTGAATTAACACTTGCAATTTGTTTAATTGAATGAATGAGTGCAGTTTAATTGATGAAAGAATGCAAATTATTTCAGTAGATATTTGAATGAATTTGGATGCATGAAATGCATGAATTAAGCTTATGTCAATGAATCAATGGAAAACGTTTGTTTCATTGAATGCATCGTTGAAATGTTAATCAAGGAATGAATGCCTGCAGTGTGTCTCAGTGAATGCTTGCGTTAAGCTAGAGACATTGACTTAATGTAGTACGCTCTACTCATTGAATTCATACGTGCAGTTTCATTCCTTCAGAGAAAGAGCTCTGCTTGATTCACTGAATGGATGAATAGAGCTTCAATCACTAAATTAATGAGTGCTGGTTTCTTCCTAAAATGTACGAGTTACTTTTAGTTTCATTGCATCAATGTAACACTTCTGACGTATTGAATGCATGAATTCAGTTTGATTCCATGAGTAAACGCAGTTTATTTTATTGAATGAAAGCGTTAATTTGGTGACATGGATTTAATGAGAGAAGCTCTACTCATTGAATTAACAGTTTGATTCAGTGAATGAATGAAAGAATGCAGTTTGTTTCAGTAGATAAATAAGTGAATTTGGATTCATTGATTGTATGAATTACTATTGTTTAAATGAATCAATGAAAAACGTTTGGATCATTGAAAAGTTTTGAAGTTAGATTCAATTAATATTTGCAATTTGTTTCATTGAACGAATGAGTTAAGCTTGAGACATTGAAAGAATGAGAGAAGCTGATCTCATTGAATTAACACTTGCAATTTGTTTAATTGAATGAATGAGTGCAGTTTAATTGATGAAAGAATGCAAATTATTTCAGTAGATAATTGAATGAATTTGGATGCATGAAATGCATGAATTAAGCTTATTTCAATGAATCAATGGAAAACGTTTGTTTCATTGAATGCATCGTTGAAATGTTAATCAAGGAATGAATGCCTGCAGTGTGTCTCAGTGAATGCTTGCGTTAAGCTAGAGACATTGACTTAATGTATTACGCTCTACTCATTGAATTCATACGTGCAGTTTCATTCCTTCAGAGAAAGAGCGCTGTTTGATTCACTGAATGGATGAATAGAGCTTCAATCACTAAATTAATGAGTGCTGGTTTCTTCCTAAAATGTATGAGTTACTTTTAGTTTCATTGCATCAATGTAACACGTCTGAACGTATTGAATGCATGAATTCAGTTTGATTCCATAATGAGTAAATGCAGTTTATTTTATTGAATTAAAGCGTTTATTTGGAGACATGGATTTAATGAGAGAAGCTCTACTCATTGAATTAACAGATGGAGTTTGTTTCATTGCATTGAATGAATGAAAGAATGCAGTTTGTTTCAGTAGATAAATAAGTGAATTTGGATTCATTGATTGTATGAATTACTATTGTTTAAATGAATCAATGAAAAACGTTTGGATCATTGAAAAGTTTTGAAGTTAGATTCAATTAATATATGCAATTTGTTTCATTGAACGAATGAGTTAAGCTTGAGACTTTGAAAGAATGAGAGAATCTCTTCTCATTGAATTAACACTTGCAATGTGTTTAATTGAATGAATGAGTGCAGATTAATTGATGAAAGAATGCAATTTATTTCAGTAGATATTTGAATGAATTTGGATTCTTGAAATGCATGATTTAAGCTTATTTTAATGTATCAATGAAATACGTTTGTTTCGTTGAATGCTTCGTTGAAATGTAATTCAATGAATGAATGCCTGCAATTTGTCTCATTGAATGCTTGCGTTAAGCTAAAGACATTGACTTTATGTAGTATGCTCTACTCATTGAATTAACAGGAGGAGTTTGTTTCTTTGCATGAACGAGTGCAGTTTGATTTTTTGAATGAATGAAAGAATGCAGTTTGTTTCAGTAGATAAATAAATAAATTTCGATTCATTGAATACATGAATTACGTTTCTTTAAACGAATCAATGAAATACGTTTGAATCATTGAAAGAAGTTTTGAAGTTAGATTCAATTAATGTATGCATTTTGTTTTATTGAACGAATGAGTTAAGCTTGATACATTGAAAGAATGAAAGCTGTACATTCTTGAGACATTGAAAGCTGTACTCATTGAATTAAGAGATGGAGTTTGTTTCATTGCATGAACGAGTGCAGTTTGATTCATTGAATGAATGAAAGAATGCAGTTTGTTTCAGTAGATAAATAAGTGAATTTGGATTCCTTGAATGTATGAATTACTATTGTTTAAATGAATCAATGAAAAACGTTTGGATCATTGAAAAGTTTTGAAGTTAGATTCAATTAATGTATGCAATTTGTTTCATTGAACGAATGAGTTAAGCTTGAGACATTGAAAAAATGAGAGAAGCTGTACTCATTGAATTAACACTTGCAATTTGTTTAATTGAATGAATGAGTGCAGTTTAATTGATGAAAGAATGCAAATTATTTCAGTAGATATTTGAATGAATTTGGATGCATGAAATGCATGAATTAAGCTTATTTCAATGAATCAATGGAAAACGTTTGTTTCATTGAATGCATCGTTGAAATGTTAATCAAGGAATGAATGCCTGCAGTGTGTCTCAGTGAATGCTTGCGTTAAGCTAGAGACATTGACTTAATGTATTACGCTCTACTCATTGAATTCATACGTGCAGTTTCATTCCTTCAGAGAAAGAGCGCTGTTTGATTCACTGAATGGATGAATAGAGCTTCAATCACTAAATTAATGAGTGCTGGTTTCTTCCTAAAATGTATGAGTTACTTTTAGTTTCATTGCATCAATGTAACACGTCTGAACGTATTGAATGCATGAATTCAGTTTGATTCCATAATGAGTAAATGCAGTTTATTTCATTGAATTAAAGCGTTTATTTGGAGACATGGATTTAATGAGAGAAGCTCTACTCATTGAATTAACAGATGGAGTTTGTTTCATTGCATTGAATGAATGAAAGAATGCAGTTTGTTTCAGTAGATAAATAAGTGAATTTGGATTCATTGATTGTATGAATTACTATTGTTTAAATGAATCAATGAAAAACGTTTGGATCATTGAAAAGTTTTGAAGTTAGATTCAATTAATATATGCAATTTGTTTCATTGAACGAATGAGTTAAGCTTGAGACTTTGAAAGAATGAGAGAATCTCTTCTCATTGAATTAACACTTGCAATGTGTTTAATTGAATGAATGAGTGCAGATTAATTGATGAAAGAATGCAATTTATTTCAGTAGATATTTGAATGAATTTGGATTCTTGAAATGCATGATTTAAGCTTATTTTAATGTATCAATGAAATACGTTTGTTTCGTTGAATGCTTCGTTGAAATGTAATTCAATGAATGAATGCCTGCAACTTGTCTCATTGAATGCTTGCGTTAAGCTAAAGACATTGACTTTATGTAGTATGCTCTACTCATTGAATTAACAGGAGGAGTTTGTTTCTTTGCATGAACGAGTGCAGTTTGATTTTTTGAATGAATGAAAGAATGCAGTTTGTTTCAGTAGATAAATAAATAAATTTCGATTCATTGAATACATGAATTACGTTTCTTTAAACGAATCAATGAAATACGTTTGAATCATTGAAAGAAGTTTTGAAGTTAGATTCAATTAATGTATGCATTTTGTTTTATTGAACGAATGAGTTAAGCTTGATACATTGAAAGAATGAAAGCTGTACATTCTTGAGACATTGAAAGCTGTACTCATTGAATTAAGAGATGGAGTTTCTTTCATTGCATGAACGAGTGCAGTTTGATTCATTGAATGAATGAAAGAATGCAGTTTGTTTCAGTAGATAAATAAGTGAATTTGGATTCCTTGAATGTATGAATTACTATTGTTTAAATGAATCAATGAAAAACGTTTGGATCATTGAAAAGTTTTGAAGTTAGATTCAATTAATGTATGCAATTTGTTTCATTGAACGAATGAGTTAAGCTTGAGACATTGAAAAAATGAGAGAAGCTGTACTCATTGAATTAACACTTGCAATTTGTTTAATTGAATGAATGAGTGCAGTTTAATTGATGAAAGAATGCAAATTATTTCAGTAGATATTTGAATGAATTTGGATGCATGAAATGCATGAATTAAGCTTATTTCAATGAATCAATGGAAAACGTTTGTTTCATTGAATGCATCGTTGAAATGTTAATCAAGGAATGAATGCCTGCAGTGTGTCTCAGTGAATGCTTGCGTTAAGCTAGAGACATTGACTTAATGTATTACGCTCTACTCATTGAATTCATACGTGCAGTTTCATTCCTTCAGAGAAAGAGCGCTGTTTGATTCACTGAATGGATGAATAGAGCTTCAATCACTAAATTAATGAGTGCTGGTTTCTTCCTAAAATGTATGAGTTACTTTTAGTTTCATTGCATCAATGTAACACGTCTGAACGTATTGAATGCATGAATTCAGTTTGATTCCATAATGAGTAAATGCAGTTTATTTCATTGAATTAAAGCGTTTATTTGGAGACATGGATTTAATGAGAGAAGCTCTACTCATTGAATTAACAGATGGAGTTTGTTTCATTGCATTGAATGAATGAAAGAATGCAGTTTGTTTCAGTAGATAAATAAGTGAATTTGGATTCATTGATTGTATGAATTACTATTGTTTAAATGAATCAATGAAAAACGTTTGGATCATTGAAAAGTTTTGAAGTTAGATTCAATTAATATATGCAATTTGTTTCATTGAACGAATGAGTTAAGCTTGAGACTTTGAAAGAATGAGAGAATCTCTTCTCATTGAATTAACACTTGCAATGTGTTTAATTGAATGAATGAGTGCAGATTAATTGATGAAAGAATGCAATTTATTTCAGTAGATATTTGAATGAATTTGGATTCTTGAAATGCATGATTTAAGCTTATTTTAATGTATCAATGAAATACGTTTGTTTCGTTGAATGCTTCGTTGAAATGTAATTCAATGAATGAATGCCTGCAACTTGTCTCATTGAATGCTTGCGTTAAGCTAAAGACATTGACTTTATGTAGTATGCTCTACTCATTGAATTAACAGGAGGAGTTTGTTTCTTTGCATGAACGAGTGCAGTTTGATTTTTTGAATGAATGAAAGAATGCAGTTTGTTTCAGTAGATAAATAAATAAATTTCGATTCATTGAATATATGAATTACGTTTCTTTAAACGAATCAATGAAATACGTTTGAATCATTGAAAGTAGTTTTGAAGTTAGATTCAATTAATGTATGCATTTTGTTTTATTGAACGAATGAGTTAAGCTTGATACATTGAAAGAATGAAAGCTGTACATTCTTGAGACATTGAAAGCTGTACTCATTGAATTAAGAGATGGAGTTTCTTTCATTGCATGAACGAGTGCAGTTTGATTCATTGAATGAATGAAAGAATGCAGTTTGTTTCAGTAGATAAATAAGTGAATTTGGATTCCTTGAATGTATGAATTACTATTGTTTAAATGAATCAATGAAAAACTTTTGGATCATTGAAAAGTTTTGAAGTTAGATTCAATTAATATATGCAATTTGTTTCATTGAACGCATGAGTTAAGCTTGAGACATTGAAAAAATGAGAGAAGCTGTACTCATTGAATTAACACTTGCAATTTGTTTAATTGAATGAATGAGTGCAGTTTAATTGATGAAAGAATGCAAATTATTTCAGTAGATATTTGAATGAATTTGGATGCATGAAATGCATGAATTAAGCTTATTTCAATGAATCAATGGAAAACGTTTGTTTCATTGAATGCATCGTTGAAATGTTAATCAAGGAATGAATGCCTGCAGTGTGTCTCAGTGAATGCTTGCGTTAAGCTAGAGACATTGACTTAATGTAGTACGCTCTACTCATTGAATTCATACGTGCAGTTTCATTCCTTCAGAGAAAGAGCTCTGCTTGATTCACTGAATGGATGAATAGAGCTTCAATCACTAAATTAATGAGTGCTGGTTTCTTCCTAAAATGTATGAGTTACTTTTAGTTTCATTGCATCAATGTAACACTTCTGACGTATTGAATGCATGAATTCAGTTTGATTCCATGAGTAAACGCAGTTTATTTTATTGAATGAAAGCGTTAATTTGGTGACATGGATTTAATGAGAGAAGCTCTACTCATTGAATTAACAGTTTGATTCAGTGAATGAATGAAAGAATGCAGTTTGTTTCAGTAGATAAATAAGTGAATTTGGATTCATTGATTGTATGAATTACTATTGTTTAAATGAATCAATGAAAAACGTTTGGATCATTGAAAAGTTTTGAAGTTAGATTCAATTAATATTTGCAATTTGTTTCATTGAACGAATGAGTTAAGCTTGAGACATTGAAAGAATGAGAGAAGCTGATCTCATTGAATTAACACTTGCAATGTGTTTAATGAATGAATGAGTGCAGAATAATTGATGAAAGAATGCAATTTATTTCAGTAGATATTTGAATGAATTTGGATTCATGAAATGCATGATTTAAGCTTATTTTAATGTATCAATGAAATACGTTTGTTTCATTGAATGCTTCGTTGAAATGTAATTCAATGAATGAATGCCTGCAATTTGTCTCATTGAATGCTTGCGTTAAGCTAAAGACATTGACTTTATGTAGTATGCTCTACTCATTGAATTAACAGGAGGAGTTTGTTTCTTTGCATGAACGAGTGCAGTTTGATTTTTTGAATGAATGAAAGAATGCAGTTTGTTTCAGCAGATAATTAAATAAATTTCGATTCATTGAATATATGAATTACGTTTCTTTAAACGAATCAATGAAATACGTTTGAATCATTGAAAGTAGTTTTGAAGTTAGATTCAATTAATGTATGCATTGTGTTTTATTGAACGAATGAGTTAAGCTTGATACATTGAAAGAATGAAAGCTGTACATTCTTGATACATTGAAAGCTGTACTCATTGAATTAAGAGATGGAGTTTGTTTCATTGCATGAACGAGTGCAGTTTGATTCATTGAATGAATGAAAGAATGCAGATTGTTTCAGTAGATAAATAAGTGAATTTGGATTCCTTGAATGTATGAATTACTATTGTTTAAATGAATCAATGAAAAACGTTTGGATCATTGAAAAGTTTTGAAGTTAGATTCAATTAATATATGCAATTTGTTTCATTGAACGAATGAGTTAAGCTTGAGACATTGAAAAAATGAGAGAAGCTGTACTCATTGAATTAACACTTGCAATTTGTTTAATTGAATGAATGAGTGCAGTTTAATTGATGAAAGAATGCAAATTATTTCAGTAGATAATTGAATGAATTTGGATGCATGAAATGCATGAATTAAGCTTATTTCAATGAATCAATGGAAAACGTTTGTTTCATTGAATGCATCGTTGAAATGTTAATCAAGGAATGAATGCCTGCAGTGTGTCTCAGTGAATGCTTGCGTTAAGCTAGAGACATTGACTTAATGTATTACGCTCTACTCATTGAATTCATAGGTGCAGTTTCATTCCTTCAGAGAAAGAGCGCTGTTTGATTCACTGAATGGATGAATAGAGCTTCAATCACTAAATTAATGAGTGCTGGTTTCTTCCTAAAATGTATGAGTTACTTTTAGTTTCATTGCATCAATGTAACACGTCTGAACGTATTGAATGCATGAATTCAGTTTGATTCCATAATGAGTAAATGCAGTTTATTTTATTGAATTAAAGCGTTTATTTGGAGACATGGATTTAATGAGAGAAGCTCTACTCATTGAATTAACAGATGGAGTTTGTTTCATTGCATTGAATGAATGAAAGAATGCAGTTTGTTTCAGTAGATAAATAAGTGAATTTGGATTCATTGATTGTATGAATTACTATTGTTTAAATGAATCAATGAAAAACGTTTGGATCATTGAAAAGTTTTGAAGTTAGATTCAATTAATATATGCAATTTGTTTCATTGAACGAATGAGTTAAGCTTGAGACTTTGAAAGAATGAGAGAATCTCTTCTCATTGAATTAACACTTGCAATGTGTTTAATTGAATGAATGAGTGCAGATTAATTGATGAAAGAATGCAATTTATTTCAGTAGATATTTGAATGAATTTGGATTCTTGAAATGCATGATTTAAGCTTATTTTAATGTATCAATGAAATACGTTTGTTTCGTTGAATGCTTCGTTGAAATGTAATTCAATGAATGAATGCCTGCAATTTGTCTCATTGAATGCTTGCGTTAAGCTAAAGACATTGACTTTATGTAGTATGCTCTACTCATTGAATTAACAGGAGGAGTTTGTTTCTTTGCATGAACGAGTGCAGTTTGATTTTTTGAATGAATGAAAGAATGCAGTTTGTTTCAGTAGATAAATAAATAAATTTCGATTCATTGAATACATGAATTACGTTTCTTTAAACGAATCAATGAAATACGTTTGAATCATTGAAAGAAGTTTTGAAGTTAGATTCAATTAATGTATGCATTTTGTTTTATTGAACGAATGAGTTAAGCTTGATACATTGAAAGAATGAAAGCTGTACATTCTTGAGACATTGAAAGCTGTACTCATTGAATTAAGAGATGGAGTTTCTTTCATTGCATGAACGAGTGCAGTTTGATTCATTGAATGAATGAAAGAATGCAGTTTGTTTCAGTAGATAAATAAGTGAATTTGGATTCCTTGAATGTATGAATTACTATTGTTTAAATGAATCAATGAAAAACGTTTGGATCATTGAAAAGTTTTGAAGTTAGATTCAATTAATGTATGCAATTTGTTTCATTGAACGAATGAGTTAAGCTTGAGACATTTAAAAAATGAGAGAAGCTGTACTCATTGAATTAACACTTGCAATTTGTTTAATTGAATGAATGAGTGCAGTTTAATTGATGAAAGAATGCAAATTATTTCAGTAGATATTTGAATGAATTTGGATGCATGAAATGCATGAATTAAGCTTATTTCAATGAATCAATGGAAAACGTTTGTTTCATTGAATGCATCGTTGAAATGTTAATCAAGGAATGAATGCCTGCAGTGTGTCTCAGTGAATGCTTGCGTTAAGCTAGAGACATTGACTTAATGTATTACGCTCTACTCATTGAATTCATACGTGCAGTTTCATTCCTTCAGAGAAAGAGCGCTGTTTGATTCACTGAATGGATGAATAGAGCTTCAATCACTAAATTAATGAGTGCTGGTTTCTTCCTAAAATGTATGAGTTACTTTTAGTTTCATTGCATCAATGTAACACGTCTGAACGTATTGAATGCATGAATTCAGTTTGATTCCATAATGAGTAAATGCAGTTTATTTCATTGAATTAAAGCGTTTATTTGGAGACATGGATTTAATGAGAGAAGCTCTACTCATTGAATTAACAGATGGAGTTTGTTTCATTGCATTGAATGAATGAAAGAATGCAGTTTGTTTCAGTCGATAAATAAGTGAATTTGGATTCATTGATTGTATGAATTACTATTGTTTAAATGAATCAATGAAAAACGTTTGGATCATTGAAAAGTTTTGAAGTTAGATTCAATTAATATATGCAATTTGTTTCTTTGAACGAATGAGTTAAGCTTGAGACTTTGAAAGAATGAGAGAATCTCTTCTCATTGAATTAACACTTGCAATGTGTTTAATTGAATGAATGAGTGCAGATTAATTGATGAAAGAATGCAATTTATTTCAGTAGATATTTGAATGAATTTGGATTCTTGAAATGCATGATTTAAGCTTATTTTAATGTATCAATGAAATACGTTTGTTTCGTTGAATGCTTCGTTGAAATGTAATTCAATGAATGAATGCCTGCAACTTGTCTCATTGAATGCTTGCGTTAAGCTAAAGACATTGACTTTATGTAGTATGCTCTACTCATTGAATTAACAGGAGGAGTTTGTTTCTTTGCATGAACGAGTGCAGTTTGATTTTTTGAATGAATGAAAGAATGCAGTTTGTTTCAGTAGATAAATAAATAAATTTCGATTCATTGAATATATGAATTACGTTTCTTTAAACGAATCAATGAAATACGTTTGAATCATTGAAAGTAGTTTTGAAGTTAGATTCAATTAATGTATGCATTTTGTTTTATTGAACGAATGAGTTAAGCTTGATACATTGAAAGAATGAAAGCTGTACATTCTTGAGACATTGAAAGCTGTACTCATTGAATTAAGAGATGGAGTTTCTTTCATTGCATGAACGAGTGCAGTTTGATTCATTGAATGAATGAAAGAATGCAGTTTGTTTCAGTAGATAAATAAGTGAATTTGGATTCCTTGAATGTATGAATTACTATTGTTTAAATGAATCAATGAAAAACTTTTGGATCATTGAAAAGTTTTGAAGTTAGATTCAATTAATATATGCAATTTGTTTCATTGAACGCATGAGTTAAGCTTGAGACATTGAAAAAATGAGAGAAGCTGTACTCATTGAATTAACACTTGCAATTTGTTTAATTGAATGAATGAGTGCAGTTTAATTGATGAAAGAATGCAAATTATTTCAGTAGATATTTGAATGAATTTGGATGCATGAAATGCATGAATTAAGCTTATGTCAATGAATCAATGGAAAACGTTTGTTTCATTGAATGCATCGTTGAAATGTTAATCAAGGAATGAATGCCTGCAGTGTGTCTCAGTGAATGCTTGCGTTAAGCTAGAGACATTGACTTAATGTAGTACGCTCTACTCATTGAATTCATACGTGCAGTTTCATTCCTTCAGAGAAAGAGCTCTGCTTGATTCACTGAATGGATGAATAGAGCTTCAATCACTAAATTAATGAGTGCTGGTTTCTTCCTAAAATGTATGAGTTACTTTTAGTTTCATTGCATCAATGTAACACTTCTGACGTATTGAATGCATGAATTCAGTTTGATTCCATGAGTAAACGCAGTTTATTTTATTGAATGAAAGCGTTAATTTGGTGACATGGATTTAATGAGAGAAGCTCTACTCATTGAATTAACAGTTTGATTCAGTGAATGAATGAAAGAATGCAGTTTGTTTCAGTAGATAAATAAGTGAATTTGGATTCATTGATTGTATGAATTACTATTGTTTAAATGAATCAATGAAAAACGTTTGGATCATTGAAAAGTTTTGAAGTTAGATTCAATTAATATTTGCAATTTGTTTCATTGAACGAATGAGTTAAGCTTGAGACATTGAAAGAATGAGAGAAGCTGATCTCATTGAATTAACACTTGCAATGTGTTTAATGAATGAATGAGTGCAGAATAATTGATGAAAGAATGCAATTTATTTCAGTAGATATTTGAATGAATTTGGATTCATGAAATGCATGATTTAAGCTTATTTTAATGTATCAATGAAATACGTTTGTTTCATTGAATGCTTCGTTGAAATGTAATTCAATGAATGAATGCCTGCAATTTGTCTCATTGAATGCTTGCGTTAAGCTAAAGACATTGACTTTATGTAGTATGCTCTACTCATTGAATTAACAGGAGGAGTTTGTTTCTTTGCATGAACGAGTGCAGTTTGATTTTTTGAATGAATGAAAGAATGCAGTTTGTTTCAGTAGATAATTAAATAAATTTCGATTCATTGAATATATGAATTACGTTTCTTTAAACGAATCAATGAAATACGTTTGAATCATTGAAAGTAGTTTTGAAGTTAGATTCAATTAATGTATGCATTGTGTTTTATTGAACGAATGAGTTAAGCTTGATACATTGAAAGAATGAAAGCTGTACATTCTTGATACATTGAAAGCTGTACTCATTGAATTAAGAGATGGAGTTTGTTTCATTGCATGAACGAGTGCAGTTTGATTCATTGAATGAATGAAAGAATGCAGATTGTTTCAGTAGATAAATAAGTGAATTTGGATTCCTTGAATGTATGAATTACTATTGTTTAAATGAATCAATGAAAAACGTTTGGATCATTGAAAAGTTTTGAAGTTAGATTCAATTAATATATGCAATTTGTTTCATTGAACGAATGAGTTAAGCTTGAGACATTGAAAAAATGAGAGAAGCTGTACTCATTGAATTAACACTTGCAATTTGTTTAATTGAATGAATGAGTGCAGTTTAATTGATGAAAGAATGCAAATTATTTCAGTAGATAATTGAATGAATTTGGATGCATGAAATGCATGAATTAAGCTTATTTCAATGAATCAATGGAAAACGTTTGTTTCATTGAATGCATCGTTGAAATGTTAATCAAGGAATGAATGCCTGCAGTGTGTCTCAGTGAATGCTTGCGTTAAGCTAGAGACATTGACTTAATGTATTACGCTCTACTCATTGAATTCATACGTGCAGTTTCATTCCTTCAGAGAAAGAGCGCTGTTTGATTCACTGAATGGATGAATAGAGCTTCAATCACTAAATTAATGAGTGCTGGTTTCTTCCTAAAATGTATGAGTTACTTTTAGTTTCATTGCATCAATGTAACACGTCTGAACGTATTGAATGCATGAATTCAGTTTGATTCCATAATGAGTAAATGCAGTTTATTTCATTGAATTAAAGCGTTTATTTGGAGACATGGATTTAATGAGAGAAGCTCTACTCATTGAATTAACAGATGGAGTTTGTTTCATTGCATTGAATGAATGAAAGAATGCAGTTTGTTTCAGTAGATAAATAAGTGAATTTGGATTCATTGATTGTATGAATTACTATTGTTTAAATGAATCAATGAAAAACGTTTGGATCATTGAAAAGTTTTGAAGTTAGATTCAATTAATATATGCAATTTGTTTCATTAAACGCATGAGTTAAGCTTGAGACATTGAAAAAATGAGAGAAGCTGTACTCATTGAATTAACACGCAATTTGTTTAATTGAATGAATGAGTGCAGTTTAATTGATGAAAGAATGCAAATTATTTCAGTAGATATTTGAATGAATTTGGATGCATGAAATGCATGAATTAAGCTTATTTCAATGAATCAATGGAAAAAGTTTGTTTCATTGAATGCATCGTTGAAATGTTAATCAAGGAATGAATGCCTGCAGTGTGTCTCAGTGAATGCTTGCGTTAAGCTAGAGACATTGACTTAATGTAGTACGCTCTACTCATTGAATTCATACGTGCAGTTTCATTCCTTCAGAGAAAGAGCTCTGCTTGATTCACTGAATGGATGAATAGAGCTTCAATCACTAAATTAATGAGTGCTGGTTTCTTCCTAAAATGTATGAGTTACTTTTAGTTTCATTGCATCAATGTAACACTTCTGACGTATTGAATGCATGAATTCAGTTTGATTCCATGAGTAAATGCAGTTTATTTTATTGAATGAAAGCGTTAATTTGGTGACATGGATTTAATGAGAGAAGCTCTACTCATTGAATTAACAGTTTGATTCAGTGAATGAATGAAAGAATGCAGTTTGTTTCAGTAGATAAATAAGTGAATTTGGATTCACTGATTGTATGAATTACTATTGTTTAAATGAATCAATGAAAAACGTTTGGATCATTGAAAAGTTTTGAAGTTAGATTCAATTAATATTTGCAATTTGTTTCATTGAACGAATGAGTTAAGCTTGAGACATTGAAAGAATGAGAGAAGCTGATCTCATTGAATTAACACTTGCAATGTGTTTAATTGAATGAATGAGTGCAGAATAATTGATGAAAGAATGCAATTTATTTCAGTAGATATTTGAATGAATTTGGATTCATGGAATGCATGATTTAAGCTTATTTTAATGTATCAAGGAAATACGTTTGTTTCATTGAATGCTTCGTTGAAATGTAATTCAATGAATGAATGCCTGCAATTTGTCTCATT
This sequence comes from Chiloscyllium plagiosum, assembly GCF_037043375.1. Taxonomy (NCBI): domain Eukaryota; kingdom Metazoa; phylum Chordata; class Chondrichthyes; order Orectolobiformes; family Hemiscylliidae; genus Chiloscyllium; species Chiloscyllium plagiosum. The sequence goes on along the minus strand of NW_028270165.1, from coordinate 76,811,915 downwards.
GAATGCTTGCGTTAAGCTAAAGACATTGACTTTATGTAGTATGCTCCACTCATTGAATTAACAGGAGGAGTTTGTTTCTTTGCATGAACGAGTGCAGTTTGATTTTTTGAATGAATGAAAGAATGCAGTTTGTTTCAGTAGATAATTAAATAAATTTCGATTCATTGAATATATGAATTACGTTTCTTTAAACGAATCAATGAAATACGTTTGAATCATTGAAAGTAGTTTTGAAGTTAGATTCAATTAATGTATGCATTGTGTTTTATTGAACGAATGAGTTAAGCTTGATACATTGAAAGAATGAAAGCTGTACATTCTTGATACATTGAAAGCTGTACTCATTGAATTAAGAGATGGAGTTTGTTTCATTGCATGAACGAGTGCAGTTTGATTCATTGAATGAATGAAAGAATGCAGATTGTTTCAGTAGATAAATAAGTGAATTTGGATTCCTTGAATGGAATAATTACTATTGTTTAAATGAATCAATGAAAAACGTTTGGATCATTGAAAAGTTTTGAAGTTAGATTCAATTAATATATGCAATTTGTTTCATTGAACGAATGAGTTAAGCTTGAGACATTGAAAGAATGAGAGAAGCTCTTCTCATTGAATTAACACTTGCAATGTGTTTAATTGAATGAATGAGTGCAGATTAATTGATGAAAGAATGCAATTTATTTCAGTAGATATTTGAATGAATTTGGATTCATGAAATGCATGATTTAAGCTTATTTTAATGTATCAATGAAATACGTTTCTTTCGTTGAATGCTTCGTTGAAATGTAATTCAATGAATGAATGCCTGCAATTTGTCTCATTGAATGCTTGCGTTAAGCTAAAGACATTGACTATATGTAGTCTGCTCTACTCATTGAATTAACAGGAGGAGTTTGTTTCTTTGCATGAACGAGTGCAGTTTGATTTTTTGAATGAATGAAAGAATGTAGTTTGTTTCAGTAGATAAATAAATAAATTTCGATTCATTGAATATATGAATTACGTTTCTTTAAACGAATCAAGGAAATACGTTTGAATCAATGAAAGAAGTTTTGAAGTTAGATTCAATTAATGTATGCATTTTGATTTATTGAACGAATGAGTTAAGCTTGATACATTGAAAGAATGAAAGCTGTACATTCTTGATACATTGAAAGCTGTACTCATTGAATTAAGAGATGGAGTTTGTTTCATTGCATGAACGAGTGCAGTTTGATTCATTGAATGAATGAAAGAATGCAGATTGTTTCAGTAGATAAATAAGTGAATTTGGATTCCTTGAATGGATGAATTACTATTGTTTAAATGAATCAATGAAAAACGTTTGGATCATTGAAAAGTTTTGAAGTTAGATTCAATTAATATATGCAATTTGTTTCATTGAACGAATGAGTTAAGCTTGAGACATTGAAAAAATGAGAGAAGCTGTACTCATTGAATTAACACTTGCAATTTGTTTAATTGAATGAATGAGTGCAGTTTAATTGATGATAGAATGCAAATTATTTCAGTAGATAATTGAATGAATTTGGATGCAGGAAATGCATGAATTAAGCTTATTTCAATGAATCAATGGAAAACGTTTGTTTCATTGAATGCATCGTTGAAATGTTAGTCAAGGAATGAATGCCTGCAGTGTGTCTCAGTGAATGCTTGCGTTAAACTAGAGACATTGACATAATGTATTACGCTCTACTCATTGAATTCATACGTGCAGTTTCATTCCTTCAGAGAAAGAGCGCTGTTTGATTCACTGAATGGATGAATAGAGCTTCAATCACTAAATTAATGAGTGCTGGTTTCTTCCTAAAATGTATGAGTTACTTTTAGTTTCATTGCATCAATGTAACACGTCTGAACGTATTGAATGCATGAATTCAGTTTGATTCCATAATGAGTAAATGCAGTTTATTTTATTGAATTAAAGCGTTTATTTGGAGACATGGATTTAATGAGAGAAGCTCTACTCATTGAATTAACAGATGGAGTTTGTTTCATTGCATTGAATGAATGAAAGAATGCAGTTTGTTTCAGTCGATAAATAAGTGAATTTGGATTCATTGATTGTATGAATTACTATTGTTTAAATGAATCAATGAAAAACGTTTGGATCATTGAAAAGTTTTGAAGTTAGATTCAATTAATATATGCAATTTGTTTCATTGAACGAATGAGTTAAGCTTGAGACATTGAAAGAATGAGAGAAGCTGAACTCATTGAATTAACACTTGCAATGTGTTTAATTGAATGAATGAGTGCTGATTAATTGATGAAAGAATGCAATTTATTTCAGTAGATATTTGAATGAATTTGGATTCATGAAATGCATGATTTAAGCTTATTTTAATGTATCAATGAAATACGTTTGTTTCATTGAATGCTTCGTTGAAATGTAATTCAATGAATGAATGCCTGCAATTTGTCTCATTGAATGCTTGCGTTAAGCTAAAGACATTGACTATATGTTGTCTGCTCTACTCATTGAATTAACAGGAGGAGTTTGTTTCTTTGCATGAACGAGTGCAGTTTGATTTTTTGAATGAATGAAAGAATGTAGTTTGTTTCAGTAGATAAATAAATAAATTTCGATTCATTGAATATATGAATTACGTTTCTTTAAACGAATCAATGAAATACGTTTGAATCATTGAAAGAAGTTTTGAAGTTAGATTCAATTAATGTATGCATTGTGTTTTATTGAACGAATGAGTTAAGCTTGATACATTGAAAGAATGAAAGCTGTGCATTCTTGAGACATTGAAAGCTGTACTCATTGAATTAAGAGATGGAGTTTGTTTCATTGCATGAACGAGTGCAGTTTGATTCATTGAATGAATGAAAGAATGCAGATTGTTTGAGTAGATAAATAAGTGAATTTGGATTCCTTGAATGGATGAATTACTATTGTTTAAATGAATCAATGAAAAACGTTTGGATCATTGAAAAGTTTTGAAGTTAGATTCAATTAAAATATGCAATTTGTTTCATTGAACGAATGAGTTAAGCTTGAGACATTGAAAAAATGAGAGAAGCTGTACTCATTGAATTATCACTTGCAATTTGTTTAATTGAATGAATGAGTGCAGTTTAATTGATGAAAGAATGCAAATTATTTCAGTAGATAATTGAATGAATTTGGATGCATGAAGTGCATGAATTAAGCTTATTTCAATGAATCAATGGAAAACGTTTGTTTCATTGAATGCATCGATGAAATGTTAATCAAGGAATGAATGCCTGCAGTGTGTCTCAGTGAATGCTTGCGTTAAGCTAGAGACATTGACTAAATGTATTACGCTCTACTCATTGAATTCATACGTGCAGTTTCATTCCTTCAGAGAAAGAGCGCTGTTTGATTCACTGAATGGATGAATAGAGCTTCAATCACTAAATTAATGAGTGCTGGTTTCTTCCTAAAATGTATGAGTTACTTTTAGTTTCATTGCATCAATGTAACACGTCTGAAAGTATTGAATGCATGAATTCAGTTTGATTCCATAATGAGTAAATGCAGTTTATTTTATTGATTTAAAGCGTTTATTTGGAGACATGGATTTAATGAGAGAAGCTCTACTCATTGAATTAACAGATGGAGTTTGTTTCATTGCATTGAATGAATGAAAGAATGCAGTTTGTTTCAGTAGATAAATAAGTGAATTTGGATTCATTGATTGTATGAATTACTATTGTTTAAATGAATCAATGAAAAACGTTTGGATCATTGAAAGGTTTTGAAGTTAGATTCAATTAATATATGCAATTTGTTTCATTGAACGAATGAGTTAAGCTTGAGACTTTGAAAGAATGAGAGAATCTCTTCTCATTGAATTAACACTTGCAATGTGTTTAATTGAACGAATGAGTGCAGATTAATTGATGAAAGAATGCAATTTATTTCAGTAGATATTTGACTGAATTTGGATTCTTGAAATGCATGATTTAAGCTTATTTTAATGTATCAATGAAATACGTTTGTTTCGTTGAATGCTTCGCTGAAATGTAATTCAATGAATGAATGCCTGCAATTTGTCTCATTGAATGCTTGCGTTAAGCTAAAGACATTGACTTTATGTAGTATGCTCTACTCATTGAATTAACAGGAGGAGTTTGTTTCTTTGCATGAACGAGTGCAGTTTGATTTTTTGAATGAATGAAAGAATGCAGTTTGTTTCAGTAGATAAATAAATAAATTTCGATTCATTGAATATATGAATTACGTTTCTTTAAACGAATCAATGAAATACGTTTGAATCATTGAAAGAAGTTTTGAAGTTAGATTCAATTAATGTATGCATTTTGTTTTATTGAACGAATGAGTTAAGCTTGATACATTGAAAGAATGAAAGCTGTACATTCTTGAGACATTGAAAGCTGTACTCATTGAATTAAGAGATGGAGTTTCTTTCATTGCATGAACGAGTGCAGTTTGATTCATTGAATGAATGAAAGAATGCAGTTTGTTTCAGTAGATAAATAAGTGAATTTGGATTCCTTGAATGGATGAATTACTATTGTTTAAATGAATCAATGAAAAACGTTTGGATCATTGAAAAGTTTTGAAGTTAGATTCAATTAATATATGGAATTTTGTTTCATTGAACGAATGAGTTAATCTTGAGACATTGAAAGAATGAGAGAAGCTGCACTCATTGAATTAACACTTGCAATGTGTTTAATTGAATGAATGAGTGCAGTTTAATTGATGAAAGAATGCAAATTATTTCAGTAGATATTTGAATGAATTTGGATGCAAGAAATGCATGAGTTAAGCTTATTTCAATGAATCAATGGAAAACGTTTGTTTCATTGAATGCATCGTTGAAATGTTAATCAAGGAATGAATGCCTGCAGTGTGTCTCATTGAATGCTTGCGTTAAGCTAAAGACATTGACTTTATGTAGTATGCTCTACTCATTGAATTAACAGGAGGAGTTTGTTTCTTTGCATGAACGAGTGCAGTTTGATTTTTTGAATGAATGAAAGAATGCAGTTTGTTTCAGTAGATAATTAAATAAATTTCGATTCATTGAATATATGAATTACGTTTCTTTAAACGAATCAATGAAATACGTTTGAATCATTGAAAGTAGTTTTGAAGTTAGATTCAATTAATGTATGCATTGTGTTTTATTGAACGAATGAGTTAAGCTTGATACATTGAAAGAATGAAAGCTGTACATTCTTGATACATTGAAAGCTGTACTCATTGAATTAAGAGATGGAGTTTGTTTCATTGCATGAACGAGTGCAGTTTGATTCATTGAATGAATGAAAGAATGCAGTTTGTTTCAGTAGATAAATAAGTGAATTTGGATTCATTGAATGTATGAATTACTATTGTTTAAATGAATCAATGAAAACGTTTGGATCATTGAAAAGTTTTGAAGTTAGATTCAATTAATATATGCAATTTGTTTCATTGAACGAATGAGTTTCGCTTGAGACATTGAAAGAATGAGAGAATCTCTTCTCATTGAATTAACACTTGCAATGTGTTTAATTGAATGAATGAGTGCAGATTAATTGATGAAAGAATGCAATTTATTTCAGTAGATATTTGAATGAATTTGGATTCATGAAATGCATGATTTAAGCTTATTTTAATGTATCAATGAAATACGTTTGTTTCGTTGAATGCTTCGTTGAAATGTAATTCAATGAATGAATGCCTGCAATTTGTCTCATTGAATGCTTGCGTTAAGCTAAAGACATTGACTTTATGTAGTATGCTCTACTCATTGAATTAACAGGAGGAGTTTGTTTCTTTGCATGAACGAGTGCAGTTTGATTTTTTGAATGAATGAAAGAATGCAGTTTGTTTCAGTAGATAAATAAATAAATTTCGATTCATTGAATATATGAATTACGTTTCTTTAAACGAATCAATGAAATACGTTTGAATCATTGAAAGAAGTTTTGAAGTTAGATTCAATTAATGTATGCATTTTGTTTTATTGAACGAATGAGTTAAGCTTGATACATTGAAAGAATGAAAGCTGTGCATTCTTGAGACATTGAAAGCTGTACTCATTGAATTAAGAGATGGAGTTTGTTTCATTGCATGAACGAGTGCAGTTTGATTCATTGAATGAATGAAAGAATGCAGATTGTTTGAGTAGATAAATAAGTGAATTTGGATTCCTTGAATGGATGAATTACTATTGTTTAAATGAATCAATGAAAAACGTTTGGATCATTGAAAAGTTTTGAAGTTAGATTCAATTAAAATATGCAATTTGTTTCATTGAACGAATGAGTTAAGCTTGAGACATTGAAAAAATGAGAGAAGCTGTACTCATTGAATTATCACTTGCAATTTGTTTAATTGAATGAATGAGTGCAGTTTAATTGATGAAAGAATGCAAATTATTTCAGTAGATAATTGAATGAATTTGGATGCATGAAGTGCATGAATTAAGCTTATTTCAATGAATCAATGGAAAACGTTTGTTTCATTGAATGCATCGATGAAATGTTAATCAAGGAATGAATGCCTGCAGTGTGTCTCAGTGAATGCTTGCGTTAAGCTAGAGACATTGACTTAATGTATTACGCTCTACTCATTGAATTCATACGTGCAGTTTCATTCCTTCAGAGAAAGAGCGCTGTTTGATTCACTGAATGGATGAATAGAGCTTCAATCACTAAATTAATGAGTGCTGGTTTCTTCCTAAAATGTATGAGTTACTTTTAGTTTCATTGCATCAATGTAACACGTCTGAAAGTATTGAATGCATGAATTCAGTTTGATTCCATAATGAGTAAATGCAGTTTATTTTATTGATTTAAAGCGTTTATTTGGAGACATGGATTTAATGAGAGAAGCTCTACTCATTGAATTAACAGATGGAGTTTGTTTCATTGCATTGAATGAATGAAAGAATGCAGTTTGTTTCAGTAGATAAATAAGTGAATTTGGATTCATTGATTGTATGAATTACTATTGTTTAAATGAATCAATGAAAAACGTTTGGATCATTGAAAGGTTTTGAAGTTAGATTCAATTAATATATGCAATTTGTTTCATTGAACGAATGAGTTAAGCTTGAGACTTTGAAAGAATGAGAGAATCTCTTCTCATTGAATTAACACTTGCAATGTGTTTAATTGAACGAATGAGTGCAGATTAATTGATGAAAGAATGCAATTTATTTCAGTAGATATTTGACTGAATTTGGATTCTTGAAATGCATGATTTAAGCTTATTTTAATGTATCAATGAAATACGTTTGTTTCGTTGAATGCTTCGCTGAAATGTAATTCAATGAATGAATGCCTGCAATTTGTCTCATTGAATGCTTGCGTTAAGCTAAAGACATTGACTTTATGTAGTATGCTCTACTCATTGAATTAACAGGAGGAGTTTGTTTCTTTGCATGAACGAGTGCAGTTTGATTTTTTGAATGAATGAAAGAATGCAGTTTGTTTCAGTAGATAAATAAATAAATTTCGATTCATTGAATATATGAATTACGTTTCTTTAAACGAATCAATGAAATACGTTTGAATCATTGAAAGAAGTTTTGAAGTTAGATTCAATTAATGTATGCATTTTGTTTTATTGAACGAATGAGTTAAGCTTGATACATTGAAAGAATGAAAGCTGTACATTCTTGAGACATTGAAAGCTGTACTCATTGAATTAAGAGATGGAGTTTCTTTCATTGCATGAACGAGTGCAGTTTGATTCATTGAATGAATGAAAGAATGCAGTTTGTTTCAGTAGATAAATAAGTGAATTTGGATTCCTTGAATGGATGAATTACTATTGTTTAAATGAATCAATGAAAAACGTTTGGATCATTGAAAAGTTTTGAAGTTAGATTCAATTAATATATGGAATTTTGTTTCATTGAACGAATGAGTTAATCTTGAGACATTGAAAGAATGAGAGAAGCTGCACTCATTGAATTAACACTTGCAATGTGTTTAATTGAATGAATGAGTGCAGTTTAATTGATGAAAGAATGCAAATTATTTCAGTAGATATTTGAATGAATTTGGATGCAAGAAATGCATGAGTTAAGCTTATTTCAATGAATCAATGGAAAACGTTTGTTTCATTGAATGCATCGTTGAAATGTTAATCAAGGAATGAATGCCTGCAGTGTGTCTCATTGAATGCTTGCGTTAAGCTAAAGACATTGACTTTATGTAGTATGCTCTACTCATTGAATTAACAGGAGGAGTTTGTTTCTTTGCATGAACGAGTGCAGTTTGATTTTTTGAATGAATGAAAGAATGCAGTTTGTTTCAGTAGATAAATAAATAAATTTCGATTCATTGAATATATGAATTACGTTTCTTTAAACGAATCAATGAAATACGTTTGAATCATTGAAAGTAGTTTTGAAGTTAGATTCAATTAATGTATGCATTGTGTTTTATTGAACGAATGAGTTAAGCTTGATACATTGAAAGAATGAAAGCTGTACATTCTTGATACATTGAAAGCTGTACTCATTGAATTAAGAGATGGAGTTTGTTTCATTGCATGAACGAGTGCAGTTTGATTCATTGAATGAATGAAAGAATGCAGTTTGTTTCAGTAGATAAATAAGTGAATTTGGATTCATTGAATGTATGAATTACTATTGTTTAAATGAATCAATGAAAACGTTTGGATCATTGAAAAGTTTTGAAGTTAGATTCAATTAATATATGCAATTTGTTTCATTGAACGAATGAGTTAAGCTTGAGACATTGAAAGAATGAGAGAATCTCTTCTCATTGAATTAACACTTGCAATGTGTTTAATTGAATGAATGAGTGCAGATTAATTGATGAAAGAATGCAATTTATTTCAGTAGATATTTGAATGAATTTGGATTCATGAAATGCATGATTTAAGCTTATTTTAATGTATCAATGAAATACGTTTGTTTCGTTGAATGCTTCGTTGAAATGTAATTCAATGAATGAATGCCTGCAATTTGTCTCATTGAATGCTTGCGTTAAGCTAAAGACATTGACTTTATGTAGTATGCTCTACTCATTGAATTAACAGGAGGAGTTTGTTTCTTTGCATGAACGAGTGCAGTTTGATTTTTTGAATGAATGAAAGAATGCAGTTTGTTTCAGTAGATAAATAAATAAATTTCGATTCATTGAATATATGAATTACGTTTCTTTAAACGAATCAATGAAATACGTTTGAATCATTGAAAGAAGTTTTGAAGTTAGATTCAATTAATGTATGCATTTTGTTTTATTGAACGAATGAGTTAAGCTTGATACATTGAAAGAATGAAAGCTGTACATTCTTGAGACATTGAAAGCTGTACTCATTGAATTAAGAGATGGAGTTTGTTTCATTGCATGAACGAGTGCAGTTTGATTCATTGAATGAATGAAAGAATGCAGTTTGTTTCAGTAGATAAATAAGTGAATTTGGATTCATTGAATGTATGAATTACTATTGTTTAAATGAATCAATGAAAAACGTTTGGATCATTGAAAAGTTTTGAAGTTAGATTCAATTAATATATGCAATTTGTTTCATTGAACGCATGAGTTAAGCTTGAGACATTGAAAAAATGAGAGAAACTGTACTCATTGAATTAACACTTGCAATTTGTTTAATTGAATGAATGAGTGCAGTTTAATTGATGAAAGAATGCAAATTATTTCAGTAGATATTTGAATGAATTTGGATGCATGAAATGCATGAATTAAGCTTATTTCAATGAATCAATGGAAAACGTTTGTTTCATTGAATGCATCGTTGAAATGTTAATCAAGGAATGAATGCCTGCAGTGTGTCTCAGTGAATGATTGCGTTAAGCTAGAGACATTGACTTAATGTAGTACGCTCTACTCATTGAATTCATACGTGCAGTTTCATTCCTTCAGAGAAAGAGCGCTGTTTGATTCACTGCATGGATGAATAGAGCTTCAATCACTAAATTAATGAGTGCTGGTTTCTTCCTAAAATGTATGAGTTACTTTTAGTTTCATTGCATCAATGTAACACTTCTGACGTATTGAATGCATGAATTCAGTTTGATTCCATGAGTAAATGCAGTTTATTTTATTGAATGAAAGCGTTAATTTGGAGACATGGATTTAATGAGAGAAGCTCTACTCATTGAATTAACAGTTTGATTCATTGAATGAATGAAAGAATGCAGTTTGTTTCAGTAGATAAATAAGTGAATTTGGATTCATTGATTGTATGAATTACTATTGTTTAAATGAATCAATGAAAAATGTTTGGATCATTGAAAAGTTTTGAAGTTAGATTCAATTAATATTTGCAATTTGTTTCATTGAACGAATGAGTTAAGCTTGAGACATTGAAAGAATGAGAGAAGCTGATCTCATTGAATTAACACTTGCAATGTGTTTAATTGAATGAATGAGTGCAGAATAATTGATGAAAGAATGCAATTTATTTCAGTAGATATTTGAATGAATTTGGATTCATGAAATGCCTGATTTAAGCTTATTTTAATGTATCAATGAAATAAGTTTGTTTCATTGAATGCTTCGTTGAAATGTAATTCAATGAATGAATGCCTGCAATTTGTCTCATTGAATGCTTGCGTTAAGCTAAAGACATTGACTTTATGTAGTATGCTCTACTCATTGAATTAACAGGAGGAGTTTGTTTCTTTGCATGAACGAGTGCAGTTTGATTTTTTGAATGAATGAAAGAATGCAGTTTGTTTCAGTAGATAATTAAATAAATTTCGATTCATTGAATATATGAATTACGTTTCTTTAAACGAATCAATGAAATACGTTTGAATCATTGAAAGTAGTTTTGAAGTTAGATTCAATTAATGTATGCATTGTGTTTTATTGAACGAATGAGTTAAGCTTGATACATTGAAAGAATGAAAGCTGTACATTCTTGATACATTGAAAGCTGTACTCATTGAATTAAGAGATGGAGTTTGTTTCATTGCATGAACGAGTGCAGTTTGATTCATTGAATGAATGAAAGAATGCAGTTTGTTTCAGTAGATAAATAAGTGAATTTGGATTCATTGAATGTATGAATTACTATTGTTTAAATGAATCAATGAAAACGTTTGGATCATTGAAAAGTTTTGAAGTTAGATTCAATTAATATATGCAATTTGTTTCATTGAACGAATGAGTTAAGCTTGAGACATTGAAAGAATGAGAGAATCTCTTCTCATTGAATTAACACTTGCAATGTGTTTAATTGAATGAATGAGTGCAGATTAATTGATGAAAGAATGCAATTTATTTCAGTAGATATTTGAATGAATTTGGATTCATGAAATGCATGATTTAAGCTTATTTTAATGTATCAATGAAATACGTTTGTTTCGTTGAATGCTTCGTTGAAATGTAATTCAATGAATGAATGCCTGCAATTTGTCTCATTGAATGCTTGCGTTAAGCTAAAGACATTGACTTTATGTAGTATGCTCTACTCATTGAATTAACAGGAGGAGTTTGTTTCTTTGCATGAACGAGTGCAGTTTGATTTTTTGAATGAATGAAAGAATGCAGTTTGTTTCAGTAGATAAATAAATAAATTTCGATTCATTGAATATATGAATTACGTTTCTTTAAACGAATCAATGAAATACGTTTGAATCATTGAAAGAAGTTTTGAAGTTAGATTCAATTAATGTATGCATTTTGTTTTATTGAACGAATGAGTTAAGCTTGATACATTGAAAGAATGAAAGCTGTACATTCTTGAGACATTGAAAGCTGTACTCATTGAATTAAGAGATGGAGTTTCTTTCATTGCATGAACGAGTGCAGTTTGATTCATTGAATGAATGAAAGAATGCAGTTTGTTTCAGTAGATAAATAAGTGAATTTGGATTTCTTGAATGGATGAATTACTATTGTTTAAATGAATCAATGAAAAACGTTTGGATCATTGAAAAGTTTTGAAGTTAGATTCAATTAATATATGCAATTTGTTTCATTGAACGCATGAGTTAAGCTTGAGACATTGAAAAAATGAGAGAAGCTGTACTCATTGAATTAACACTTGCAATTTGTTTAATTGAATGAATGAGTGCAGTTTAATTGATGAAAGAATGCAAATTATTTCAGTAGATATTTGAATGAATTTGGATGCATGAAATGCATGAATTAAGCTTATGTCATTGAATCAATGGAAAACGTTTGTTTCATTGAATGCATCGTTGAAATGTTAATCAAGGAATGAATGCCTGCAGTGTGTCTCAGTGAATGCTTGCGTTAAGCTAGAGACATTGACTTAATGTAGTACGCTCTACTCATTGAATTCATACGTGCAGTTTCATTCCTTCAGAGAAAGAGCTCTGCTTGATTCACTGAATGGATGAATAGAGCTTCAATCACTAAATTAATGAGTGCTGGTTTCTTCCTAAAATGTATGAGTTACTTTTAGTTTCATTGCATCAATGTAACACTTCTGACGTATTGAATGCATGAATTCAGTTTGATTCCATGAGTAAATGCAGTTTATTTTATTGAATGAAAGCGTTAATTTGGTGACATGGATTTAATGAGAGAAGCTCTACTCATTGAATTAACAGTTTGATTCAGTGAATGAATGAAAGAATGCAGTTTGTTTCAGTAGATAAATAAGTGAATTTGGATTCATTGATTGTATGAATTACTATTGTTTAAATGAATCAATGAAAAACGTTTGGATCATTGAAAAGTTTTGAAGTTAGATTCAATTAATATTTGCAATTTGTTTCATTGAACGAATGAGTTAAGCTTGAGACATTGAAAGAATGAGAGAAGCTGATCTCATTGAATTAACACTTGCAATGTGTTTAATTGAATGAATGAGTGCAGAATAATTGATGAAAGAATGCAATTTATTTCAGTAGATATTTGAATGAATTTGGATTCATGAAATGCATGATTTAAGCTTATTTTAATGTATCAATGAAATACGTTTGTTTCATTGAATGCTTCGTTGAAATGTAATTCAATGAATGAATGCCTGCAATTTGTCTCATTGAATGCTTGCGTTAAGCTAAAGACATTGACTTTATGTAGTATGCTCTACTCATTGAATTAACAGGAGGAGTTTGTTTCTTTGCATGAACGAGTGCAGTTTGATTTTTTGAATGAATGAAAGAATGCAGTTTGTTTCAGTAGATAATTAAATAAATTTCGATTCATTGAATATATGAATTACGTTTCTTTAAACGAATCAATGAAATACGTTTGAATCATTGAAAGAAGTTTTGAAGTTAGATTCAATTAATGTATGCATTGTGTTTTATTGAACGAATGAGTTAAGCTTGATACATTGAATGAATGAAAGCTGTACATTCTTGATACATTGAAAGCTGTACTCATTGAATTAAGAGATGGAGTTTGTTTCATTGCATGAACGAGTGCAGTTTGATTCATTGAATGAATGAAAGAATGCAGATTGTTTCAGTAGATAAATAAGTGAATTTGGATTCCTTGAATGGATGAATTACTATTGTTTAAATGAATCAATGAAAAACGTTTGGATCATTGAAAAGTTTTGAAGTTAGATTCAATTAATATATGCAATTTGTTTCATTGAACGAATGAGTTAAGCTTGAGACATTGAAAAAATGAGAGAAGCTGTACTCATTGAATTAACACTTGCAATTTGTTTAATTGAATGAATGAGTGCAGTTTAATTGATGAAAGAATGCAAATTATTTCAGTAGATAATTGAATGAATTTGGATGCATGAAATGCATGAATTAAGCTTATTTCAATGAATCAATGGAAAACGTTTGTTTCATTGAATGCATCGTTGAAATGTTAATCAAGGAATGAATGCCTGCAGTGTGTCTCAGTGAATGCTTGCGTTAAGCTAGAGACATTGACTTAATGTATTACGCTCTACTCATTGAATTCATACGTGCAGTTTCATTCCTTCAGAGAAAGAGCGCTGTTTGATTCACTGAATGGATGAATAGAGCTTCAATCACTAAATTAATGAGTGCTGGTTTCTTCCTAAAATGTATGAGTTACTTTTAGTTTCATTGCATCAATGTAACACGTCTGAACGTATTGAATGTATGAATTCAGTTTGATTCCATAATGAGTAAATGCAGTTTATTTTATTGAATTAAAGCGTTTATTTGGAGACATGGATTTAATGAGAGAAGCTCTACTCATTGAATTAACAGATGGAGTTTGTTTCATTGCATTGAATGAATGAAAGAATGCAGTTTGTTTCAGTAGATAAATAAGTGAATTTGGATTCATTGATTGTATGAATTACTATTGTTTAAATGAATCAATGAAAAACGTTTGGATCATTGAAAAGTTTTGAAGTTAGATTCAATTAATATATGCAATTTGTTTCATTGAACGAATGAGTTAAGCTTGAGACTTTGAAAGAATGAGAGAATCTCTTCTCATTGAATTAACACTTGCAATGTGTTTAATTGAATGAATGAGTGCAGATTAATTGATGAAAGAATGCAATTTATTTCAGTAGATATTTGAATGAATTTGGATTCTTGAAATGCATGATTTAAGCTTATTTTAATGTATCAATGAAATACGTTTGTTTCGTTGAATGCTTCGTTGAAATGTAATTCAATGAATGAATGCCTGCAATTTGTCTCATTGAATGCTTGCGTTAAGCTAAAGACATTGACTTTATGTAGTATGCTCTACTCATTGAATTAACAGGAGGAGTTTGTTTCTTTGCATGAACGAGTGCAGTTTGATTTTTTGAATGAATGAAAGAATGCAGTTTGTTTCAGTAGATAAATAAATAAATTTCGATTCATTGAATACATGAATTACGTTTCTTTAAACGAATCAATGAAATACGTTTGAATCATTGAAAGAAGTTTTGAAGTTAGATTCAATTAATGTATGCATTTTGTTTTATGGAACGAATGAGTTAAGCTTGATACATTGAAAGAATGAAAGCTGTACATTCTTGAGACATTGAAAGCTGTACTCATTGAATTAAGAGATGGAGTTTCTTTCATTGCATGAACGAGTGCAGTTTGATTCATTGAATGAATGAAAGAATGCAGTTTGTTTCAGTAGATAAATAAGTGAATTTGGATTCCTTGAATGTATGAATTACTATTGTTTAAATGAATCAATGAAAAACGTTTGGATCATTGAAAAGTTTTGAAGTTAGATTCAATTAATGTATGCAATTTGTTTCATTGAACGAATGAGTTCAGCTTGAGACATTGAAAAAATGAGAGAAGCTGTACTCATTGAATTAACACTTGCAATTTGTTTAATTGAATGAATGAGTGCAGATTAATTGATGAAAGAATGCAATTTATTTCAGTAGATATTTGAATGAATTTGGATTCTTGAAATGCATGATTTAAGCTTATTTTAATGTATCAATGAAATACGTTTGTTTCGTTGAATGCTTCGTTGAAATGTAATTCAATGAATGAATGCCTGCAACTTGTCTCATTGAATGCTTGCGTTAAGCTAAAGACATTGACTTTATGTAGTATGCTCTACTCATTGAATTAACAGGAGGAGTTTGTTTCTTTGCATGAACGAGTGCAGTTTGATTTTTTGAATGAATGAAAGAATGCAGTTTGTTTCAGTAGATAAATAAATAAATTTCGATTCATTGAATATATGAATTACGTTTCTTTAAACGAATCAATGAAATACGTTTGAATCATTGAAAGAAGTTTTGAAGTTAGATTCAATTAATGTATGCATTTTGTTTTATTTAACGAATGAGTTAAGCTTGATACATTGAAAGAATGAAAGCTGTACATTCTTGAGACATTGAAAGCTGTACTCATTGAATTAAGAGATGGAGTTTCTTTCATTGCATGAACGAGTGCAGTTTGATTCATTGAATGAATGAAAGAATGCAGTTTGTTTCAGTAGATAAATAAGTGAATTTGGATTCCTTGAATGTATGAATTACTATTGTTTAAATGAATCAATGAAAAACGTTTGGATCATTGAAAAGTTTTGAAGTTAGATTCAATTAATATATGCAATTTGTTTCATTGAACGCATGAGTTAAGCTTGAGACATTGAAAAAATGAGAGAAGCTGTACTCATTGAATTAACACTTGCAATTTGTTAAATTGAATGAATGAGTGCAGTTTAATTGATGAAAGAATGCAAATTATTTCAGTAGATATTTGAATGAATTTGGATGCATGAAATGCATGAATTAAGCTTATTTCAATGAATCAATGGAAAACGTTTGTTTCATTGAATGCATCGTTGAAATGTTTATCAAGGAATGAATGCCTGCAGTGTGTCTCAGTGAATGCTTGCGTTAAGCTAGAGACATTGACTTAATGTAGTACGCTCTACTCATTGAATTCATACGTGCAGTTTCATTCCATCAGAGAAAGAGCGCTGTTTGATTCACTGAATGGATGAATAGAGCTTCAATCGCTAAATTAATGAGTGCTGGTTTCTTCCTAAAATGTATGAGTTACTTTTAGTTTCATTGCATCAATGTAACACTTCTGACGTATTGAATGCATGAATTCAGTTTGATTCCATGAATAAACGCAGTTTATTTTATTGAATGAAAGCGTTAATTTGGAGACATGGATTTAATGAGAGAAGCTCTACTCATTGAATTAACAGATGGAGTTTGTTTCATTGCATTGAATGAATGAAAGAATGCAGTTTGTTTCAGTAGATAAATAAGTGAATTTGGATTCATTGAATGTATGAATTACTATTGTTTAAATGATTCAATGAAAAACGTTTGGATCATTGAAAAGTTTTGAAGTTAGATTCAATTAATATTTGCAATTTGTTTCATTGAACGAATGAGTTAAGCTTGAGACATTGAAAGAATGAGAGAAGCTCTTCTCATTGAATTAACACTTGCAATGTGTTTAATTGAATGAATGAGTGCAGATTAATTGATGAAAGAATGCAATTTATTTCAGTAGATATTTGAATGAATTTGGATTCATGAAATGCATGATTTAAGCTTATTTTAATGTATCAATGAAATACGTTTGTTTCATTGAATGCTTCGTTGAAATGTAATTCAATGAATGAATGCCTGCAATTTGTCTCATTGAATGCTTGCGTTAAGCTAAAGACGTTGACTTTATGTAGTATGCTCTACTCATTGAATTAACATGAGGAGTTTGTTTCTTTGCATGAACGAGTGCAGTTTGATTTTTTGAATGAACGAAAGAATGTAGTTTGTTTCAGTAGATAAATA
This sequence comes from Chiloscyllium plagiosum, assembly GCF_037043375.1. Taxonomy (NCBI): domain Eukaryota; kingdom Metazoa; phylum Chordata; class Chondrichthyes; order Orectolobiformes; family Hemiscylliidae; genus Chiloscyllium; species Chiloscyllium plagiosum. The sequence goes on along the minus strand of NW_028270165.1, from coordinate 76,794,778 downwards.
AATAAATTTCGATTCATTGAATATATGAATTACGTTTCTTTAAACGAATCAATGAAATACGTTTGAATCATTGAAAGTAGTTTTGAAGTTAGATTCAATTAATGTATGCATTTTGTTTTATTGAACGAATGAGTTAAGCTTGATACATTGAAAGAATGAAAGCTGTACATTCTTGATACATTGAAAGCTGTACTCATTGAATTAAGAGATGGAGTTTGTTTCATTGCATGAACGAGTGCAGTTTGATTCATTGAATGAATGAAAGAATGCAGTTTGTTTCAGTAGATAAATAAGTGAATTTGGATTCATTAATTGTATGAATTACTATTGTTTAAATGAATCAATGAAAAACGTTTGAATCATTGAAAAGTTTTGAAGTTAGATTCAATTAATATGTGCAATTTGTTTCATTGAACGAATGAGTTAAGCTTGAGACATTGAAAGAATGAGAGAATCTCTTCTCATTGAATTAACACTTGCAATGTGTTTAATTGAATGAATGAGTGCAGATTAATTGATGAAAGAATGCAATTTATTTCAGTAGATATTTGAATGAATTTGGATTCATGAAATGCATGATTTAAGCTTATTTTAATGTATCAATGAAATACGTTTGTTTCGTTGAATGCTTCGTTGAAATGTAATTCAATGAATGAATGCCTGCAATTTGTCTCATTGAATGTTTGCGTTAAGCTAAAGACATTGACTTTATGTAGTATGCTCTACTCATTGAATTAACAGGAGGAGTTTGTTTCTTTGCATGAACGAGTGCAGTTTGATTTTTTGAATGAATGAAAGAATGCAGTTTGTTTCAGTAGATAAATAAATAAATTTCGATTCATTGAATATATGAATTACGTTTCTTTAAACGAATCAATGAAATACGTTTGAATCATTGAAAGAAGTTTTGAAGTTAGATTCAATTAATGTATGCATTTTGTTTTATTGAACGAATGAGTTAAGCTTGATACATTGAAAGAATGAAAGCTGTACATTCTTGAGACATTGAAAGCTGTACTCATTGAATTAAGAGATGGAGTTTCTTTCATTGCATGAACGAGTGCAGTTTGATTCATTGAATGAATGAAAGAATGCAGTTTGTTTCAGTAGATAAATAAGTGAATTTGGATTTCTTGAATGGATGAATTACTATTGTTTAAATGAATCAATGAAAAACGTTTGGATCATTGAAAAGTTTTGAAGTTAGATTCAATTAATATATGCAATTTGTTTCATTGAACGCATGAGTTAAGCTTGAGACATTGAAAAAATGAGAGAAGCTGTACTCATTGAATTAACACTTGCAATTTGTTTAATTGAATGAATGAGTGCAGTTTAATTGATGAAAGAATGCAAATTATTTCAGTAGATATTTGAATGAATTTGGATGCATGAAATGCATGAATTAAGCTTATGTCATTGAATCAATGGAAAACGTTTGTTTCATTGAATGCATCGTTGAAATGTTAATCAAGGAATGAATGCCTGCAGTGTGTCTCAGTGAATGCTTGCGTTAAGCTAGAGACATTGACTTAATGTAGTACGCTCTACTCATTGAATTCATACGTGCAGTTTCATTCCTTCAGAGAAAGAGCTCTGCTTGATTCACTGAATGGATGAATAGAGCTTCAATCACTAAATTAATGAGTGCTGGTTTCTTCCTAAAATGTATGAGTTACTTTTAGTTTCATTGCATCAATGTAACACTTCTGACGTATTGAATGCATGAATTCAGTTTGATTCCATGAGTAAATGCAGTTTATTTTATTGAATGAAAGCGTTAATTTGGTGACATGGATTTAATGAGAGAAGCTCTACTCATTGAATTAACAGTTTGATTCAGTGAATGAATGAAAGAATGCAGTTTGTTTCAGTAGATAAATAAGTGAATTTGGATTCATTGATTGTATGAATTACTATTGTTTAAATGAATCAATGAAAAACGTTTGGATCATTGAAAAGTTTTGAAGTTAGATTCAATTAATATTTGCAATTTGTTTCATTGAACGAATGAGTTAAGCTTGAGACATTGAAAGAATGAGAGAAGCTGATCTCATTGAATTAACACTTGCAATGTGTTTAATTGAATGAATGAGTGCAGAATAATTGATGAAAGAATGCAATTTATTTCAGTAGATATTTGAATGAATTTGGATTCATGAAATGCATGATTTAAGCTTATTTTAATGTATCAATGAAATACGTTTGTTTCATTGAATGCTTCGTTGAAATGTAATTCAATGAATGAATGCCTGCAATTTGTCTCATTGAATGCTTGCGTTAAGCTAAAGACATTGACTTTATGTAGTATGCTCTACTCATTGAATTAACAGGAGGAGTTTGTTTCTTTGCATGAACGAGTGCAGTTTGATTTTTTGAATGAATGAAAGAATGCAGTTTGTTTCAGTAGATAATTAAATAAATTTCGATTCATTGAATATATGAATTACGTTTCTTTAAACGAATCAATGAAATACGTTTGAATCATTGAAAGAAGTTTTGAAGTTAGATTCAATTAATGTATGCATTGTGTTTTATTGAACGAATGAGTTAAGCTTGATACATTGAATGAATGAAAGCTGTACATTCTTGATACATTGAAAGCTGTACTCATTGAATTAAGAGATGGAGTTTGTTTCATTGCATGAACGAGTGCAGTTTGATTCATTGAATGAATGAAAGAATGCAGATTGTTTCAGTAGATAAATAAGTGAATTTGGATTCCTTGAATGGATGAATTACTATTGTTTAAATGAATCAATGAAAAACGTTTGGATCATTGAAAAGTTTTGAACTTAGATTCAATTAATATATGCAATTTGTTTCATTGAACGAATGAGTTAAGCTTGAGACATTGAAAAAATGAGAGAAGCTGTACTCATTGAATTAACACTTGCAATTTGTTTAATTGAATGAATGAGTGCAGTTTAATTGATGAAAGAATGCAAATTATTTCAGTAGATAATTGAATGAATTTGGATGCATGAAATGCATGAATTAAGCTTATTTCAATGAATCAATGGAAAACGTTTGTTTCATTGAATGCATCGTTGAAATGTTAATCAAGGAATGAATGCCTGCAGTGTGTCTCAGTGAATGCTTGCGTTAAGCTAGAGACATTGACTTAATGTATTACGCTCTACTCATTGAATTCATACGTGCAGTTTCATTCCTTCAGAGAAAGAGCGCTGTTTGATTCACTGAATGGATGAATAGAGCTTCAATCACTAAATTAATGAGTGCTGGTTTCTTCCTAAAATGTATGAGTTACTTTTAGTTTCATTGCATCAATGTAACACGTCTGAACGTATTGAATGTATGAATTCAGTTTGATTCCATAATGAGTAAATGCAGTTTATTTTATTGAATTAAAGCGTTTATTTGGAGACATGGATTTAATGAGAGAAGCTCTACTCATTGAATTAACAGATGGAGTTTGTTTCATTGCATTGAATGAATGAAAGAATGCAGTTTGTTTCAGTAGATAAATAAGTGAATTTGGATTCATTGATTGTATGAATTACTATTGTTTAAATGAATCAATGAAAAACGTTTGGATCATTGAAAAGTTTTGAAGTTAGATTCAATTAATATATGCAATTTGTTTCATTGAACGAATGAGTTAAGCTTGAGACTTTGAAAGAATGAGAGAATCTCTTCTCATTGAATTAACACTTGCAATGTGTTTAATTGAATGAATGAGTGCAGATTAATTGATGAAAGAATGCAATTTATTTCAGTAGATATTTGAATGAATTTGGATTCTTGAAATGCATGATTTAAGCTTATTTTAATGTATCAATGAAATACGTTTGTTTCGTTGAATGCTTCGTTGAAATGTAATTCAATGAATGAATGCCTGCAATTTGTCTCATTGAATGCTTGCGTTAAGCTAAAGACATTGACTTTATGTAGTATGCTCTACTCATTGAATTAACAGGAGGAGTTTGTTTCTTTGCATGAACGAGTGCAGTTTGATTTTTTGATTGAATGAAAGAATGCAGTTTGTTTCAGTAGATAAATAAATAAATTTCGATTCATTGAATACATGAATTACGTTTCTTTAAACGAATCAATGAAATACGTTTGAATCATTGAAAGAAGTTTTGAAGTTAGATTCAATTAATGTATGCATTTTGTTTTATGGAACGAATGAGTTAAGCTTGATACATTGAAAGAATGAAAGCTGTACATTCTTGAGACATTGAAAGCTGTACTCATTGAATTAAGAGATGGAGTTTCTTTCATTGCATGAACGAGTGCAGTTTGATTCATTGAATGAATGAAAGAATGCAGTTTGTTTCAGTAGATAAATAAGTGAATTTGGATTCCTTGAATGTATGAATTACTATTGTTTAAATGAATCAATGAAAAACGTTTGGATCATTGAAAAGTTTTGAAGTTAGATTCAATTAATGTATGCAATTTGTTTCATTGAACGAATGAGTTCAGCTTGAGACATTGAAAAAATGAGAGAAGCTGTACTCATTGAATTAACACTTGCAATTTGTTTAATTGAATGAATGAGTGCAGATTAATTGATGAAAGAATGCAATTTATTTCAGTAGATATTTGAATGAATTTGGATTCTTGAAATGCATGATTTAAGCTTATTTTAATGTATCAATGAAATACGTTTGTTTCGTTGAATGCTTCGTTGAAATGTAATTCAATGAATGAATGCCTGCAACTTGTCTCATTGAATGCTTGCGTTAAGCTAAAGACATTGACTTTATGTAGTATGCTCTACTCATTGAATTAACAGGAGGAGTTTGTTTCTTTGCATGAACGAGTGCAGTTTGATTTTTTGAATGAATGAAAGAATGCAGTTTGTTTCAGTAGATAAATAAATAAATTTCGATTCATTGAATATATGAATTACGTTTCTTTAAACGAATCAATGAAATACGTTTGAATCATTGAAAGAAGTTTTGAAGTTAGATTCAATTAATGTATGCATTTTGTTTTATTTAACGAATGAGTTAAGCTTGATACATTGAAAGAATGAAAGCTGTACATTCTTGAGACATTGAAAGCTGTACTCATTGAATTAAGAGATGGAGTTTCTTTCATTGCATGAACGAGTGCAGTTTGATTCATTGAATGAATGAAAGAATGCAGTTTGTTTCAGTAGATAAATAAGTGAATTTGGATTCCTTGAATGTATGAATTACTATTGTTTAAATGAATCAATGAAAAACGTTTGGATCATTGAAAAGTTTTGAAGTTAGATTCAATTAATATATGCAATTTGTTTCATTGAACGCATGAGTTAAGCTTGAGACATTGAAAAAATGAGAGAAGCTGTACTCATTGAATTAACACTTGCAATTTGTTAAATTGAATGAATGAGTGCAGTTTAATTGATGAAAGAATGCAAATTATTTCAGTAGATATTTGAATGAATTTGGATGCATGAAATGCATGAATTAAGCTTATTTCAATGAATCAATGGAAAACGTTTGTTTCATTGAATGCATCGTTGAAATGTTTATCAAGGAATGAATGCCTGCAGTGTGTCTCAGTGAATGCTTGCGTTAAGCTAGAGACATTGACTTAATGTAGTACGCTCTACTCATTGAATTCATACGTGCAGTTTCATTCCATCAGAGAAAGAGCGCTGTTTGATTCACTGAATGGATGAATAGAGCTTCAATCGCTAAATTAATGAGTGCTGGTTTCTTCCTAAAATGTATGAGTTACTTTTAGTTTCATTGCATCAATGTAACACTTCTGACGTATTGAATGCATGAATTCAGTTTGATTCCATGAATAAACGCAGTTTATTTTATTGAATGAAAGCGTTAATTTGGAGACATGGATTTAATGAGAGAAGCTCTACTCATTGAATTAACAGATGGAGTTTGTTTCATTGCATTGAATGAATGAAAGAATGCAGTTTGTTTCAGTAGATAAATAAGTGAATTTGGATTCATTGAATGTATGAATTACTATTGTTTAAATGATTCAATGAAAAACGTTTGGATCATTGAAAAGTTTTGAAGTTAGATTCAATTAATATTTGCAATTTGTTTCATTGAACGAATGAGTTAAGCTTGAGACATTGAAAGAATGAGAGAAGCTCTTCTCATTGAATTAACACTTGCAATGTGTTTAATTGAATGAATGAGTGCAGATTAATTGATGAAAGAATGCAATTTATTTCAGTAGATATTTGAATGAATTTGGATTCATGAAATGCATGATTTAAGCTTATTTTAATGTATCAATGAAATACGTTTGTTTCATTGAATGCTTCGTTGAAATGTAATTCAATGAATGAATGCCTGCAATTTGTCTCATTGAATGCTTGCGTTAAGCTAAAGACGTTGACTTTATGTAGTATGCTCTACTCATTGAATTAACAGGAGGAGTTTGTTTCTTTGCATGAACGAGTGCAGTTTGATTTTTTGAATGAACGAAAGAATGTAGTTTGTTTCAGTAGATAAATAAATTTCGATTCATTGAATATATGAATTACGTTTCTTTAAACGAATCAATGAAATACGTTTGAATCATTGAAAGTAGTTTTGAAGTTAGATTCAATTAATGTATGCATTTTGTTTTATTGAACGAATGAGTTAAGCTTGATACATTGAAAGAATGAAAGCTGTACATTCTTGATACATTGAAAGCTGTACTCATTGAATTAAGAGATGGAGTTTGTTTCATTGCATGAACGAGTGCAGTTTGATTCATTGAATGAATGAAAGAATGCAGTTTGTTTCAGTAGATAAATAAGTGAATTTGGATTCATTAATTGTATGAATTACTATTGTTTAAATGAATCAATGAAAAACGTTTGAATCATTGAAAAGTTTTGAAGTTAGATTCAATTAATATGTGCAATTTGTTTCATTGAACGAATGAGTTAAGCTTGAGACATTGAAAGAATGAGAGACGCTCTTCTCATTGAATTAACACTTGCAATGTGTTTAATTGAATGAATGAGTGCAGATTAATTGATGAAAGAATGCAATTTATTTCAGTAGATATTTGAATGAATTTGGATTCATGAAATGCATGATTTAAGCTTATTTTAATGTATCAATGAAATACGTTTGTTTCATTGAATGCTTCGTTGAAATGTAATTCAATGAATGAATGCCTGCAATTTGTCTCATTGAATGCTTGCGTTAAGCTAAAGACATTGACTATATGTAGTATGCTCTACTCATTGAATTAACAGGAGGAGTTTGTTTCTTTGCATGAACGAGTGCAGTTTGATTTTTTGAATGAATGAAAGAATGTAGTTTGTTTCAGTAGATAAATAAATAAATTTCGATTCATTGAATATATGAATTACGTTTCTTTAAACGAATCAATGAAATACGTTTGAATCATTGAAAGTAGTTTTGAAGTTAGATTCAATTAATGTATGCATTTTGTTTTATTGAACGAATGAGTTAAGCTTGATACATTGAAAGAATGAAAGCTGTACATTCTTGATACATTGAAAGCTGTACTCATTGAATTAAGAGATGGAGTTTGTTTCATTGCATGAACGAGTGCAGTTTGATTCATTGAATGAATGAAAGAATGCAGTTTGTTTCAGTAGATAAATAAGTGAATTTGGATTCATTGAATGTATGAATTACTATTGTTTAAATGAATCAATGAAAAACGTTTGGATCATTGAAAAGTTTTGAAGTTAGATTCAATTAATATATGCAATTTGTTTCATTGAACGAATGAGTTAAGCTTGAGACATTGAAAGAATGAGAGAAGCTGTACTCATTGAATTAACACTTGCAATTTGTTTAATTGAATGAATGAGTGCAGTTTAATTGATGAAAGAATGCAAATTATTTCAGTAGATATTTGAATGAATTTGGATGCATGAAATGCATGAATTAAGCTTATTTCAATGAATCAATGGAAAACGTTTGTTTCATTGAATGCATCGTTGAAATGTTAATCAAGGAATGAATGCCTGCAGTGTGTCTCAGTGAATGCTTGCGTTAAGCTAGAGACATTGACTTAATGTATTACGCTCTACTCATTGAATTCATACGTGCAGTTTCATTCCTTCAGAGAAAGAGCGCTGTTTGATTCACTGAATGGATGAATAGAGCTTCAATCACTAAATTAATGAGTGCTGGTTTCTTCCTAAAATGTATGAGTTACTTTTAGTTTCATTGCATCAATGTAACACGTCTGAACGTATTGAATGCATGAATTCAGTTTGATTCCATAATGAGTAAATGCAGTTTATTTCATTGAATTAAAGCGTTTATTTGGAGACATGGATTTAATGAGAGAAGCTCTACTCATTGAATTAACAGATGGAGTTTGTTTCATTGCATTGAATGAATGAAAGAATGCAGTTTGTTTCAGTAGATAAATAAGTGAATTTGGATTCATTGATTGTATGAATTACTATTGTTTAAATGAATCAATGAAAAACGTTTGGATCATTGAAAAGTTTTGAAGTTAGATTCAATTAATATATGCAATTTGTTTCATTGAACGAATGAGTTAAGCTTGAGACTTTGAAAGAATGAGAGAATCTCTTCTCATTGAATTAACACTTGCAATGTGTTTAATTGAATGAATGAGTGCAGATTAATTGATGAAAGAATGCAATTTATTTCAGTAGATATTTGAATGAATTTGGATTCTTGAAATGCATGATTTAAGCTTATTTTAATGTATCAATGAAATACGTTTGTTTCGTTGAATGCTTCGTTGAAATGTAATTCAATGAATGAATGCCTGCAACTTGTCTCATTGAATGCTTGCGTTAAGCTAAAGACATTGACTTTATGTAGTATGCTCTACTCATTGAATTAACAGGAGGAGTTTGTTTCTTTGCATGAACGAGTGCAGTTTGATTTTTTGAATGAATGAAAGAATGCAGTTTGTTTCAGTAGATAAATAAATAAATTTCGATTCATTGAATATATGAATTACGTTTCTTTAAACGAATCAATGAAATACGTTTGAATCATTGAAAGAAGTTTTGAAGTTAGATTCAATTAATGTATGCATTTTGTTTTATTTAACGAATGAGTTAAGCTTGATACATTGAAAGAATGAAAGCTGTACATTCTTGAGACATTGAAAGCTGTACTCATTGAATTAAGAGATGGAGTTTCTTTCATTGCATGAACGAGTGCAGTTTGATTCATTGAATGAATGAAAGAATGCAGTTTGTTTCAGTAGATAAATAAGTGAATTTGGATTCCTTGAATGTATGAATTACTATTGTTTAAATGAATCAATGAAAAACTTTTGGATCATTGAAAAGTTTTGAAGTTAGATTCAATTAATATATGCAATTTGTTTCATTGAACGCATGAGTTAAGCTTGAGACATTGAAAAAATGAGAGAAGCTGTACTCATTGAATTAACACTTGCAATTTGTTTAATTGAATGAATGAGTGCAGTTTAATTGATGAAAGAATGCAAATTATTTCAGTAGATATTTGAATGAATTTGGATGCATGAAATGCATGAATTAAGCTTATGTCAATGAATCAATGGAAAACGTTTGTTTCATTGAATGCATCGTTGAAATGTTAATCAAGGAATGAATGCCTGCAGTGTGTCTCAGTGAATGCTTGCGTTAAGCTAGAGACATTGACTTAATGTAGTACGCTCTACTCATTGAATTCATACGTGCAGTTTCATTCCTTCAGAGAAAGAGCTCTGCTTGATTCACTGAATGGATGAATAGAGCTTCAATCACTAAATTAATGAGTGCTGGTTTCTTCCTAAAATGTATGAGTTACTTTTAGTTTCATTGCATCAATGTAACACTTCTGACGTATTGAATGCATGAATTCAGTTTGATTCCATGAGTAAACGCAGTTTATTTTATTGAATGAAAGCGTTAATTTGGTGACATGGATTTAATGAGAGAAGCTCTACTCATTGAATTAACAGTTTGATTCAGTGAATGAATGAAAGAATGCAGTTTGTTTCAGTAGATAAATAAGTGAATTTGGATTCATTGATTGTATGAATTACTATTGTTTAAATGAATCAATGAAAAACGTTTGGATCATTGAAAAGTTTTGAAGTTAGATTCAATTAATGTATGCAATTTGTTTCATTGAACGAATGAGTTCAGCTTGAGACATTGAAAAAATGAGAGAAGCTGTACTCATTGAATTAACACTTGCAATTTGTTTAATTGAATGAATGAGTGCAGATTAATTGATGAAAGAATGCAATTTATTTCAGTAGATATTTGAATGAATTTGGATTCTTGAAATGCATGATTTAAGCTTATTTTAATGTATCAATGAAATACGTTTGTTTCGTTGAATGCTTCGTTGAAATGTAATTCAATGAGTGAATGCCTGCAACTTGTCTCATTGAATGCTTCCGTTAAGCTAAAGACATTGACTTTATGTAGTATGCTCTACTCATTGAATTAACAGGAGGAGTTTGTTTCTTTGCATGAACGAGTGCAGTTTGATTTTTTGAATGAATGAAAGAATGCAGTTTGTTTCAGTAGATAAATAAATAAATTTCGATTCATTGAATATATGAATTACGTTTCTTTAAACGAATCAATGAAATACGTTTGAATCATTGAAAGAAGTTTTGAAGTTAGATTCAATTAATGTATGCATTTTGTTTTATTTAACGAATGAGTTAAGCTTGATACATTGAAAGAATGAAAGCTGTACATTCTTGAGACATTGAAAGCTGTACTCATTGAATTAAGAGATGGAGTTTCTTTCATTGCATGAACGAGTGCAGTTTGATTCATTGAATGAATGAAAGAATGCAGTTTGTTTGAGTAGATAAATAAGTGAATTTGGATTCCTTGAATGTATGAATTACTATTGTTTAAATGAATCAATGAAAAACGTTTGGATCATTGAAAAGTTTTGAAGTTAGATTCAATTAATATATGCAATTTGTTTCATTGAACGCATGAGTTAAGCTTGAGACATTGAAAAAATGAGAGAAGCTGTACTCATTGAATTAACACTTGCAATTTGTTAAATTGAATGAATGAGTGCAGTTTAATTGATGAAAGAATGCAAATTATTTCAGTAGATATTTGAATGAATTTGGATGCATGAAATGCATGAATTAAGCTTATTTCAATGAATCAATGGAAAACGTTTGTTTCATTGAATGCATCGTTGAAATGTTTATCAAGGAATGAATGCCTGCAGTGTGTCTCAGTGAATGCTTGCGTTAAGCTAGAGACATTGACTTAATGTAGTACGCTCTACTCATTGAATTCATACGTGCAGTTTCATTCCATCAGAGAAAGAGCGCTGTTTGATTCACTGAATGGATGAATAGAGCTTCAATCACTAAATTAATGAGTGCTGGTTTCTTCCTAAAATGTATGAGTTACTTTTAGTTTCATTGCATCAATGTAACACTTCTGACGTATTGAATGCATGAATTCAGTTTGATTCCATGAATAAACGCAGTTTATTTTATTGAATGAAAGCGTTAATTTGGAGACATGGATTTAATGAGAGAAGCTCTACTCATTGAATTAACAGATGGAGTTTGTTTCATTGCATTGAATGAATGAAAGAATGCAGTTTGTTTCAGTAGATAAATAAGTGAATTTGGATTCATTGAATGTATGAATTACTATTGTTTAAATGATTCAATGAAAAACGTTTGGATCATTGAAAAGTTTTGAAGTTAGATTCAATTAATATTTGCAATTTGTTTCATTGAACGAATGAGTTAAGCTTGAGACATTGAAAGAATGAGAGAAGCTCTTCTCATTGAATTAACACTTGCAATGTGTTTAATTGAATGAATGAGTGCAGATTAATTGATGAAAGAATGCAATTTATTTCAGTAGATATTTGAATGAATTTGGATTCATGAAATGCATGATTTAAGCTTATTTTAATGTATCAATGAAATACGTTTGTTTCATTGAATGCTTCGTTGAAATGTAATTCAATGAATGAATGCCTGCAATTTGTCTCATTGAATGCTTGCGTTAAGCTAAAGACGTTGACTTTATGTAGTATGCTCTACTCATTGAATTAACAGGAGGAGTTTGTTTCTTTGCATGAACGAGTGCAGTTTGATTTTTTGAATGAACGAAAGAATGTAGTTTGTTTCAGTAGATAAATAAATAAATTTCGATTCATTGAATATATGAATTACGTTTCTTTAAACGAATCAATGAAATACGTTTGAATCATTGAAAGTAGTTTTGAAGTTAGATTCAATTAATGTATGCATTTTGTTTTATTGAACGAATGAGTTAAGCTTGATACATTGAAAGAATGAAAGCTGTACATTCTTGATACATTGAAAGCTGTACTCATTGAATTAAGAGATGGAGTTTGTTTCATTGCATGAACGAGTGCAGTTTGATTCATTGAATGAATGAAAGAATGCAGTTTGTTTCAGTAGATAAATAAGTGAATTTGGATTCATTAATTGTATGAATTACTATTGTTTAAATGAATCAATGAAAAACGTTTGAATCATTGAAACGTTTTGAAGTTAGATTCAATTAATATATGCAATTTGTTTCATTGAACGAATGAGTTAAGCTTGAGACATTGAAAGAATGAGAGACGCTCTTCTCATTGAATTAACACTTGCAATGTGTTTAATTGAATGAATGAGTGCAGATTAATTGATGAAAGAATGCAATTTATTTCAGTAGATATTTGAATGAATTTGGATTCATGAAATGCATGATTTAAGCTTATTTTAATGTATCAATGAAATACGTTTGTTTCATTGAATGCTTCGTTGAAATGTAATTCAATGAATGAATGCCTGCAATTTGTCTCATTGAATGCTTGCGTTAAGCTAAAGACATTGACTATATGTAGTATGCTCTACTCATTGAATTAACAGGAGGAGTTTGTTTCTTTGCATGAACGAGTGCAGTTTGATTTTTTGAATGAATGAAAGAATGTAGTTTGTTTCAGTAGATAAATAAATAAATTTCGATTCATTGAATATATGAATTACGTTTCTTTAAACGAATCAATGAAATACGTTTGAATCATTGAAAGTAGTTTTGAAGTTAGATTCAATTAATGTATGCATTTTGTTTTATTGAACGAATGAGTTAAGCTTGATACATTGAAAGAATGAAAGCTGTACATTCTTGATACATTGAAAGCTGTACTCATTGAATTAAGAGATGGAGTTTGTTTCATTGCATGAACGAGTGCAGTTTGATTCATTGAATGAATGAAAGAATGCAGTTTGTTTCAGTAGATAAATAAGTGAATTTGGATTCATTGAATGTATGAATTACTATTGTTTAAATGAATCAATGAAAAACGTTTGGATCATTGAAAAGTTTTGAAGTTAGATTCAATTAATATATGCAATTTGTTTCATTGAACGAATGAGTTAAGCTTGAGACATTGAAAAAATGAGAGAAGCTGTACTCATTGAATTAACACTTGCAATTTGTTTAATTGAATGAATGAGTGCAGTTTAATTGATGAAAGAATGCAAATTATTTCAGTAGATAATTGAATGAATTTGGATGCATGAAATGCATGAATTAAGCTTATTTCAATGAATCAATGGAAAACGTTTGTTTCATTGAATGCATCGTTGAAATGTTAATCAAGGAATGAATGCCTGCAGTGTGTCTCAGTGAATGCTTGCGTTAAGCTAGAGACATTGACTTAATGTATTACGCTCTACTCATTGAATTCATACGTGCAGTTTCATTCCTTCAGAGAAAGAGCGCTGTTTGATTCACTGAATGGATGAATAGAGCTTCAATCACTAAATTAATGAGTGCTGGTTTCTTCCTAAAATGTATGAGTTACTTTTAGTTTCATTGCATCAATGTAACACGTCTGAACGTATTGAATGCATGAATTCAGTTTGATTCCATAATGAGTAAATGCAGTTTATTTCATTGAATTAAAGCGTTTATTTGGAGACATGGATTTAATGAGAGAAGCTCTACTCATTGAATTAACAGATGGAGTTTGTTTCATTGCATTGAATGAATGAAAGAATGCAGTTTGTTTCAGTAGATAAATAAGTGAATTTGGATTCATTGATTGTATGAATTACTATTGTTTAAATGAATCAATGAAAAACGTTTGGATCATTGAAAAGTTTTGAAGTTAGATTCAATTAATATATGCAATTTGTTTCATTGAACGAATGAGTTAAGCTTGAGACTTTGAAAGAATGAGAGAATCTCTTCTCATTGAATTAACACTTGCAATGTGTTTAATTGAATGAATGAGTGCAGATTAATTGATGAAAGAATGCAATTTATTTCAGTAGATATTTGAATGAATTTGGATTCTTGAAATGCATGATTTAAGCTTATTTTAATGTATCAATGAAATACGTTTGTTTCGTTGAATGCTTCGTTGAAATGTAATTCAATGAATGAATGCCTGCAACTTGTCTCATTGAATGCTTGCGTTAAGCTAAAGACATTGACTTTATGTAGTATGCTCTACTCATTGAATTAACAGGAGGAGTTTGTTTCTTTGCATGAACGAGTGCAGTTTGATTTTTTGAATGAATGAAAGAATGCAGTTTGTTTCAGTAGATAAATAAATAAATTTCGATTCATTGAATATATGAATTACGTTTCTTTAAACGAATCAATGAAATACGTTTGAATCATTGAAAGAAGTTTTGAAGTTAGATTCAATTAATGTATGCATTTTGTTTTATTTAACGAATGAGTTAAGCTTGATACATTGAAAGAATGAAAGCTGTACATTCTTGAGACATTGAAAGCTGTACTCATTGAATTAAGAGATGGAGTTTCTTTCATTGCATGAACGAGTGCAGTTTGATTCATTGAATGAATGAAAGAATGCAGTTTGTTTCAGTAGATAAATAAGTGAATTTGGATTCCTTGAATGTATGAATTACTATTGTTTAAATGAATCAATGAAAAACGTTTGGATCATTGAAAAGTTTTGAAGTTAGATTCAATTAATATATGCAATTTGTTTCATTGAACGCATGAGTTAAGCTTGAGACATTGAAAAAATGAGAGAAGCTGTACTCATTGAATTAACACTTGCAATTTGTTAAATTGAATGAATGAGTGCAGTTTAATTGATGAAAGAATGCAAATTATTTCAGTAGATATTTGAATGAATTTGGATGCATGAAATGCATGAATTAAGCTTATTTCAATGAATCAATGGAAAACGTTTGTTTCATTGAATGCATCGTTGAAATGTTTATCAAGGAATGAATGCCTGCAGTGTGTCTCAGTGAATGCTTGCGTTAAGCTAGAGACATTGACTTAATGTAGTACGCTTTACTCATTGAATTCATACGTGCAGTTTCATTCCATCAGAGAAAGAGCGCTGTTTGATTCACTGAATGGATGAATAGAGCTTCAATCACTAAATTAATGAGTGCTGGTTTCTTCCTAAAATGTATGAGTTACTTTTAGTTTCATTGCATCAATGTAACACTTCTGACGTATTGAATGCATGAATTCAGTTTGATTCCATGAATAAACGCAGTTTAATTTATTGAATGAAAGCGTTAATTTGGAGACACGGATTTAATGAGATAAGCTCTACTCATTGAATTAACAGATGGAGTTTGTTTCATTGCATTGAATGAATGAAAGAATGCAGTTTGTTTCAGTAGATAAATAAGTGAATTTGGATTCATTGAATTTACATGATTCAATGAAAAACGGTTGGATCATTGAAAGGTTTTGAAGTTAGATTCAATTAATATATGCAATTTGTTTCATTGGACGAATGAGTTAAGCTTGAGACATTGAAAGAATGAGAGAAGCCGATCTCATTGAATTAACACTTGCAATGTGTTTAATTGAATGAATGAGTGCAGATTAATTGATGAAAGAATGCAATTTATTTCAGTAGATATTTGAATGAATTTGGATTCATGAAATGCATGATTTAAGCTTATTTTAATGTATCAATGAAATACGTTTGTTTCATTGAATGCTTCGTTGAAATGTAATTCAATGAATGAATGCCTGCAATTTGTCTCATTGAATGCTTGCGTTAAGCTAAAGACGTTGACTTTATGTAGTATGCTCTACTCATTGAATTAACAGGAGGAGTTTGTTTCTTTGCATGAACGAGTGCAGTTTGATTTTTTGAATGAACGAAAGAATGTAGTTTGTTTCAGTAGATAAATAAATAAATTTCGATTCATTGAATATATGAATTACGTTTCTTTAAACGAATCAATGAAATACGTTTGAATCATTGAAAGTAGTTTTGAAGTTAGATTCAATTAATGTATGCATTTTGTTTTATTGAACGAATGAGTTAAGCTTGATACATTGAAAGAATGAAAGCTGTACATTCTTGATACATTGAAAGCTGTACTCATTGAATTAAGAGATGGAGTTTGTTTCATTGCATGAACGAGTGCAGTTTGATTCATTGAATGAATGAAAGAATGCAGTTTGTTTCAGTAGATAAATAAGTGAATTTGGATTCATTAATTGTATGAATTACTATTGTTTAAATGAATCAATGAAAAACGTTTGAATCATTGAAAAGTTTTGAAGTTAGATTCAATTAATATATGCAATTTGTTTCATTGAACGAATGAGTTAAGCTTGAGACATTGAAAGAATGAGAGACGCTCTTCTCATTGAATTAACACTTGCAATGTGTTTAATTGAATGAATGAGTGCAGATTAATTGATGAAAGAATGCAATTTCTTTCAGTAGATATTTGAATGAATTTGGATTCATGAAATGCATGATTTAAGCTTATTTTAATGTATCAATGAAATACGTTTGTTTCATTGAATGCTTCGTTGAAATGTAATTCAATGAATGAATGCCTGCAATTTGTCTCATTGAATGCTTGCGTTAAGCTAAAGACATTGACTTTATGTAGTATGCTCTACTCATTGAATTAACAGGAGGAGTTTGTTTCTTTGCATGAACGAGTGCAGTTTGATTTTTTGAATGAATGAAAGAATGTAGTTTGTTTCAGTAGATAAATAAATAAATTTCGATTCATTGAATATATGAATTACGTTTCTTTAAACGAATCAATGAAATACGTTTGAATCATTGAAAGTAGTTTTGAAGTTAGATTCAATTAATGTATGCATTTTGTTTTATTGAACGAATGAGTTAAGCTTGATACATTGAAAGAATGAAAGCTGTACATTCTTGATACATTGAAAGCTGTACTCATTGAATTAAGAGATGGAGTTTGTTTCATTGCATGAACTAGTGCAGTTTGATTCATTGAATGAATGAAAGAATGCAGTTTGTTTCAGTAGATAAATAAGTGAATTTGGATTCATTGAATGTATGAATTACTATTGTTTAAATGAATCAATGAAAAACGTTTGGATCATTGAAAAGTTTTGAAGTTAGATTCAATTAATATATGCAATTTGTTTCATTGAACGAATGAGTTAAGCTTGAGACATTGAAAAAATGAGAGAAGCTGTACTCATTGAATTAACACTTGCAATTTGTTTAATTGAATGAATGAGTGCAGTTTAATTGATGAAAGAATGCAAATTATTTCAGTAGATATTTGAATGAATTTGGATGCATGAAATGCATGAATTAAGCTTATTTCAATGAATCAATGGAAAACGTTTGTTTCATTGAATGCATCGTTGAAATGTAATTCAAGGAATGAATGCCTGCAGTGTGTCTCAGTGTATGATTGCGTTAAGCTAGAGACATTGACTTAATGTAGTACGCTCTACTCATTGAATTCATACGTGCAGTTTCATTCCTTCAGAGAAAGAGCGCTGCTTGATTCACTGAATGGATGAATAGAGCTTCAATCACTAAATTAATGAGTGCTGGTTTCTTCATAAACTGTATGAGTTACTTTCAGTTTCATTGCATCAATGTAACACTTCTGACGTATTGAATGCATGAATTCAGTTTGATTCCATAATGAGTAAATACAGTTTATTTTCTTGAATGAAAGCGTTAATTTGGAGACATGGATTTAATGAGAGAAGCTCTACACATTGAATTAACAGTTTGATTCATTGAATGAATGAAAGAATGCAGTTTGTTTCAGTAGATAAATAAGTGAATTTGGATTCCTTGAATGTATGAATTATTATTGTTTAAATGAATCAATGAAAAACGTTTGGATCATTGAAAAGTTTTGAAGTTAGATTCAATTAATATATGCAATTTGTTTCATTGAACGAATGAGTTAAGCTTGAGACATTGAAAAAATGAGAGAAGCTCTACTCATTGAATTAACACTTGCAATTTGTTTAATTGAATGAATGAGTGCAGTTTAATTGATGAAAGAATGCAAATTATTTCAGTAGATATTTGAATGAATTTGGATTCATGAAATGCATGATTTAGGCTTATTTTAATGTATCAATGAAATACGTTTGTTTCATTGAATGCATCGTTGAAATGTTAATCAAGGAATGAATGCCTGCAGTGTGTCTCAGTGAATGCGTGCGTTCAGCTAGAGACATTGACTTAATGTAGTATGCTCTACTCATTGAATTCATACGTGCAGTTTCATTCCTTCAGAGAAAGAGCGCTGTTTGATTCACTGAATGGATGAATAGAGCTTCAATCATTAAATTAATGAGTGCTGGTTTCTTCCTAAAATGTATGAGTTACTTTTAGTTTCATTGCATCAATGTAACGCTTCTGACGTATTGAATGCATGAATTCAGTTTGATTCCATAATGAATAAATGCAGTTTATTTTATTGAATGAAAGCGTTAATTTGGAGGCATGGATTTAATGAGAGAAGCTCTACTCATTGAATTGACAGATGGAGTTTGTTTCATTGCATTGAATGAATGAAAGAATGCAGTTTGTTTCAGTAGATAAATAAGTGAATTTGGATTCATTGAATGTATGAATTACTATTGGTTAAATGAATCAATGAAAAACGTTTGGATCATTGAAAAGTTTTGAAGTTAGATTCAATTAATATATGCAATTTGTTTCATTGAACGAATGAGTTAAGCTTGAGACATTGAAAAAATGAGAGAAGCTGTACTCATTGAATTAACACTTGCAATTTGTTTAATTGAGTGCAGTTTAATTGATGAAAGAATGCAAATTATTTCAGTAGATATTTGAATGAATTTGGATGCATGAAATGCATGAATTAAGCTTATTTCAATGAATCAATGGAAAACGTTTGTATCACTGAATGCATCGTTGAAATGTAATTCAAGAAATGAATGCCTGCAGTGTGTCTCAGTGAATGCTTGCGTTAAGCTAGAGACATTGACTTAATATATTACGCTCTACTCATTGAATTCATACGTGCAGTTTCATTCCTTCAGAGAAAGAGCGCTGTTTGATTCACTGAATGGATGAATAGAGCTTCAATCACTAAATTAATGAGTGCTGGTTTCTTCCTAAAATGTATGAGTTACTTTTAGTTTCATTTCATCAATGTAACACGTCTGACGTATTGAATGCATGAATTCAGTTTGATTCCATAATGAATAAATGCAGTTTATTTTATTGAATGAAAGCGTTAATTTGGAGACATGGATTTAATGAGAGAAGCTCTACTCATTGAATTAACAGATGGAGTTTGTTTCATTGCATTGAATGAATGAAAGATTGCAGTTTGTTTCAGTAGATAAATAAGTGAATTTGGATTCCTTGAATGGATGAATTACTATTGTTTAAATGATTCAATGAAAAACGTTTGGATCATTGAAAAGTTTTGAAGTTAGATTCAATTAATATATGCAATTTGTTTCATTGAACGAATGAGTTAAGCTTGAGACATTGAAAAAATGAGAGAAGCTGTACTCATTGAATTAACACTTGCAATTTGTTTAATTGAATGAATGAGTGCAGTTTACTTGATGAAAGAATGCCATTTATTTCAGTAGATATTTGAATGAATTTGGATTCATGAAATGCATGATTTAG